>NC_073631.1:17897424-18200454 GCF_029407905.1 Bubalus kerabau | reverse complement strand
ATCTAAGTCATACCCCTATTTTTGAAGAAGTCAGGAAGGCAGACATGCAATTAAAGTGGTATTCTGAGCAGTTGTTCAGGCATAAACAGCAGCTTCAACAGCCAGTATCTTATAATTATGGGCAAGTCCTCAACCACAGCTCCAGAAAAAGTGGGATAGGACCAAGCAAAGCACCAAAGGATTATCTCCTCAACTGAGAAAGTGAAAAAGCAACACCCAGTGAATATTTTCTTCCAGTTCAAAGATGCATTCATCTTTGAAATTTCCATGGGCATATTGCTTGGAACACCTTGCACCAACAGAAGATGGCTCAAGTAGAGAAGAGATACTCACATGCAAGAGCCCTCTTGCAAATCAAAACATGTGTTGGTTCAGTTCAGTTGCTCAGTCATGTCTAACTCTTTGCATGGACTGCAAGAGTTAACCCCATGGACTGCAGCATGCCAGGCCTTCCTGTCCATCACCAACTCCCGGAGTTTACCCAAACTCATGTCCATTGAGTCAGTGATGCCATCCAACCATCTCATCCTCTGTCGTCCCCTTCTCCTCCTGTCTTCAATCTTTCCCAGCATCAGGGTCTTTTCCAATGAGTCAGTTCTTTGCATCAGGTGGCCAAAGTATTGGAGTTTCAGCTTCAACATCAGTCCTTCCAATGAATATTCAGGACTGATTTCCTTTAGGGTGGACTGGTTGGATCTCCTTGCAATCCAAGGGACTCTCAAGAGTCTTCTCCAACACCACAGTTCAAAAGCATTAATTCTTCAGCACTCAGCTTTCTTTATAGTCCAACTCTCACATCCATACATGACCACTGGAAAAATCATAGCCTTGCTTAGACGGACCTTTGTTGGCAAAGTAATGTCTCTGCTTTTTAATATGCTGTCTAGGTTGGTCATAACTTTTCTTCCAAGGAGCAAGCATCTTTTAATTTCATGGCTGCAATCACCATCTGCAGTGATTTTGGAGCCCAAGAAAATAAAGTCTGCCACTGTTTCCTTTGTTTCCCCATCTATTTGCCATGAAGTGATGGGACCAGATGCCATGATCTTCATTTTCTGAATGTTGAGCTTTAAGCCAACTTTTTCACTCTCCTCTTTCACTTTCATCAAGAGACTTTTTAGTTCTTCTTCACTTTCTGTCATAAGGATGGACCACAGCCTTGTCTAACTCAGTGAAACTATGAGCCATGCCATGTAGGGCCACCCAAGATGAAAAGTTCATGGTGGAGAGTTCTGACAAATGTGGTCCACTGGAGAAGGGAATGGCAAACCACTTCAGCATTCTTGCCTTGAGAACCCCATGAACAGTATGAAAAGGAAAAACATGTATAGTCATATCTATTATTCCTTCCTCCCCTCCATTTGCCACAGTCCCCAGCCTCACTGTGGGGCTGACTTATTTCCTTTACTTTCTGTTTTTTATTAATAGTATTCATGGATACTACAGTCAAAGTACAGAGAGGATGCCAAACTGATTAACAAAGAAAATTCCTATCAAAGAAGTTCCTATCTGTGCAAAAAGTTTGATGCTAAACCATAATATACTCTGTGTATCTGGGAAATGAAATCACAGATTTCCAAATACTCAAGATCACAGATTCTATCAAACTTACATATATATTTATTAGGCTAGTTTCCTTTTACTAGACTGAGGGAAATAGGGACTATTTATTCAAATTCTTTCTGTCACACTGACTGATGAACTCTTTCATTCATCCAGCCACTATCTGTCTGGGGAGGACTGGGAGCAGGTTTGGGTGAGGCCTGGGGCTTGGGGAGAACAGAGTAGTTTGGAAAATTTATAGTCTGGTGGATACTAGCAATTTAATAGAATCTTGATTTTGAGGTTATCAGAATCTCTTCACATTTTTCAAGAATTCCATATTATCTAAGGGATCTCAGGAAACCAAAGACATATATACTGTGGATTCTCCATATTTGCTAAATCTGTGTTTTTGGATAAAGCCATCTATAGTGAGTTATTTATCACTCCTTAATTTAGGAAAGGCTGTGAGCCAGGTGCTAAAGGTCCCAGGGATGAGTTGAATAAAGGAGGGTTGCATAAGTACAATGGGCTTCCCTGGTAGCTCAGCTGGTAAAGAATCCGCCTGCAATGCAGGAGACCCTGGTTTGACTCCTGAGTCAAGAAGATCCACTCAAGAAGCAATAGGCTACCCACTCCGGTATTCCGGCCTGCAGAATTCCACAAACGGAGGAGCTTGGCCAGCTACAGTCCATGGGGTTGCAAAGAGTTGGACACAACTGAGTACAAGTACAATAAGGAATCCTGCAAAACCAGTTGACCCACCAACGGTACATCTGCCCAGGGGAGAAAACTGAGTATTATCGCAGGAAGTCAGTCTGTGCCACTCTGAAGCTTTGATGAATGGAGTCGTATACCAAGCCAAGGCATTAAATCAATAAGACTGGCTCACGGTTTAATAACAGATGAAATTCATGAAGGTAGAAAGCATCCTCCTGAAAGGTCCCATCCACCTCTGTCCTGTGTCTCTGCTTTTCACCTAGGTTTCATCTGTATTGAGAAGAATCACTCCCAGTTACCAGGAATCAGTGAAGCTGAGAAAAGCTTTAAGGAGGAGCTGATGATGGCTCACCATGTGATACAATAGAGTTGGGAGGTGGGGTGGGAGGTGGGATCATGTTGAGGGTCTGTGTTGGGACTCAACATGACCAAATCTTTTGCAGGTCTGGGTGTGGGAGAGGGGAGTAGTGCTGGGGACAGGGAAGGTAGAGAAGGGAAGATATACAAGTTTGTTCCTCTGCTTTCTGGGATATGTGGCTTCTTATCCCGGAAGGAGGACATGGCAACCAGCTTCAGTATTCTTGCCTGGGAAATCCAATAGACAGAGAAACCTGGCAGGCTAGTCCATGGAGTCTCAAAAGAGTTGGCCACGACTGAGTGACCAAGCATGAACGCATGCATGGCTTCCTACGGCTTCTAAATTCAGAATGGGTTTTTGGGCTGGCTGACTCTTCCTCTTTCCAATAATGAGAGAAGGAATATAAGTTAGTTTAATTAATCATGCATTCAACAAATATTTACTGCACACGGGCCATGTATATCACCTGTTCCAGGAGCTGTGGTGAACAAGTCAAGGAGCCCACCTTCTGGGTTGGGGAGGGAGATAGGCATTCTAAAGAGTGAAAAAACCAGCATCCTGGTAACACTGATCTTCCCAGTGCCCTTGACCCAAGTCTTCAACATTTCAGTTGTTTGCACGTCCCTGGCCTCTCATCCACTTGCTCTATCTACAGGGAACCCCTGCCATAACCACAAGCCACACATTCTTGACTGCTCCTATACTCAGGCTCAGTCATGCTGTTTTCACTCTTCTTATTCATCCTCATGGTCTCACTATCTGCCCGGTTCACTCCGATGTCTTGTCTGCAACAGGAGCACCATGAGCAGATTTTAGGATTTAGTCAAGCCCCGAGTCCTGAGTCCACTTCCCACATTACACCTTGATGGACTTCCTGGTACAACATGCCACCCACTTGGCCTTTGTTTGGCTACAGGCGCTCAACTTTAAATGCATCCCTCCCAGTGCTGCCTTGTGGAGATAACTCCCGGCACACTCACCACTCTGGTGACCACCACACATACTTGTGCTGAGAAAGCATGATGCCCACCGTCCTTCCCATGTACAGTAGGCTGTGCCCCGCTTGCAGGCCCCAGTGGGGGCGATGCCCACTGCCGTACCCCAAGGCATCACTCAGCACTATTGGAACTATTCTTCTGGGCCACTGTCTTCTTTGAAAATCAGAGTAACCAGCTTTCTAAGACTTGGGCCTGGACACTCCAAGGAGGGTAGAGGAGAGGAAGCAAACCCCCCAGTCCCTGTACTTGGGCATGGACTGACCGGACAGGCTCAGGATTGTGCCTTGAGCTGGAACATTACCAGGTTACCATCTGAGTGCACGCTCTGTTGCTCAGTCATGTCTGACTCTTTGTGACCCCATGGACTATATAGCCCACCAGGCTCCCCTGCCCATGGAATTTTCCAGGCAAGAATATTGGAGCAAATTGCCATTTCCTACTCCAGGGGATCTTACTGACCCAGAGATTGAACCTGTGTCTCCTGCATTAGCAGCCACCTGGGAAGCCTATTACCAACTGAGGATATATCACTATTGATAATGATTGCATATCTTACAAGATGTGCAAGAGAATATTACCCCAAAGTAAGAGTAATTGGTTGATGTTGGTTGATGACCAGCTCTCCGTAATGCTTTCTAAGAGATGGTGACAAGTGAAAGGCAAAGAGTCCTTGTCTAGCACCCTCCCCCTCTTTGGGGACAGGTATTGGGATGGAGGAGCCTGATGGGCTGCTGTCTATGGGGTCTCACAGAGTCGGACACGAATGAAGTGACTTAGCAGCAGCAGCAGCATTGGAAATTGTCTTGGTTCTCACTTCTTCCCACTCATTAATATAAGTCACTTACTAGTCTGTAGGAGAGTCTTGAGGTGGAAATGCTGTCCTGCAGAACTAAAAGCTAAATCAAAAGCATAGCCTCTGGGGCACTTCTTTGTGTCAAAGAGAATCAGATCTTCCAGGCACTTTGACGTCCTTGGGGAGATCAAACATAGATTCGTGAAGCAGCAAAAAGAGTTATGTAAAGCAATATTGCAAACAAATGCAAATTAAAGTTGAATGGCTATACATTCTAGAGAGATCTGGAATAGAGATGCAATATAGAGATGATGGTAAAGGAAGGCTTGCTGGAAACAGCATCCTCTGAAGATAGTGGGCATCGTGCCTACTGCCAGTTTGTACCACACCAACTGCTAGACAGAAGGAAAACTGGCCAGTGTTGCTAGGGAAAATATCCAAAGTCAGTGTTGAGCTGCCAGACCGTCATTAGCATTCCCCTGACCACAGAACAGCTCAGACTTGAAGGTCTTGCCTGATCAAACATAGTTGCTGTGTAATGAAGTATTGAGCCAGTCCTTGGAATAAAAAACCTGAAGGTCTGCTTGGAACTACACGGCCATTTGGAGTGTGTTCATATTCTGTTTGTGGGATCAAATCCCCATCGGGTCCATTTTCTTTCTTAAATCTCAACTATTAAAATGGAAGGAAATGGCTTTATTTAAGGTAGAATTGACCTTAAATCCATGTTCTTTCTTCCAAACTGGGTAACAACAGTGTTGGCTGTTCTGATGTAATAAATGGTACTTATGTTGACCTAATGCATTTTGAAATAAGAAATGAATATAATTCTAAAAAAGGTAGTTTAAACAGATCATTTTTTCCCTTCTGGATAATTTCTTTTACCCACTTTACATTATGAGAATACTTTAAATACATTTATTTTTTATTCAAAGAAATGTCATTTTTTTCAATTTGTCTAAATTTTAAAGGCAGCCTTTTCCACTATATATTAGGGTAACAAATATATAATCAAATTTCCTAAAGGAACTCTCTTAGAAATGTGTTCATACTTGTTGCATTATCAAAAATAAATACTAGGTTTATCCAAGGTGCTCTGAATCTATGCAACAGTATGATTCAGGGATCAGAACAACTGGGTTGTCATCCTATTCTTAGGTTCTCGGGAGTCTGTAATTAATTCTCCACAACTCGCCGAGGGCGTATATCTCTAGGATTTGTCCAGACAGCAAAGAGTTTAAGGAACCCTTAGGGTAACTGGCATTGATGGAGGTGTTCATTTCTTAGCCAGCTAATTACTTAGTTTCTGAGAGGTTACACCCAAACTCCAAAAGCTTTGTGAAGAATAGAACCTGTGCCGCTAAGGCTATAATTGTTGGCATGAGTATATCCTTGGGCTCCAAGTCCTAGAGGATTAGCACACAGTAGTTCTTCTCCATGTAGACATAATGTTACTTAAAAACACCAAAGGAAGGGATTTCCCTGGCTGTCCAGTGGCTAAGACTCTCTGCTTCCACTGCAGGAGGCACAGATTTGATCCCTTCATGCCTTTTGATGGCCAAAAACAAAACAAAAATCTAAACAAACAAAAAAATACCCAAGGAAATACTATCTTAAGTGGAAGAACTTAAACCCTTATACAGAAAAAATAAGAAAACTTGGTAGAACCAGCTGTACATCGATTTAGGAAAACTCTTATATTTTTAGGTGTACTAAAATACAACAACAAAGAGAATTTGAGGAAAGGGGAAGTTGAGGAGTGATGGCATCCAAATAATTTTATTTCATTTAATTGTATATCTGTAAATTTGGCTGTCTGTCCCTCTTTCACTATTTCAGGAATATTAAACACAAAATTGTTTAATTTTGTCACAGATAACATATTCAAGAGAATATAAAGAAGTGTTTGTTCCTCCTCTTGGTGGCTCTCTTCTTACCTTGCTGCTGTTACTTATTTGTTCAGTCATGTCCAACTGTTTCGGGATCCCACGGATTGTAGCTCCTCTGTCCATGGGATTCTCCAGGCAAGAATACTGGAGTGGGTTGCCATTTCCTTCTGTAGGGGATCTTCCAGACCCAGAAATCAGACCTGCATCTCCTGTGTTGACAGGTGGATTCATTACTGTTGAGCCTTACTCTGTTAGAAATGCAGTCTGCTTCAAATAACCAAAATGCAGTTACTCAAGGTTTTCATCAAGAATCACAATCTTCCCACTTCCATCTTTTCCACGAGTCACTTCTATCCTTGGTCATGTGGTTTTCTTCCTCGTGATTGTAGGATGACTGCTGTTTTTGCAGCATCAGGACCACTCACAAGGCAGAAAGGAGGAAGACCAAAGGGGAATAGCAATATTCTTTCTTTCCAAAGGCTTTGTATTTATTGGAGAACCAAAGTCTGTAGGGAGGGTCACTTATGTCTCATTGGTATCACCGCACACCCACAGTTGAAAGAGAATCTAGGAAGACTAGAGTTGGGTTTTTTTTTCTGTTTTTTATTTTTTTTAACTTTTTATTTTGTATATATATATATACAAATATATATATATTGGGTATAGCCAATATCACAGCAATGTTGTGAAAGTTTCAGATGCACAGTGAAGGGACTTAGCCCTACATAGGCATGTAATTACTCTCTCCCAAACTCCTTTCTCACCCAGTCTGCCACATAACATTGAACTGAGTCCCACATGCTATACAGTAGGTCCTTGTTGGTTACCCATTTTAAATATAGCAGTGTGTACATGTCCATCCCAAACTCCCTAATTATCCCTTTCCCCTTTTCTTTCCCTCATTCCAATCCCAACAACCATAAGTTCATTCTCTAAGTCTGCAAGTCTTTTTCTGTAGGAAAACTAGAGTTTTTAACCAATGGTATTTCTGCTCTAAACAAACAAGCATTTTGTTAATTTGGAAGAAGGGGGAAATCCCATCAATAACCAGTGATATTTGCTACAAATTTCTTTCTGAATGTGGAACTCTGGAGCTAATGATCTCTACCTCCTGCTTCCCATCTCCTCAGCTCTTCAGTACCTCTCTCTGCTTGTACACTCCCACGGACTGTGGCTCATAGGCCCTGGCTTACTTTCAATTATCTTCTTTTATCTTTCCAGTATTTCACTGAAAAAATCTCTCCTCTTTTCCTGCCAACTCTGCCTCCTTTGGTCCACGCCAATTACTTCACTTTTTTTCCCCTACTTTTTTTCTAGGTACCTCTAACAGAAGCTGTTCCTGATCCAAAATTCTTCTGTTAATCAAAACACACCCAGAAATAATTTTCTGTATATCCTCTTCTAAGTGCCTCATTAAACATCAGGCATTAGTCAGATATTTTTGTATTTGTAAAATTTTGCATTTGTAAAATGAGCATAAGCTGGTCAACAAGGGTGGTGGGGGATGGGGGACAAGGCAGCTTTCAAGTAGGTATTTGGCTATTGATTGGGGTTATATCCTTGGACCAAAAGGCAGAGCCTTAGTCAGAATCAACCCTGAGTGTAGAGTCTCAGACTGGCAGGAGCACGGCAGGGTGGAGACTGGAAAATGTTTGCCTTTGCAGCATTTGTAGACATGCTGCAATGCCTTGCTCAATTATTGATGACATTGTGAAAAGAGAGTAAACACATGAAATACTGAATCTACTTTGAGCATGTGCTGGGGGTAGGCAGGGGTGGCTGGCTGCGATGCTGAAGTGGGCAGTCAGATGCACCCAGATACGTACAGAAAAGAAAATGTAAAGTCGGAAAGTAAGAACCTCATAGCTGCAGTCAGCAGCTGCGGTGGTCCAGGAGAATTTCAAACAACTTGCCTCCCAAGAATCAAGCTCATCCCTGTCAGCTGGACAGCTTAGGACCTGAGGATGTGACCAAGACAGACTTCTGTCTTGGGAGAAGCAGGCTGTTTTTTGGCAGCAAAACTGGCCTTGAATCCAGATAATCTTTCTAATCACACCACTCTAACAAACGTACACTTTCATGAAATGCTACATGCATGAGGATTTTCAACACTGCCTACATCTTCTCACGGTAAAGACCTTGCCAGTGGATCTGCTGCCCCTTTGAAAAATGAGAAGGTATAATAACTGGGGGGAGAAAAGAAAGAGGATGGTAAAGAGAGAGCGGCTGAGAGAGCAGGCACCAATATTTTCAAATAAGACCAAAGAAAGGAAAGTTGTCGTCCTTGACAAATGGATAGATAGGAAGTGTCAGCTGGAAAAACTGGCAGGAAGGAAACATGATGCTTTGCTAAGACACTGGACACAGAGAGCTGAGCCTTCAAGATCCAAAAGCTCATGATAAGAATGTTTATTTGAAAAGATTTTATACTCACCATGTATTTTGACAATTTAGACACAGTTATCATATTTGTTTTATAGCAACAAGAGTGATTATGTAATGCCTAGCTTTTTGAATTGCTCCTCAACACACATTATATTTTGTCAAATCCTGTAAGACCTGGTCTAAAATGAAAGGCAAATACATGCCTTCATCATGTTTCAGTCATTTTTAGATCAGGGCAGTGGCTTTGTGTTGACTTATGTTGCCATTGGAACGTAAGTACCAGATCTTTGAAAGGCAATTTGTATATTTGTCCTCAGATTATGTTCTTACACCACATAACTGACTGACTGACACCATATATTACAAAACCCTTAAAGGGAATAACTTTTTAGATAATTATAATTATAAATGAAATATACTTAGTGTCCACCATAATCCTGAACTAATGTTGTTGTTGTTCAGCTGCCCAGTCATGTCTGACTCTGCGACCGCATGGACTGCAGCATGCCAGGCCTCCCTGTCCCTCACCATCTCCTGAAGTTCACCCCAAGTTCATGTTCACTATATCGGTGATGCCTGAATTAATAGGAACACATTAAACGTATAGCCATATAAAACAATATATTCTTCTCTTACAGTTTTTGTACGAAGATTTTCAAGGATAAGGACATCTGCATCCTACAGATACACCCTATGGGAACCAAGACCAGTTGGGGAAACCATAACCTCCTCCCGCCCTCCTGCATGGCCAAGTCATGTGGGTTTTCCCCAGGATGGTGCAGAGCAGCCTGTAAGATTGTTAAGAACATCTTTGCCTTCTCTACTTCTGCGATTTCCTTGCTCATCTAAGCTGGAGAGTGGGGCAGGCGAGGAGGGGTGTGAACACATCATCCTGGTGCTTTTGTTTGCTTAGTCCTCCTTCTCTACCCAGCTTGCAGCTTCCCACCATCCGCTGGGAAGAACGATGTTCTGTCTGACCTTACGACACACCTTCTTCCATGTGGCAGCAGGTGTTGGAGCTTTGGTGTCCCAGTTAGCACGGGTTTCTTCTCTAGCCCACAGGAGAACTCCATAAGCTGGCTCCTCCGGGCTGGCGCTGCTGTCCATTAAAGAGGACAGAGACCATCTGAAAAATCCTCTCTCAGATCTCAACAGCCTAACTTGGAAGTCTTAAAAAATTTTTTTTCCTGCATAATCTTATTTCTTATGCTAGAATCTGAACAAGACAAAGTGTTTCAGGGGTTTTTTTGCTATTTTTTTTTACATTTCTTCTTACTTATAAAGAAGTAAGTAATTACTCTTCTTAATAAATCCCAGTCTCCAAGACTGTGCACCCCCACAATCTCCAATTAGATGGATACTCAGGTCAACTGGTGAAGGCCACCCTCTCCGAGAGGGAAAAGAAAGAAGTACTTGACTCACTTGCATCATTTTCCCCACTGCAAAATAAATATGCTGCCATGAGAAGTCACCTAACTTCTACATAGAGATGGATGCTCTGCCACCTACCAATTCCTTAACAAAAATCACAGAAGATGCAAAGATTTGTTTTTTACCATCCAGTGGGGTTTTTGTTACTGAATATAGAAGCCAGAACATTCTTCTTTTTTGCAGACACATTTCTTGCACCAAGTGCATGACTGTGCATTAAACAAATAGTTACTCCTTTCTGTATATAGGGAGCAAAGCTTGACGTTTTACCAAGCATAGCAGGGTTTACTATTTGTACAAATTTACCCACACCCCTGAAGTTCTGGCTTATGGCTGAAAAAGAAATCTTAGATGAGATAGAACACATGGATTCCTCTCGTAGTTAACTGAAACAGTACACAACAAAAGGGGTCTTCATCTCCACTCTGTCCCGTACATGCTGTAAAAATACCAGCAGCTGACTACGGCCATTACTATCACGTGGCTTGTCAAACGAAGACCTCCTTTCATAGGTTCTGCATTGTCTATATCTTGCCCCAGATATCCTGGCTTTTTATATAAATTTTAAAACAAATCTCATCATTATGCAAGGGAACATGTTGAAGCTTCCATGGTCCATTCCCTCTCAATACAATGCGCAGAAATTTACCCATTACAGGAGCCTCTTTTCCTTGGCATATGAACTTGCCACTTACTAGGATGTTTGAATCCAGAGCTTCCCAAACTCACATGTCCTCTAGATTTTGCTATGATCAAATCATTCCCTTGCACATGCCTGATAACCAGGTATAACTTCTCACATTAAAACAATGTTTACGGCCAGACAGTTTCAGTGTTTGAAATAACAGGGTGCACAGAACACACTGCAGTTGTTGAGTTCCGTCCCTCTCTATGTCCAAGTAAAGCTGAGTGAGGCTTTCAGTTCCAGTCCTGTTTGTGTCTACGTAAGGTGGCACAAAAAATGAACAAAGATATGGAATTTTGCTATGGAATAAACTGCAATCAGCATAATAACTAATGGTTAACTATTCAAGCAAATCCCTCTTTGCTACCAGCATGTCATTATCTTGCATCAAGAAATATCCCACAATAGGGCAAGACAGACGAAGCCACGACAGAACAGCTTTATATAAGCAAGTCAACTCACCATTGCACCCATTATTACTGGCATTTAGGTTTTACATTTTAAATAATAGCAGAGAGTTTTGCCAGACTCAGTTACATACATTGGTGAATTGGGCAGTGGCAAGATGTGGGATCAGGGAATCCCAGCGTGACCGCTAATTTCTGTTCTTGATAGTGACATCAGGCATGGCTTCCTCCTCCAGAAGGGGAAGAGCTCCAGTTAAAAAAAAACAACCTTTGTTGTAAAAGACTGAAATGTAACACACAACATAAAGATACAGTGTAAGTTCTATGAGCACCTCCCAGGTGACATTTGGAAATATTTCATAAAGCAAGACCCAGGAGTATCTGGTTACCATATTAAATTTTATCTCCCTATATCTGTTCAATACTTCTTTAGAGGTGGAGTCCAGCTTCTCATGGAAAAAGGGTGGAGAATGTGGGACCCAGCTCAGGTTCCAATCCTTCATACCCCAGGAGCAAAGCACTGAAACTTCGGTTAACTGAACCTATACTCGGTGTTTCAGTGAATATCTGGGCGACTCCAAATGATGCTGGAGTCCTGAGCTCTCACCTTCATCCATCTACAAAGCCTTTCCTACATGTACAGTACTCTCCCTGAAGTGAGTTCTGCCCAGCACAGTTTTCTTAATCTTATTATGTCTCCAGAAATGTTCTGCTGCCCCTGACCAATTAGTGCCTCTGCCTGCTGTCTCACTGACCTTCTACCTAATCTAGCTTTGAAAACATCTGGACCCCAGAAAGTTTTCTCCTCTATCTGGGTGGCCACATGTTAATATTGAGTTTATTAAGAAAAAAAAAATGTAGCCATTCACCTTACAGAAGCCTACAAGCCCTTGTAACTGTGGACAGAATGGGGGAATGTGAGGTTCAGGCAATCACAGATAAGAAATGGGAGTAGAAGGCCTCATTCTCTCTTTTTCCTTTTCTTTTTCTGTAATATAATCAGATGTCTTTGTAACCTGATCACGATTCACAGAGGCTGAGCAAAATGTTAATGACTTATAATTACTTCTGTTGGCAAATGAGATTCTTGGGACCCATTTTCTCTCTTAAGAAATGAAACTCGAGTCATGTAGGATGATGACTGACATGCCTTATCTTAGAATTAGGTCTTGAGAGCAAGATTATAGGAAACCAGAGTGGGGCTCCTTCTGTTTTGCTGTTTTCCAGCATAGATCGGAGAGGTTCAAGCACACAGCAATAATAGTAAAAGAATTGCTAAGTTCTTGCATGTCCAAGAATCTGCCTACAGTGCAGGAAACTGGGGTTTGATCCATGGGTTGAACCGGGGGAAGATCCCTTGGAGAAGGGAAGGGCTACCCACTCCAGTATTCTTGCCTGGAGAATTTAATGGACTGTATAGTCCGTGGGGTCGCTAAGAGTCGGACATGACTGAGCAACTTTCACGTCACTGCATGTCCAAGGCACTATGCTAAGAAACTTACACGCATGCCCATGACATTGCTTACCCCTATCTTATAGATGGGGCTTCCCTGGTGGCTCAGTGCCAGAGTCTGCCCGTCAATGTATGTGATGTGGGTTCGATCCCTGGGTCAGAAAGATCCCCTGGAGAAGGAAACGGCAACCCATTCCAGTATTCTTACTTAGGACATCCCATGGACAGAGTAATCTAGCAGGCTACGGTCCATGGGGTCATAAAAAGGTTAGACATGACTTAGAGACTAAACAACAACTATTTTATAGATGAGGAAAGTAAGTTTCAAACTTTTCATAAATTTAAGACTCGCCACTTGGTAAGATGCACAGCTGGGATTCGCACCCAAGAAAATTGCTTAATTTCAGACTCATTAGTAAATTGGGACAAATAATTTACCATGCAGAGTTGATTGTTCAACAAATAAGTAAATATGTGGCAGTTACCTGATGTCTAGTACTAGATATTGAGACATACATTGAAAATCTATTATTAACTTTTGCTTCTCCTAAATGTCTTCTCTGCAGACTAAGTTACAGCTTCTGTCCATTTCATCTTTTCCAAACTATGGATTAAAACTCATTTAGTATCCAATTTCATTCTGTTTGCTTCTCCTTTTAAACTATTTGAGTGTGTGCTGCCCATTGTCCTGGACCTCTGCCTATCACATCATTTTTTAAATCGAAGCAAGATAAAAGAGAGGTGTCTTTTTCTTACACTCTTTTCTTTAAAAAAAAAAAAATGTTTTACCATGCATATGTATAAACTCCTCAAAAAGTAATAAGCATTTAAAAAATTGACCTAAGGCATATTGCAACATACTTGCCTACCAAACCTCATCAGTTACATGATTTCTGTGTCGCATTTCTAAAGGAAATGCTTTCCTTGAAATGTATATATTTTAGGATTGGCAAATTCTTTAGCAGTTAAGCTAATATTTTGACCTATCTAGTACTTACTTCCCCACTCCAGTGTTCTTGCCTGGAGAATCCCAGGGATGGGGGAGCCTGGTGGGCTGCCGTCTATGGGGTCGCACAGAGTCGGACACGACTGAAGCGACTTAGCAGCAGCAGCACTACTTACTTAAGGAGATATATTTTCATCCAGAAAGTGTTTATGCAATTGAGTATCACCAACACCTAAATCTCTCTGGAGAGGCACTGCAAAAGTCCCAAACAGTCGACATCCAGACCTGAGAGGAAGACTTGCTATTTGTCATAGATAAACGTCCTTCTTCAATCAAGACATAGTTGATTTACGTTTAAACAAAACTTTCACACCTGTCCATCAAAAGCTAACACTATTGTTTCAGGAACTCTTTTCTTTGGAAAACTACCACTGTCTCTAAAGGGTCTCAGCATTTCTCAGGCTTTAGCTATTAAGGTTTCTAGCCATCCAGGTAGGCCAGCTCTGTGTGTGTCTCTTCTTCCTGGTGGGGCCAACTGCAGATCCAGGCCTGTTGAGAGTTAGGGTTTAAAGACCATATACACATACAACTGACAATTTTAATCTGACATAGAATCAGATCTCATGTTACCTCTTTGTATGCCCTTTAATTTCTCTAAACTTCCTGATGGCTCAATCTCCATGCAATGCTGGCCTGAAATTAGTACTCAGTGAACTTGTGGGGGAGGAGAATTTTGCCCTTTCCCCTCCTCAGTTCTTCTGGCTGGCAATGAAAATGACATAAGGCAGTTTAACAGGAGAAAATTAAATTTATTACTTGTGTACAGGGAAACCACAAGAGCATGAAGAATTCAAAGATAGCAAGGCAAGATAGAGTGTATATATACATATACATACCATTCTGAATTCGGGAAGGGGAGGCTGGGGTTTGGGACTTTGAGGGGAAGTTCCAGGTGGCTCAGTGGTAAAGAACCTGCCCGTCATGTATTGACACAAGAAACATGGGTTTGATCCCTGGATTGGGAAAATCCCCTGGAAAAGGAAATGGCAACCCACTCCAGTATTCTTGACTGGGAACTCCTATGGATGGAGGAGCCTGGCAGGTGTAGTCCATGGAGTCACAAAGAGTCAGACATGACTGAGCACACAGTTATCCACCAAATATCCTGGATTACACATTCCTAAGTGCTTCCCTCCATGCGTGTTAATAAGGCAATTTCAGAGGAAGATGAGAAGAATTAATACTTTGTAAACAAATGTTTGCTGAGTCATTTAAAGACAATGTGACACAGAGAAACTTTGATCAAAAGGGACTTGCTAGCTAAGAGTCGGGCACGACTGAGTGACTTCACTTTCACTTTTCACTTTCATGCATTGGAGAAGGGAATGGCAACCCACTCCAGTATTCTTGCCTGGAGAATCCCAGGGACGGCGGAGCCTAGTGGGCTGCGGTCTATGTGGTCGCACAGAGTCGGACACGACTGAAGCGACTTAGCAGCAGCAGCAGCAGCAGCAGCAGATTCTTCCCTGTGTCGCTGAGTGCATACTTTCTGATAGTCATCTATGGTGATAGCTACTTCCTGGAATAAGCCTTCTATTTTAAATTCTTTAAGCAGTAAAGGGGAAGTTCAACGGTTCTTCCTGAATCTTTTGAGCCTTGCTTGTTTTCAGCTCAAAATAATCCACATGCCAGAGTGGCACATCTTGGTGTGGTCTCCCCTGAACCCCATCAAACTCATTCATTCAACAAAGGACTTAATCTCATAGTTTTAGGCCAGTAGGCCCTCACTCACTGTAAATATAATTTAAAACTCAAGTAGTGGATAAAGCCAACTTCAACCATTCCCACTGTATTAATCTTTTGAAAAAGGAAACTAGTAAGTAATATTGTTGCAGTGAAAAGGAAAAAGAGAAGAATGAGTGTTTTTTTTTTTTCCCTTTCCTGAGAACAAAGAAGATAAAGAGGACAGTGAACAGGCCTGAACATTCTTAGCTTTTTACTTTAATTGCTCCTAACTCTGCATGTCCGTAACTAAGTTTGCTTTTCTGCCCCCATAACATTGCAGAAGCTACACTTCACATCTATTTTCCTTTGACTCTATGCTAAATGCATTCTATATCTGGTGTTTAGCATTACAACACCCTTTCCCTTGTAGTTCCATATCAGAAAGAAGGCCACAGGACCACAAACTGCCAGACTCAATTACTGGGTTACTGACATCAGCCCATGACTGTCTTTAAAACAATGCAAGAGGAAGAAATTAAGATCCTAAGACCTTTGTTCCTCATCACTGACTCCTGACTGTGAGCCCTTATCTTATATAAGCCCCTAGACTTCTCACGGGGTGGTGGTGGGGGGGCACAATTCTTGAGGCATGAGCCTACTGTGTTTCCCTGTCCATCAGCTGAGGATTAAAGCCATCTTTCTATTTCCTCGAAACTCTGTCTCCATATATTTTATTTGGTGGTCAGAGAAAACCAAGATTTTGGCCAGCAACAATATTAAAAACAAGGGCCTCGGTGGTTGGGGCAGTGGGGGTGTCAGGGAGTTGCTCAGGAACAGGAAAGGCAGGTGCCTGCAGATAGCTTTGCCTATGCCATTGCAGTCCTGCTTCACTGTGCTTCTCCTGGCACCCCATGGGAAAGAGCCCCTTCATCAGGGAGAAGGCTGTCCTGACCAATGTGGAACAGATAACCATTCAGAGATCAAATTGCCAACATCTGCTGGATCATCGAAAAAGCAAGAGAGTTCCAGAAAAACATCTATTTCTGCTTTACTGACTATGCCAAAGCCTTTGACTGTGTGGATCACAATAAACTGTGGAAAATTCTGAAGGAGCTGGGAATACCAGACCACCTGATCTGCCTCTTGAGAAACCTATATGCAGGTCAGGAAGCAACAGTTAGAGCTGGACATGGAACAACAGACTGGTTCCAAATAGGAAAAGGAGTACGTCAAGGCTGTACATTGTCACCCTGCTTATTTAACTTATATGCAGAGTACATCATGAGAAATGTCGGGTTGGAAGAAGCACAAGCTGGAATCAAGATTGCCAGGAGAAATATCAATAACCTCAGATATGCAGATGACACCACCCTTATGGCAAAAAGTGAAGAGGAACTCAAAAGCCTCTTGATGGAAGTGAAAGAGGTGAGGGAAAAAGCTGGCTTAAAGCTCAACATTCAGAAAACAAAGATCATGGCATCTGGTCCCATCACTTCATGGGAAATAGATGGGGAAACAGTGGAAACAGTGTCAGACTTTATTTTTGGGGGCTCCAAAATCACTGCAGATGGCAATTACAGCCATGAAATTAAAAGACTCTTACTCCTTGGAAGGAAAGTTATGACCAAGCTAGATAGCATATTAAAAAGCAGAGATATTACTTTGCCAACAAAGATCTGTCTAGTCAAGGCTATGGTTTTTCCAGTGGTCATGTATGGATGTGAGAGTTGGACTGTGAAGAAAGCTGAGTGCCGAAGAATTGATGCTTTTGAACTGTGGTGTTAGAGAAGACTCATGCGAATCCCTTGGACTACAAGGAGATCCAACTAGTCCATTCTAAAGGAGACCAGTCCTGGGTGTTGATTGGAAGGATTGATGCTGAAGCTGAAACTCCAGTACTATGGCCACCTCATGTGAAGAGTTGACTCATTGGAAAAGACCCTGAAGCTGGGAGAGATTGGGGGCAGGAGGAGAAGGGGACGACAGAGGATGAGATGGCTGGATGGCATCATCAACTCGATGGATGTGGGTTTGAGTGAACTCCGGGAGTTGGTGATGAACAGGGAGGCCTGGCGTGCTGCGATTCATGGGGTCACAAAGAGTCGGACATGACTGAGCGACTGAACTGAACTGAAGTGAACCATTCAGACAACCAACATTTACGGGACCTAAGATATAGGTCCAAATTGGTCAGAACAGCCTTCTCCCTGTATGAAGGGGTCTTTCCCATGGGCTCCCAGGAGAACCATTCAGACAACCAACGTTTATTGACTATATCTTAGGTCCAAGTGCTCCCCTTGTGGCTCAGTTGGTAAAGAATCTTCCTGCAATGCGGGAGACCTGGGTTCGATCCCTGGTTTGGGAAGATCCCCCGGAGAAGGGAAAGGCTACCCATTCCAGTATTCTGGCTTGGAGAATTCCATGGACTATATAGCCCATAGTGTCACAAAGAGTCGGACGTGACTGAGCAACTTTCATTTTCACTTTAGGTCTAAGGCCTTGTCCTGGACACTGTAGGACACATAAAGACACAGACTGAGTCCTTGCATTCTAAGAAGTGCCAATCAATTTAATAGAAGATAAGAGGCATACACTAACTGGTTCTGACAAGTGCCATGGGAAAGACAGGAAGAAGTGGTGGGAGCTCCCTGGAGCATCTGAACTGAGCCTGGGGAGACAAGGAGGACTTGAGCAGTTGGAGACACAGAATGAGGACGTGCAAAGACAGCGAGCACAGGCAGGAGGGAGGTGTGTTCTGCAAGCACCGCAGGGTCACTGAGAAGCAAGAGGCTGTCAGTGACGTTGGCAGGAAGCACAGGGCTGAGTTCTCTCCATCAAGTGAAGGAACTCCCCCAGCTCCTTGAGACTCAGCGTCTCCATCTACACAGTGTAAGGGTTAAACAACACTGGATGAGAAACTATGGTGATAGGTTGTTATTTCCCCACATATTCCTCCAAAAATGAGTTGTCAATTACAATTCAACAGGGAAAGTGTGTCAGTTTTATTATTGGACAGGAGGCCAACCCACAACCAAGAATATACGTCTTCAATTCATTGGAAAAGGTTTACTTCCCTCTCAGATGATCCACTAATTCTTTTGATATTGGAGCAGTTAAGAAACTTGAATTCTGAGTCCTCTGTTTGTTGTCGTTTGTTTTCCAGTTTATAAAAACTTTGCCAAAAGGTAAGAAACATCTCTTTGGTGAATCTGGGGAAAATGAGTATTCTTTAAAAAAAAAGTTTCCTAATTTATTTTTAAGATCATTTTACTCTTTGACCATTACAATCTACTATAAACAGCAATTTTAACATATTTCCATTTGCTATGTAAGGTTTGTTTCCTTGTTGGTTTGTTCTGTCCTCAAATAAGTTCTCTCAGGTTTGGAATGGACTTTCTGGTTTGGGAACTCTTGAATGTGATCTGTAGGATCTGTACTATCTTTGAGAGGCTATCTGTCTGAACTGGGGAGGAGGTCTTCTTGCTCTCACACAGCAGAAATCCCACACTGATCAAAGGGGCTCTTACGTGATGTCTGGAAGGGGACAGCTAGAACTGTCTGCACTAGGAAAACAGCAGCTCCTCCTGACCAAGCTTGATTTCATCCACATTTTAAGGATATTTAGGCAAGTCTTTCTCTTGATATTTAGCCATCATGGACCAGAATCCCTGTTATGATGTACACATTTTTCTTTTAAATGCCAGAATGTTATTTGCTGAGGGTAAAGAATTTCCTCTCCTCTCCACATAATCTTCATAGAGAAGATATGTTGGAAGTTAGTTTTAAAGGAGGGTGATTTTGAATGGAGTTGGCTTCAGACTATACCACAAAACTATAGTAATCAAAACAGTATGGTACTGGCACAAAAACGGAAATACAGATCAATGGAACAGCATAGAAAGCCCAGAAAAATAAACTCACACAACTGTACAACAAGAGAAGCAAGAATATAAAATGGAGAAAAGACAGTCTCTTCAATAAGTGGTCCTGGGAAAACTGGACAGCTGTATGTAAAAAAATGAAACTAGAACATTATCTAATACCATACACAAAAATAAACTCAAAATGGATCAAAGACCTAAATGTAAAGCCAGACATTCTAGAACTCTTAGAGGAAAACATAGGCAGAACACTCTTTGACATAAATTGCAGCAGTATCTTTTTGGATTCACTTCCTAGAGTAATGAAAATAAAAAACAAAAACAAACAAGTGGGACCTAATTAAACTTAAAAGCTTCTGCACAGCAAAAGAAACCATAAACAAAATGAAAAGACAACCCACAGAATGGGAGAAAATATTTGCAAATAAAGTGATGGACAAGGGATTAATCTCCAAAATATACAAACAGCTCACTCAGCTCTATGTTAAAAAAAACCCAGCAATCCAATTTTAAAAAGTGAGAAGAAGACCGAAATAGACATTTCTCCAAAGAAGACATGCAGATGGCCATAAAACACATGGAAAAATGCTCAACATCACTAATTACCAGAGAAATGTAAATCAAAATTATAGTGAGGTATCACCTCATACCAGTCAAAAAAGGCATAATCAAAAAAAAAAAAAAACCCTATAAATAATAAATGCTGGAGAGGGTGTAGATAAAAGGAAAGCCTCCTACACTGTTGGTGGGAATGTAAGTTGGTACAACCACTATGAAGAACGGTATGGCAGTACCTTAAAAAACTACCATATGATCCAGCAAACCCACTCCTGGGCATATATCTGGAGAAAACTATAATCCAAAAATATACATGCACCCCAAAGTCCACTGTGGCTCTATTTACAACAGCCAAGACATGGAAGCAACCTAAATGTCCACTGACAGAGGAAGGGATAAGGAAGATGTGGTACATACATACAATGGAATACTTTGGTGGTGGTGTTTCGTCACTAAGTCATGTTCACCCGGCCATAAAAAAGAATGAAATAATGCCATTTGTAGCGATGTGGATGCACCTAGAGATTATCATACTAAGTGAAGTAAGTCAGGCTGAGAAAGATAAATATATGAAATCACTCATATGTGGAAACTAAAACAAGATACGAATGAACTTGTTTACAAAACAGAAACAGACGTACAGATATTGAAAACAAACGGACAGTTATTAAAGGGGAAACACGGAGGGGGAATAAATCAGGAGCTTGGGATGAACACAAGCACACTACCATATATTAATATAAGATAACTGATGAGGATCTACAGCACAGGTGATTCTACTTGATATTCTGTGACAATCTATATAAGAATCTAAAGTAGATTGAATATATTATGTATAACTGAATCACTGTGCTGTACCCCTGAAACTAACACAACACTGGAAATCAGCTGTACTTCAATAAAATTAAGCCACCAAAAAATAAAGAAAGAAGGGTGAATTGGGCATTGTGAGAAATGAGTCTGGGAGGAGGAGCAGGGAATAAATACAGACAGAACTGGCTCTGCAACTGTTTAGCTCCGTGACCTGTAGGAAGTACTTTGTTCTTCAGTGTTGGGGCTCTATCTGAGAGAATGAACTAATGACACATTCCTGGTGCTTCACAAAACACCAGTTCCCAAGAAGGCACTTGCTCTCTGGGTGTTTGGGACTTTGCAGTTGACTCTGGGTGAACACCTTCTACTTTGTTCAAAGCACTGTGCTTTAAACTATGGATAGGATAACAAACAAAAGGGAGATGGCTGCTCTTTTCAAGGAGCTAATATACAATTTTCTGTGTGTTGAATCACTTCTAAATTGGTTAAATAGAGAGGGCTCTGGGGGTCAAGATGAAGATATGACACTCCAAAAGGTAAGTCTGTAAGATTTTTAAACAAAGAGATCTTGTCTCTACATAGCTCTAGATAACTAGGGTGTGTTCTGATATGTGGAGTTAGCATATTAATTAAAAGTTGTGTGAACTGATTATTCTGAGCATTTTCAGAGACCCTGGGAGCTGTATCCTTCATCAGATCCTCTGCAATTTTTATAAAAAGTGAGTGCTATTTTGATTACTCTCTCTCTTCCCTCATCCCTCCCCACAGACTGTTGTTGTTCAGTCACTCAGTCGTGTCTGACTGTTTGCTACCTCATGGACTGCAACACGCCAGGCTCCCCTGTCCTTCACTATCTCCCAGAGCTTGCTCAAACTCATGTCCATTGAGTCGGTGATACCATCCAACCATCTCATCTTCTGTCATCCCCTTTTCCTCCTGCTCTCAATTGTTCCCAGCCTCAGTGCCTTTTCCAATGAGTCAGCTCTTCACATCAGGTGGCCAAAGTATTGGAGCTTCAGCTTCAGCATCAGTCCTTCCAATGAATATTCAGGATTTCCTTTAGGACTGACTGGTTTGATCTCCTTGCAGTCCAAGGAACTCTCAAGAATCTTCTCCAACATTGCAGTTCAACAGCATCAATTCTTCAGCGCTCAGCCTTCTTTATGGTCCAACTCTGACATCCCTACATGACTACTGGAAAAACCATCAGATCAGATCAGTCGCTCAGTCGTGTCTGACTTTTTGCGACCCCATGAATCGAAGCACGCCAGGCCTCCCTGTCCATCACCATCTCCCGGAGTTCACTCAGACTCACGTCCATCAAGTCAGTGATGCCATCCAGCCATCTCATCCTCTGTCGTCCCCTTCTCCTCCTGCCCCCAATCCCTCCCAGCATCATAGTATTTTCCAATAAGTCAATTCTTCGCATGAGGTGGCCAAAGTACTGGAGTTTCAGCTTTAGCATCATTCCTTCCAAAGAAATCCCAGGGCTGATCTCCTTCAGAATGGACTGGTTGGATCTCCTTGCACTCCAAGGGACCCTCAAGAGTGCTTTCCAACACCACAGTTCAAAAGCATCAATTCTTTGGCGCTCAGCCTTCTTCACAGTCCAACTCTCACATCCATACATGACCACAGGAAAAACCATAGCCTTGACTAGATGAAACTTTGTTGGCAAAGTAATGTCTCTGCTTTTGAATATGCTATCTAGCTTGGTCATAACTTTCCTTCCAAGGAGTAAGCGTCTTTTAATTTCATGGCTGCAGTCACCATCTGTAGTGATTTTGGAGCCCAGAAAAATAAAGTCAGCCACTGTTTCCACTGTTTCCCCATCTATTTCCCATGAAGTGATGGGACCGGATGCCATGATCTTCGTTTTCTGAATGTTGAGCTTTAAGCCAACTTTTTCACTCTCCTCTTTCACTTTTATCAAGAGGATTTTTAGTTCCTCTTCACTTTCTGCCATAACGGTGGTGTCATCTGCGTATCTGAGGTTATTGATATTTCTCCTGGCAATCTTGATTCCAGCTTGTGTTTCTTCCAGTCCAGCGTTTCTCATGATGTACTCTGCATATAAGTTAAATAAACAGGAGCCTTGACTAAATGGACCTTTGTCAGCAAAGTGATGTCTCTGCTTTTTAATACGCTGTCTAGGTTTGTCATAGCTTTTGTTCCAACAGACCTATTATTTCCCAATTTATATGCAAATACACATTTTACAAACAGTTTTTTTCAATTTGAAAGTTATAGATGTGTTTTCTCCAGTTTCTTTCTTTACCTAATATTGCCTTGTGTACAGTTAGAAATGCTTTCAGGTGCAAGCCACAGAAGATACAATAGTAATCTAATTATCTCAAGTAACAAGTCTACTAATAACAGTTCCAGGGCTGGCGCAGTTTGGAGGTCATCAGGGTCCCAGGCTTGCTTGCTTTCTATTCTACTGTCTCAGCGCGTCGGCTTCGCACCTTAGAGCTCATAGCCATGACTGATGCTGTTCCCTGTGCTCCATTTAAGAATGGCACCAGGCAGCTGGTGCCCCATCTTTGTTTTCCAGGAGAAAAATCTTTCCTAGAAACTCCACACCATGGTAGAGTCTCCTTATATGTGTTTGGCCAGAACTGTGTTACTGGTTGCCTCTAGCTGCAAAGAGATAGGAAGGTTTTTGAGGAAGTGCAATGGGATAGCATGGCTAGAGTATAAAATTGAGCGACTATGATTTATCCCCTAAGGTAGGGCACATAGCCACTGGAACAGAACTGGGACTGTGTTGTACATGAAGAAGTAGGGGATGGTTGTCACAGAGACAACAATTGTGCCTGCCCCAGCACTGAGGGGGACTCCGACACAGGTGTGCAGGGACCACGATTTAAACCAGGGATTCTCAAATATCACCTGCTTACATCAGAATCATTGAAAGACGTTTAAAAAGTGCCAGGAGTGCATTTCTATCCTCACTGCAGCATTATTTACAACAGCCAAGGTATGAAGGCAACCTAAGTGCTCATCAATAGATGAACAGATAAAGAAGATGCAGTATATATACACAATGGACTACTACTTATCCAAAAAAAAAAAAAGATGAAATCTTGCCATTTGTGGCAACATAGATTGACCTAGAGGGTATTAAATGAAATGTCAGACAAACATTATATGATTCACTTACATTGGGAATCAAAAAAACCAAAGCAAATGAATAAACAGAAATAGTCACAGATAAAAGAGAATGAACAGATGGTTATCAGAGCAGAAGAAGATAAGATAAGGGGGATAAGAGAAATACGTGCAGGGGATTAAAAGGTAACAAATTTTCAGTTACAAAAAAATGAGTTCCGTGTATGAAATGTGTAATTAATGTGGTGAATAGAGTCAATAATCTTGTATTTTATGGTGACAGATGGTAACTAGACTTATCATGGTGACCATTTTGAAATGTAGAGAAATACTGAATCATTATGTTGTATACCAAGAACTAAGCGAGTGCAACAGATCAGCAATATTTCAAAAACATGTAAACTCACAGAAAAAGAGAACAAATATCTGATACCAGAGGTAGTAGGTGTTGGGGAGGGGGAATTGGAGGAAGGCAGTCCAAAGGCACAAACCTCCAGTTATAAGATATGCAGGTAGTAGGGATGTAAAGAAAGGCAATGCCAAGGAATGCTCAAACTACCACACAATTGGACTCATCTCACACGCTAGTAAAGTAATGCTCAAAATTCTCCAAGCCAGGCTTCAGCAATACGTGAACGGTGAACTTCCAGATGTTCAAGCTGGTGTTAGAAAAGGGAGAGGAACCAGAGATCAAATTGACAACATCTGCTGGATCATCGAAATAGCAAGAGAGTTCCAGAAAAACATCTATTTCTGCTTTACTGACTATGCCAAAGCCTTTGACTGTGTGGATCACAATAAACTGTGGAAAATTCTGAAAGAGATGGGAATACCAGACCACCTGACCTGCCTCTTGAGAAACCTATATGCAGGTCAGAAAGCAACAGTTAGAACTCAACATGGAACAACAGACTGGTTCCAAATAGGAAATGGAGAACATCAAGGCTGTATATTGTCACCCTGCTTATTTAACTTATATGCAGAGTACATCATGAGAAATGTCGGGCTGGAAGAAGCACAAGCTGGAATCAAGATTGCCGGGAGAAATATCAATAACCTCAGATATGCAGATGACACCACCCTTATGGCAGAAAGTGAAGAGGAACTCAAAAGCCTCTTGATGAAAGTGAAAGAGGAGAGTGAAAAAGTTGGCTTAAAGCTCAACATTCAGAAAATTAAGATCATGGCATCTGGTCTCATCACTTCATGGGAAATAGATGGGGAAACAGTGGAAATAATGTCAGACTTTATTTTTGGGGGCTCCAAAATCACTACAGATGGTGACTGCAGCCATGAAATTAAAAGACGCTTACTTCTTGGAAGGATAGTTATGACGAACCTAGATAGCATACTGAAAAGCAGAGACATTACTTTGTCAACAAAGGTCCGTCTAGTCAAGGCTATGGTTTTTCCAGTGGTCATGTATGGATGTGAGAGTTGGACTGTGAAGAAAGCTGAGCACCGAAGAATTGATGCTTTTGAACTGTGGTGTTGGAGAAGACTCTTGAGAGTCCCTTGGAGTGCAAGGAGATCCAACCAGTCCATTCTAAAGGAGATCAGCCCTAGATGTTCTTTGGAAGGAATGATGTTAAAGCTGAAACTCCAGTACTTTGGCCATCTCATGTGAAGAGTTGACTTATTGGAAAAGATTCTGATGCTGGGAGGGATTGGGGGCAGGAGGAGAAGGGGACGACAGAGGATGAGATGGCTGGATGGCATCACCAACTCGATGGACGTGGGTTTGAGTGAACTCCGGGAGATGGTGATGGACAGGGAGGCCTGGTGTGCTGCGATTCATGGGGTCACAAAAAACTGGACATGACTGAGTGACTGAACTGAACTGAGGGATGTAAGTACAACATGATAAAGATACTGGCAATGGCACCCCACTCCAGTACTCTTGCCTGGAAAATCCCATGGGCGGAAGAGCCTGGTAGGCTGCAATCCATGGGGTCGCTAAGAGTCGGACACGACTGGGCGACTTCACTTTCACTTTTCACTTTCATGCATTGGAGAAGGAAATGGCCACCCACTCCAGTGTTCTTGTCTGGAGAATCCCAGGGATGGGGGAGCCTGGTGGGCTGCCATCCATGGCGTCGCACAGAGTTGGACACGACTGAAGTGACTTAGCCATAGCCATAGGTATATGTTATAACTGAAAGTTAAAGTCCTAAGAGTTTTCACACAAGAAAAACATTTGTTTTTCTATTTCTTTAATGTTGAGTCTATGTGAGATGATGGATGTTCACTAAATTTATTTTGCTCATCGTTTCATGATGTATATAAGTCAAATTATTATACTGTAGACCTTCAACTTATACAGATCAGATCTGTCGCTTAGTCATGTCCGACTTTTTGCGACCCCATGAATCACAGCACGCCAGGCCTCCTTGTCCAACACCAACTCCCGGAGTTCACTGAGACATCCATCGAGTCAGTGATGCCATCCAGCCATCTCATCCTCTGTCGTCCCCTTCTCCTCCTGCCCCCACTTATACAGGGCTATATTTAAATTACATGTCAATAAAATTGGAAGACAAGTAAACAGTAAATAAATAAATAAGCCCTGTGACTAAAACTGAGTAAAAAAAAAAAATTAAAAGTGCCAGAGGCCTGGACTGCACCGACTCAGGACTGTGCCATAGGAATTTCAAAAGCTCATGAGGTGATTTTGGTGTGCACCAAGACTGAGAGCTCACTGGACTCATCTCTTAGTTTCTGTGAACACCAGTCAGCAGTCTATGATGGTACTAGGATGCTAACAGCATTTGCCACATAGGATAGGTGTTTGGAGTGCAGGTACATAAAGCTCCAGCTCAAGTCAGCACATAATGATGCATAATACACTTTGGATCTCAGGCTACCCTCCCCTCCTGACAGACTGGTTTTAGAGGCAGATGTTAATTTTCTCCAAAGAAACAAGGGCTTTACAAAATAGTGAGGAGTGAACTTGTTGATTTTGGCTACTGTACTAGCTCTCTGTTGTTGCAGTAACAAATTACCACACATTTATCAGCTTAAAACAGCACCGATCTGTAATGTCACAGTTCTGTAGGTCAGAAGTCCAGACAGGCTCCTGCTCCGGGTCTCCTATCCGGCAGCTTGGGTAAAAAATACACTTCAGGCTCACTGAGGGTGATAGCACGACTCAGGCCCTTGCAGCTGAGGACTGAGACCCCGTTTTCTCACTGGATGTCAGCTGGGGTTCGCTCTGCGGCTAGAGGACATGCACGTTTATTTTCACGTGGTCCCCCTTAGCTTCAAAGCAACAACAGGGTGTCAAGTTTATCCATGCTTCAGATCTGACGTCCTTTTCTACTCTGGTTGGAGAAAGCTCTCTATTCCTAAAGGCTCTTGTGATTACACTGAGTTCATCTGGATAATGCCAGATAATCTTGTTTTAAGAAAGTAAACGATGATTCTTGGCACTTTTTTTTTTTTCACACTTTACAATATTGTATTGGTTTTGCCATACATTAACATGTGTCTGCCACGGGTGTACACGTGTTCCCCATCCTGAACCCCCCTCCCACCTCCCTCCCCATGCCATCCCTCTGGGTCATCCCAGTGCACCAGGCCCAAGCTTCCTGTTTCCTGCATCGAACCTGGACTGACGATTTGTTTCTTGTATGATGTTATACATGTTTTAATGCCATTCTCCCAAATCATCCTCCCCTCCGTCTCCCACAGAGTCCAAAAGACTGTTCTATACATTTGTGTCTCTTTTGCTGTCTCACATACAGGGTTATTGTTACCATCTTTCTAAGTTCCATATATATGCGTTGGTATACTGTATTGGTGTTTTTCTTTCTGGCTTACTTCACTCTGTATAATAGGCTCCAGTTTCATCCACCTCATTAGAACTGATTCAAATGTATTCTTTTTTTTGGCACGTTTTTGCCTAGGAACCTTCTATGAATGTGAAAATGTTCTTAGTAATGACAGACAACCTCGTTGCAGACTGCTTTGTATACAGCTTCCTTTGGTTTACACAAAGTGGATATTAAAATTGGATTTTGATGCCAAAAAAAAAAAAAAGAAAGAAAGTAAACGATGATTTGGGCTTCCCAGGCGGCTCAGTGATAAAGAATTTGCCTGCCAATGCAGGCGATGTGGGTTGGATCCCTGGGTTGGAAAGATCCCTTAGAGGAGGGCGTGGCAACCGACTCCAGTACTCTTGCCTGGAGAATCCCATGGACAGAGGAGCCTGGCGGGCTACAGGCCATGGGGTCACGGAGTCAGATACGACTGAGCGACAGCACAGCACGGCAAACTATACTTTAGCACGACAGAATCACGCAAGTGTTATTTCCTCAGATTCACAGGTTCTGGGGATTAGGCTGGCACACTTTTGGAGAGGGGAGGCTATTTTACAAATTCTATCTACTGTAACTGCCCATCTGCTTCACAGTTGAGCACTCCTTTACCCCAGAGGCCCTCGTTCATTCTTCAATCGTGTTTTCAGCAGGTATTCAGCAATCCCCAGGTAAGTGCTAGTACCTCTCATGTCTTTTACTACAGCTCCAACAGGTACAATTTAGCTCACGTATTAGGTAAAAACCAGGGCAGGAATGATGTCAGCTTCACATGTGTGCCCTTTCATGGACAACAGAGGAACAGCAGGCTGACCTCACCTCGAGGTGTCAGAGGTATCAGGCAGCCAAGCCTGGAAATCCCAATCAGACACAACGTGATGAACAAAACGAAACAGTTCGCCCTAAGGGCAAAGTGAATGACACTGACGGGTGAGCAACACCAGGGTTTCAGAGGTAGTTATGAATGGAGACAATTTCAGAACTGAGTGACCCTGGGCAATCTCCATGACCATCCTAGCCACTCTGCACAGGCAGCTCCCAACTTTCCTACCTACTCAATTCACTTTTCTCAGAAGCCCAGATTGGTTCAGGACACTATTCTTTTGAGCAAAGCATACCTGGGAGTTGTTCAGAGCAGTCTAAGGGGTTCCCAGGCAAGTATTGTTTTAAGCTTCACTCTCAGTCTTTAAACTGGGAATGTTTTAAAGCATTGAAAAATCAAAGCACAAATGGTGAGGGAGTGGGAAGAAGGTCTGGATACTCTTGAAGAGCCAAAAGAAAACAAAACGATAAAGGACTGAAGACAGAAGCCACAGGTGAGCTTTCATGGCCAGATTTTTACTGAGATTCTTTAGTGGACACTGCTACAGTGGATTCTGTAGTGAGGTGGGGTCCAGTCTCCCCTGCATGTCTGAGGCACCTGTTATTCCCCAGCTGCTGGGAATGAGAGCAGCTGATGGTTCTCAATCAAGTTCCAAGAATTACCCTCAACTGAAGAGAGCTACCTTGTCCAAAATCATGCCGTTTCCTTGGGCAGTCCTTATCCAGTGACCAGCTAAATAGAGGTTTCCTGGCTCTCTGAAAGTGCAGCATTCCTATGAAAGCTTTTATAAGCTGAAATGGCATAATGCAAACAACCAATTACCTGGGGACACATCTTGCTAACAGATGCACAAAATAAATTGAGATGGAGCACAGATGCTCACAGACACAGTTCAAAACGAGGGTGGTGTGATGCTGAGATACTGAGTGCAGTCCCTGGGGAAGGGCTTGGGGCCATGCTCCCCCCTCTCAGGAGGGTGTGCTCTGTCTCTGTAATGGCTCCATCGCAGCAAAATCAGTGCTGTGGAATGGTATTTTCACTTTTCTTACCTTCTCCATAGAAATGAAAATCTTCTTTGGATTTCTGTGTGTTAGCAAGTGAAAGTCGTTCAGTCGTGTCCGACTCTTTGCAGCCCCATGGGCTATATAGTCCATGGAGAAAGGCCAGAATACTGGAGTGGGGAGCCTTTCCCTTCTCCAGGGGATCTTCCCAACCCATGGATCAAACCCAGGTCTCCCACATTGCAGGCGGATTCTTTACCAACTGAGCCACAAGGGGAGCCCAAGACTATCTTACCAGGGAAACAGGTACTAATATAGGTGTCTTGTAAAAGCAAAGTGGAGGAGAGCGACTTTTAAAGCGGGGGATACCTGCATTGGTATCTAAGGGCCAGGCAGCCTTGCCCCAAGTGTACAGAATATGAAAGACTGAAGGGCCCACCCTCCTCCAGGGGATCTTCCTGGAGAGTTTCCCTGTTCCCTCTCCCTAGGTGTGACTCTCAAGGCCACTTACCATCTACCTTTTTGCATGCTCTGCTCAGGTCAGCAGCAGATCCTCACAAGTCCCATTAATCCTGACAATAGATTGTTCACCAGAGGTCACCCAAGTGTGTGCGTGTGTGTACAGGCACGCAAGAGTGTGTTGTGCTTAATTCAAGAAAGAATGGGCAAATGATCTGGCAGTTTAACATATGACTGGAAAATAAATTTGTTGTATTTTAAAATTGCATTATGAGCTTTGCTTTTGCTTTTTTAAAGCCTCAATTTCACCTACCAAAAACGGTACTGAAAGCTAACAATGAAAAGGTGAAAAATCCAGAGGTGCAGAAGTTGTAAATATATTTTGACTCTGTATGTTCAAGTCACATGCCTGATGTGATTTCAGCTTGACAGCACAGTTGATTGGAATTATTCACCAATACTCCCATTCACCACCCTGGTCTTGATCTTAGAGTGGAGAGATGAATTGAAAGCAAAAAATAAAATTACTAGTTGGAACTGTATGAGTATTAAACGATGTCCAGGAGACAATCTTACACGAAGAACTGCAAGAATAAAGAGTATTGGGGGAAAATTCAATTACATATTTAGTTGAAAATTAGAAAGACATTGAAGATTGAGAAAGCACGAATTATATCTATCCTTTTATCTCCCACAGAGGCTTGCAGAGAGTAAGTCATCCATAAATATTTGCTCAACTAAAGGATCTAAGATTGTGACTTCATTACACCTTATACCACACCCATCTGCTGTGGTTATAATCCAAGAGGTTTGGGCTAGGTAACATTCCTCTAGCCCTAAAGCAAGCCATCCTATTATGCCAGTTTTTCTTATAGCTTAGTGTACCTTGACTCTAGAAGCCGGATTGTTTCTTGTTGTCATTCTTTCTCATGTGGAAGAGAATACTAATTGACGGGCTTAGAATTAGGGTATTAGGAGATCTGAAGTCTCTATTACCACACCCCAGCTGCCTGGGTGTGATTCTGACTTATATTAATCTAACAAAATAAATCAAATGTTTGCTGACCTTCTGTACACAGAATAGCTTGGGCTGAACCTTGGGAAGAATTACCTATGGAGAGATGAAAGAAGAGGTAACCATGACAGCTCCTGATTTTAACGTGATATGCCATGGGGTGAGGTTAATTTTTAATTCTTAGGTGTGAGAAGTACAGTCACTTTTAGAGGAAATCACTAACATCTTTCTATCCTATCACATAAGGTGGAGTCTGGAGAAAACAGTGTCAAAGTAGACCAATCTACTTTAATTTCATTAAAAAAAAAAAACAAACTCACTGATGATAATAACTGTGCTTTTGGGTAAAATCACCGCCTTATATTTTCACACCTTCTATTTCCCTTGCTTCGCTTATTTGGATTTAAGTAATGGCAAGAAGTCTGGGTAATTCTACATCAAAAGTTCTACATGCAAACAGTTAAAAAAGAAAACTCTTGAAAAGATACTCTGATAAGTGAGTTTCAAATAATCTATGTGGTGATCTAGAGTTATTAGAGAGCAAATTTATTTACATTATTATGAGATAATCAATTAGCCCTAAATGAGGTCACTTGTGATCTTAAAATTTGTGAGCACCAAGTAATTTTTCATTTCATCCCACTTTTAAGTCAGTAAAGGAAACTGGGTCTTGGTGTTTTTTGAAACTGCAGACTCAGATTAAATTTCACTACTCAGTTCTGCTTCACTTGTTGAGTCACTTGACTTCTGAACAGCTTTCCATCTGGTAAATCTGAGGATTTAGTAGCCTAAGAGTGTAAGGACAATAAAACATGAAAAGAAAGTCTAACTTAGTAAAATTATGAGACTCTCAGATGGAAAATAACACCAAATGTCATTATTACTTACAGATTGCAGAAATAGCAGGGCACATGTCTAATTTAGGATCACTAAGGAAACACAGGTGATTCACTCATTATTTCCCAATTCTTTTGTTCTGCTTCCACTTCTAAAATTTTGACACCTTAAAGATGATGAAGATTTGAAAGTGGCTAATTTTTAAAGAGGAAAATGATATAAATGAAGTTATCAAGCAACCTCTGTTAAGTTTCAAGGTTGATGACTATTATAGTGAAGTGAGCATATAGCTGAAATTGGATCCTAAGACCAGTTTAAAACCCTTACTGCGGTGAGACAGAACAGGTACAGGACTGAGCCTGGCATGCCTTCACCTGGCTTTGGCTGTTGCTGCTCCACATGGGATTTAAGAATGAACAACACAGACTTCACGAAATACACTGAAGTCAGATTACTGGCTATTTCCACATGGGGATCACAAATCCAGACACACTCCTCTGGGTAAAGATGGGATTTCCTCTGAAGACTTGGGCTTCCCTTGTGGCTTAGCTGGTAAAGAATCCGCTTGCAATGTGGGAGACCTCGGTTCGATCCCTGGGTTGGGAAGATCCCTGGAGAAGGGAAAAGCTAACCACTCCAGTATTCTGGCCTGGAGAGTTCCATGGAGTCACAAAGAGTTGAACACGACTGAGCGACTTTCACTTTCACAGATTACTGGGTATTTCCACATGGGGACCACAAATCCAGACCACACTCTTCTGGGTGAAGACGGGATTTCCTCTGAAGACAGTGAATGTTTTCCCTATCAGTTTCCCAGGAGAGGAGTCAGTTTTCCAGCAGGAAGTGAAGTGTGAGAGCTGTAACCTGGGGTGAAGGAAGAGCTTCTTTATTTTACACAGGGTAGATGTCAATTGGGTGGACACTCTACAAAACGTAGCGGTATCTGGAATGCTTCTAGTGGGGGTAGTTCAGCTACTGCTGGTGCTTTGGAAATAAGGCAAGGGAAAGACAGTCTGGTGAGTGGCAAGAGGATCCCAATCCTTCTAGGCAGCTCTCATAAATTATTCTCTGCACCCTTTCTTCTGTTATTCTGGAACATCCAGGAACATCTGGCCTCTGCTCTGCTGCATAAGGGAGAGGACAAGTTCCTTCCTCAGGACCAAACACGGTGGTAGGTGGAAGTCACAGCACAAGACGACAGCACACAGAGAAGCTGGCAGCAGCCAACCAGAGGGGAAGTCTCCGCCTCACTGTTTCAAATGAAACAGAAAAATACTTGTGATCCTGTTCTGGAGGGATACCTCTGCCACGATGAAAGTGCAAGTCGCTCAGTCGTGTCTGACTCTTTGCGACCCCATGGACTATACAGTCGTCTCCAGGCCAGAATACTGGAGTGGGTAGCCTTTCCCTTCTCCAGGGGATCTCCCCAACCCAGGTCTCCCACACTGCAGGCGGATTCTTTACCACTTGAGCCACAGGGAAGCCCACGGGTGCCACGAAGAGCACCACTCAAAGCCTCGCGCACCACTTTTGCCAGACAAGATGATACCAACTTGGGGTTAAAAACAGGAAAGCAGATTCTCACTGGTTTTCAAATACTGAAAAAAAGAAAATGCACCTATATTTTTGGAGAGGTAGGTTCTAGAAGGAAATGTTTCCATACAAAAGAGAAAATTCTAGGATTCTGATGACATGTATTCTCTGAGTCCTTTCTACTAGTTCTAGGAAATTATTTCTTCCTTCTCCTTTCTGTTGATTCTAGGAAGTTTCTTCAGCTGGTGGGAGGGAACTGAAATTCACCAAAAAACACGTGATTAAAAAAAAAAAAATCTTTAAAACACATCTGCTGATAGGAAATGGGGGCAAAAAAAAAAAAAAAAAAAAAAGCCGAAAGAAACGAAAGTACTGCTGCCAATGGGAGGAAAAGAAAAAAGCAAAGACATGGGATGAGAGAAGCAAAGAACAGGGGAAGGTTCAAAGAACCAGAAATTCAAAGGCAAGAAGTGAGGAAAATTCAACCAAGTGAGTAGGTTGCAAACATTAATTTTTATGAACAACAAATCATTTCTGTGCCTAATTATTCTAAGCATATACCTTCATCTCATCAAATAAAATTACTACATAAATCTTACCAGTATGAAAAAGTAACAAATAATACTTTAAAGAAAAAATTCAACTATTAAAATACTCACACCTTTCTAGTCTTATCTCTCAAACACATGTCCACTGAACAGTACAGTTATAAGGATGATATTCTTGCATAAAACTGAAGAAACTGAATCATTAGTTCTTTTTCAAACTCCTGCCTAGATTTTACCATTGCTCTACAATCTGACAGCAACAATGAAATTCAACCCTAAATGTTACAAGGAGTATGATTCCAGTGCTACAGGAATAGGAGGAAAGACAAGGAGGTGAGCCTTCACATATGCCCAAAGCATGATTAAGCAGAGGTGGGAAACAATATTATTACTATTTTTTTACATAGGAGGAACAAAGAACTTCATAGATATAAATATCTTTGAAGTATATAAAATGTCTGTCATTCAGGTTAGCTCAAAGATTACCTCTTCAGAGGTGTTCCCTGACCCCACACCCAGAAAATTCTTCTACCATATCACAGTTTTATTTTCCTAACACCACTCTGAACCATGGTGTTCCTTCATCTACTACCTTGTTTATTGCCTCACTGTAGAATTAAGGCCCTATGGGAACAGAAACCTTATATATGTGGCTCACCTCTGTATTTCTAGTACATTCTGGGCACAATTATTAAATAATTAGCTGAATAAATAAATTTCTCAAGTGTACATGACAGATAAAAGCATACCAAGAAATAGGAAAGCAATCTTTTCTTTTCATATGTTCTTTCTATAACATATATGTATACCTGTAAACATACATACACAGATACACACTTACCTGGACAAAAGCATAAGTGTTTCTGTTTTTTTTAATGTAGATTATTCAAAATCAGAAGTGGAATGTTTTGTTGCTTTAAAGAAAAATAACATGTTGCAGTAAAAATTATTTAAGCCTATTTAAATTGAATAACTTTGATGGGAAAACTGCTTAATATTTTTGGTAAAATAACCCCAAAACTACCCGTTAAAGACAATGTTTCTCCCACAACTTTTACATCAGTTAAAAATAATCAGATAAAGCAGCTTTAAAATGGTAATTTATTTTATGCAGTTTTTTAAATCCATTGTTTAAAAATGTTCAAAAGGCACTTTAAAAAACATTTAAAAATACATTTTTTCTGACTTATTGGTGATCACTTAAAATAAGCAAGTCACCAGACATTTTAAAATCATTCATGATACTATTACGTTACATAATTTTTAAATTCCAAAACACAAACATTCTCTGGGCAATATAACACACTGCTTAGCAGTAAGATTAGTTCCCCTCTAATAATATACTTTATATGGATCGCTGCAGGGCCCTGTAAAGTTATTTAAACTTTGCTGATATAAACTAAAAACTAGAGAGGTAAAGGAGTTGAAACAGAGCCCTATTCAACTGTGAAACTAGTTTTAGAGTTGGTTTCTCTAAATAGAATTTATAAAATTTCTCATTCATATCTGAACTAAAATTTCTATTTCAACTCCAATATATAAACATAAGCCATCTTTTTAATTAACAGAGGTTATATTTAGTCCAACATAAACCACAGGTTGTCTCCCAGATTTCTTAAGTACGCTTCTGTGAAGCCTACTATAAATAAGCAGTGAAATGAGGCAAATGAGGGGTTTTTTTTGTTTTTTTTTTTGAGAAAAAGGGAAGTTGGGGAGTGGAAGAATCCAAATAATTTAAAATAATTTTACTTCATTTAATTGAATATCTAAAATTAGTTTAAAATTGTAGACTTTTAAGTAGGTCAAGTATCCTGAGAGCCAGCAGGCATTGTTCTTAGACAAACTTTTACTTCCAATCTCATAGGGAAACAATATCAATAGGTATAAAATTATGTAAGTGATATATACAAACTCTAATCACTAAGAATAGCTGAATTAATCTTGTGAGGGCAGCATTAGGAGTAATTAGAAAGCGGAAGTTAGTTATCAAGGAAATAAAGATGGGCAATAAATACAAAGAAGTAGAAATTGTCAATATTCTAAAGAAGTAAAATATTCTAAAGAAATGAAAATTTAAATGAATAAAAGGGTGGATTTCATCTAATCTATCAAATGAGGGATTTTTCAAGCCTCAGTCTGGTAATAATACAGTATAACAGGCTCAAGGAAGTGAAAAATTAATACTTAAAACAATTATGAAAATAACCAATTAGCAAATTTAATGCTCAAATTCAATTACCATACTTTTAAAAATATTAAAAACTGGTCAGTCATTTATTTCCAAATCTTCTTACATGTAACAGGAACTCCTCTGAAGTTCAAGGCATTTGAAAACAACTGAACTCTGGGAAAAAATCTGCTTTGTATCATCTACAAACTTCCCACTTGCAATACAAGTATACTGTTATTGGAGAACAAAAGACAGTGAAGCCTGTTTTAGGACCATACTAAAGTCATTTACCCAGATGACAAAAACCTTCATTTAAAAGAGAGTCATTATCCTCATCAAATCTGGTTTTATGTGCTCTATTAAATACTTGGAGAGTTTTTTGCTTTACTACGTCCTATAGGACAGTCAACTGATCCTTGAAAGTGATGAATTTTGATAGAATTAGCAGAAAAACATTCTGCATTTTATATAATAGTACTTTACTATCTCTATTGAAAATTTTTTTTTACCACCAATTGTGGACATTTTTGATGACATTCATTTAGGTATGCTTTTAATGAATTAATGTGTACTTAACTAGCAATTACTGAACATTTTCTGCCCTAATATGAAACTACTAAACTTCATATTTTACTGTGGGCCCTGATATTAGTCACCCTGAAGCAGCTAAAGGATTTTGTCAAACAAATGATTCACTGACCTTTTATATTATCTTTAGTCTCTTACTAAATATATTTATATTATCTTTAGTCTTTTACTAATATAGTGTGATTCTATATTAGATCCATAGTACAGAACTACATTATACTATGCTGTATCTAAATTTTGAAAGATAACCACACTTAAGGGGAAGTAATCCTCAGTGTGTTATAAGGATGATTTGCATATGATCACCAGGTTTAGTGGGGAATTGGAGGGCTTATTTAAACATAATTCTTTGCTTCCACCACTCGAGTTTCAGAATTCAGCAGGTCCGGGGTGAGCTCCAGGACGCATTACTGACAAGTTCCCGGGTGATGCTGCCACTGCGGGTTGGGACCACTTTGAGAACTGGTGCCCAAGGGAATCTGGGAGAAGGCATACTTCTGGGTCCCAAGAAAGAATCAAAATTTCTGGAATTGGGGTCTTGAAACCTCCAGTTTAACAAGTTCCCAGGCAAAAGTATATGAACCACAATTTAAGAATCATTATGACAATTTGGCTGGTTAATTTGACAACTACTGGCCAATGTATCAGATGTCACATGTCATTAAGTAAAAATGGAAGTAATGTTACATGATTAACCTCAAGGCTGACATGGTGCAAAGAACACACAGGCTCTGAATATAAACCTTAGCTCTGTTACTTACTAACTTTCTGACAGTGGAAAAATGACTGTAGTTCTCTGAGCCTCAGTTTTCTCATCTATAATATGGGAGTAACCCCCAATTTGTGAGGATTAACACAGAGTATCTAAGCACATTACCTGGTGTATAGTAGGCATCAAATAAAAACTAGCTATTACTTATTATAAGAAATGTATGAAATATTTCCTTTGATATCCGATTTCATTAAAGCAGATTTCTCACTCATGTAAAATAAATACACTCCAAGGTAAAGAATAATAAAAAAAACTTTACACTTAGCACTCCACACTCTGGGACAAACAGTGTTCTTAAAACCCATACACATAGTCACTCATTTAATCCTCATAAAAGTCCTGTGAGGTAGGTAGTATTCCTGTCCTGTCCCTAGTCTACAGATGAGGAAATTGAGGCACAGAGTTAAGATTAAGTTAATTGCTCAAGGCTACAAAACCAGTGACGGAACAAGAATTTAAACCCAGGTGGTCCCACTCCAGACCTCAGGATTCATCACAATGCTGATTTCATATGAGTCAATTTTAAGGTTTTTGGATGTTTATGGTAAACAATTTATAATTCTAGTACAGAAAAGTAGCATATATGGACTGCAAGTAAATTCATATTCATACCAAGGTAAAGAGTTGCTCAAAGAATAGAACGCCTTGAAAGTTTGGCAGCTGATATCACCAAGAAAATAACAAAACACAATTTAATAGGTAAAAACTAGGGTAAGTTTTCACTATGTTGACAGAGTAATGCCATCATTAGCCACTAGGATGAACATTCTCTCAAATACACAACACAAAGAGGTCTTGGTTTTGACATATTTTGGCACAATAAATATAAACCATGTAGCTAAGCAGCAGAATCAATGGCATGACAGCCACATAAAATTAGCATTATGATAAAACATAAGAGAAATGTAAATTATTTGTAACATTTAAGATAATCATATAGAAGGTGTATTCTGTTATGATACACTCAGATGATAGTTGCTAAAAACAACTAAAATTTAACATTTTCTTTCCTTCCAGAAATTCTTTAAATAGAGGGTTAGATGAAATAGAGGGTTAAAATTAGAATGAAACATTTATGTGTTTTTGATGACAGTCTTGAACGGGTATTCTGGTCTATTCCAACTGTCCAATGACAAAAACAATCATCCTCAAAGAAGTCAGCATCAAAATTCAGTGTTACTCATAAATTAAGCATTTGGTCTTTTAATATTTGACACATTTCAGTTTGTTTAAGCATTCTGCATTTTTTAATGTTTTTAATTAACTCTGGTCAAAATCTTACAAATTACTTAGCCAGTGTAACTAACAGCCACCTCAGAACCGAAAAATGAATCTCAAATCTCTGCTTTAAACAAGTTATGCAAGGCACAAACAAGTTCTCATCTCTCAACAGAATGAGAAAGAAAGGAACTATAATTATGTATTTGGACAAAGTTTTAAATAATCAATTAAAAACGTTACTTATTGATTCCTGAGAATAGCACTATTATAAGAAATGCATCTCCAAACAGCATTAAATTTACTATTCATTAGTTACCCATAATTAACAACGGGTAAAACTAGGAATAAAATATTTTAAAATGCATGTTTATAGAATGCTATTAATGCTTTCAGTAAATAAATATTAATAGTTGAAATGGCATTTGAGAATGGTTAAGCATGTTTAGAAAAGAGGCAATGGGGACTCCGCAGAAGATTAACTATTAGAATGAAGTATATAATACAGTCAAGGCCCATGATAATTTCAAAATGTGGTTTTATTAATGCACTTAAAGACAAGTGCCATTCTTATTCTACCTTCTTCTGGAAGAAATACTACCAATTATAAATAGTCACAGCAAATTTTCATTAGACAAAAACTGTACGTGTGTGTGTCAGGGGGTGGTTGGTTCATTTATATCATACTGCGAATATAAACTCATGTTCTGAGTCTACAGACAACACTGAGCAACAGTATTTCCTTCTAAATTTTCTTTAAGGCAGATCTGTTTAGCATCGTGTGTGAGTTACTAACATGGTGCAGTGTAGTTTTAGCAAATTTAACTTTTAATTGCCCAGTGAAAGTAATACATGTGGTCAGGAATAGGCAACAAATCTCTCTTCTAGTCCCTCTGCCTGGCCACCATTTTAAAAACACAAGTTTTTTTTATACATATATATATTACTGTATCAAAACACATTTTAACAGACTTCACAGCGCACTTAAAGCTTCAGTTTACAGTCATTCATACGAAAGGTTTCTAACATGGAACGTTCACTTGGAAAGAATTCCTCACTGGGGTTCCAGTGTTCTCGATCAGAAGTGGAGAGGTTCTTCTTCAGTGCAACACTAGGCATTTTACCTCTGTTCATTTATGTTTTTCTTTCAAGGGCTCCTGATTTACTTTTGTATCTTCATTTTTGTATATCTGACTTACTTCCTTTAGCATCTTCTCAGGTAAGGCAGGTTGATATCTGTATAAATAACCATACGGACGAAGATGATAAACGAGGTATTCTAACTCATACATAGTTGTAGGATCAACATAGTGAAAAGAAACTGCAAGATCGGAACAGCAACCAGGACCCTAAAAAAGTAGCAGAAACAGGCATTATTAATAAATGGCATATTATTACGTACAATATTAACATACGGATAAAAAAGGAAACACTAGTTTTAACAGAATCAAAGCATTAAAGCTGGCAAACTAAAGCAGAGCCACATGCTTTATTAGACCCATGAAAGAAACCAAGCGTTTTCAGAGTTCCCAACAATGTAAAATCAAACATGAAATTGCTGAAGTATATCTAACTGAAATAAAATTCTCTCATACCCTATAGATTAGCGCCCCTCCAAAAACACCAAACCTAGAAAACCATGAGACTTCTTCAAATGAAAGAGTCAGCTATACAAAGGACAAAGTTCTGTTTCTCCAAGTTTTGCTTTCTCTTCATAATTTTCTCATTATAAATTTTTGCTTGGCTCAGCCTGAGAAAGACACCTTTAGAACATTGACTACAAAGCCTTGCCCATAATGTATCTGCAAGCTAAAACTTCATCGATACATTAACCCAAACAATCTGGTATTTTTTTAAAAGAGGAAGTGCTAAGTCATACCTAGGTTTGAGCCTGTATTTTGCCTACTAGTGTATAATCTGGGGCAAGTTACTTAATCTCTATAAGCTTCAATTTCGCCACGTGCAAAAGAAGATGGTTACTTAGAGGAGACAATGTGTATAAAATGGCTGGTACCATGCTTTACCTGTGGTAAATACTCAATAAATGTCAGCTTACACTGTCAGAATAATCACATTCAGGTGGCCCTCAGTTAAACTTTTGTTCAGTTATATAATTCTCATAGATTTCTGAGCTGGCATGAGAGCAGTTAAGTCAAAGAAGACAGAAACAAAATAACAACAAAAATACAAAAGCAGGAAAGAATAAAAAAGGAATAAAAGAGAATTTAAAAAACTGGTCCCAGAATTAAGTAGTCAGAAACAAGGTCATTCTAGGGTCAAAACTGGCATCTGGAGACTGTTTCACTCAGATAACTCCAAGAAAACTTAAGACTATCTACCGTCTTTGCAATGACCCACGGAGAAAAATAGTCAGGCAAGTTCCCAGAGAAGATTCATAGTGATCCACTAAATCAAACATTTAATAATTCATGTTTGGAAGTATGCAGCTTACAATGCAGTAAAAATCATAAAGAAATTGTCCATTGTATTTTCTCTGGCCTTTTCTCTAAACTCCTTTGAAACAAACACTGAATAGATGGGTTTCTTGGACCAACATGTAGACACTGAAAAATTATCTGGTGTCTACTTTTTACATTTTTAGGGAATTTAAAAGTAGAAATAAATATGAAAAGTAAACAGATAAGTCAACTTGTGATTATCAAACCAGTTCTATTCAGTAGATATATGTAACCAAAAAATGCAGCAGTCATACTTAAAAAGTAGATAGAAATAGGTGAAATTAATTTGTTTTAACTGAATAAATCTGTATTATTTTAATATTTAGATAGGTGATCAATATTTTCTAAATTATTGATGAAATCATTCTTTTTATTTGTGCTAAGTCCTTGAAATCAAGTATGACTTCTATTACTGGGCACATCTAAATTTCAGAAGTCATACTGCAAATGCTCAATAGTCATATGTGGTTAGTGGCTACTATAGTGGCCAGTGCATAGTAAACTTGGAGAAGGCAATGGCACCCCACTCCAGCACTCTTGCCTGGAAAATCCCATGGACGGAGGAGCCTGGACAGTCCATGGGGTCACTGAGGGCCAGACACGACTGACTGACTTCACTTTCACTTTTCACTTTCCTGCATTGGAGAAGGAAATGGCAACCCACTCCAGTGTTCTTGCCTGGAGAATCCCAGGGATGGGGGAGCCTGGTGGGCTGCCGTCTATGGGGTCGCACAGAGTCGGACATGACTGAAATGACTTAGTAGCAGCATAGTAAATTAAAGAGTAGAACAAAAGCGGTTAGTATTAAATTCCTGGATTCTCTCTGGAAGCAATTTTATATAACTCTGAAATATTATAATAATATCTTGCTTAGATTTACTGTAGTAATTATGTTATACTCCATTGTGCTGTTTTTTTTTTTACTGGATGGCCAGGATAACTGCTTAATGATAACGGTTTTTTATTTATTATTTATTTAGTTAATATTTATAAGCAATAAAAGGCAATATAATAAAATAGTTATAATCCTTAGAAACAAAGTACCTAGTTCTTTGCATATGATCATGGATACCCCCAAAACTCAACAGAGTTGAGTGAAAAATCACCAGAAATAAAAAAAAATCCAGGAACAGAGCCAGATTTTAAAGATGTTCCAGTGTTCTTGCCTGGAGAATCCCAGGGACGGGGGAGCCTGGTGGGCTGCCGTCTATGGGGTCACACAGAGTCGGACACGACTGAAGCGACTTAGCAGCAGCAGCAGCAGGGGAAAAAAAAGAGCTTTCATATATATACACATATACACACTAGTTTAAAAGTATTAAGCAAAGAAACCAATTACAAGAGTAACAAAAATTCTAAAAACCTAAGGAGATATTTAAGAAGTAAAGATTTACTTGAATAGAACTATAAAAATTTACTAAGGGACCTAAAAGGAAATTTAAAAAATAATGGGGAAAGATATCCATTGTTCCTAAAGTAATTAGTTTATGCACAAGTATAAAACTTGAGAGTTGCCAAAACAATTTAAAAGAAAAAGAGAGGGAGCAATAAAGGAGAAAAGACACAGTCTTAGATGAATAATTTGAAGACTTTGTAAAGCTACAAGGTTCAAAACAATATGGTACTGAGCCAAAACCAAATAGAACAATGGAACAGAACTGAAACCTCAGATATCGACCCCACTGTAAGTAATGCTATAGTGAATGATAATAATGGAGGTATTTTTAAATCAGCAGTGAACAAAGGACTATTAATAAATGGCACTGGAATAATTAGTTAACAATCTGGAAAAATCAGGAGTTCTGTACATCAACCATATACACTAAGTTTCAAATGGATTAGAGGTAATATAAATAAAACTGAAGAATTAATATGCTAAAACCACATTTGATCATTTCTGACCTATAAAAAAGGCAATTTCACACATAGAGGAATGTTTTTTAATATCTGAAAATCCACTATATTTTAAATCTGCTGTATTAAGACTGACTTCAAAATTTTCTTGTGAAAAAAAATCTACTGCTAGGAAACAGACTGGAGTCCTAGGGAAAAGATTTCATTCCTAGGAACAGATTCACTTCTAAGTGAGAAGGTAGTGTGAAAGGGAACAGCATGAAAAGTTCTGAACAACTAATATAAGAACATAACTTTTTGATTAACTACAGTATTTCACACCCTAACCTGCTAGATAAAATCTTCTTTTTAGGAGCTTCTTTTTTTTTTTTTTTTTTTTTAAATTAGAGTATAACTGCTTTATAATGTTGAATTACAGACAAATCTTTCCCACACTGTATTTTTAGTGACTACTAAGGAAAGAAAGCAAGTATGTATGAGATTCAGGACAGCTTTGCAAACAGCAACTCCCTTAGAGAGAAGACAATTTATTAAATGATGAATAATAACAGAAGTGTGGTTTCACTTTGGGTTTATATAGAACCTCCTGAGAGAGAAGAGGCAAAATTAGGCTGGGTCAATTTTGGAACTTACAAGTCTGTTTTACAGATTTTAAAATAACTTATAAATTTTTAGAGAATAAACGTAAATTTTCCCATCCATTTAAAAAGCTAGTACAATTTAAATAAGATATGTGCCTGGATGGGAGAAGGGTTTGGGTGAGAATGGATATATATATACATGTATGGATGAGTCCCTTTGCTGTTCACCTGAAATGATCACAACATTGTTAATCAGCTATATCCCAATGCAAAACAAAAAGTTCAAAAGAAAAAAAAAAAAAAAACAAAAACATGATACAACTAAAAATAAATAAAATATGTGCTCTGTAAATATTTGTTAATATAAACTATATTATTAGGTGTACCTTATTTGCAGGTGGGAACTGTTGGCAGTACTTTTAAAGGCCAAGTGGGATATCTTACTGGTTAAAAATAATAACAATTATTATGCTCCTTTGCTATTACTGTTATGTGTATCCAACATCAAAAACTCTTAGTGAAATCTTACATGCATTTAGGTGTTTTCATTATTATGTACTTGTAATGTTCTTGAGTGTAGGTATATTTTTGTATGGTAGGGGTACAGAATTGAGATGGGAAGAGGTCAAGTAATCCTGGATAGCTTAAAAAAACTTTGCACTGAAAAAGCATCCCAAGTAGTACCTCACTAAAACCAAACCAAAACAGACTATCAAGAGTCAGACTTGGGAATACATGTGTTTTACAGTTTAGGAAATTCTTGCATCTATAATAGCAGTAAGATGCTAGCATATGGATTCAAAGAACCTCATTACATAAAACTGAACTTTAAAATGTTTGTTTATTCAAGTGGAATTTATCCCAACAAAAATATATTTACTCTAATACACTCTACACTCCTTTGGGGAGCACATATAAGATTAATCAGACTGCAGTGGCCATGATAGAAATAATAAGATCTTTAAAAATCAGAGAGGGATTGCAAATACTGCCAAGGCTACTCATCAGGATAGTCAAGTTACGTGACTCTCTTGAGTCTGTTTTGTCACTTGTTAAATGTAGGTTTACCGTTAAGGATTAGCTATCACTTCTGTGTAAGTACCAGGAACACACTGGTGGTTGAGAGCTGAAAAAGTAGTAATTTGCTTTAAAATTTCTTTTTAAAGCTGAAAACTTAAAAGCTCAGGTCAGATGTTTCAGGTCAAGGTTAGAAACTTCAGTGCTACTGACATTTTGGGCTGGATAATTCTCTGTTGTGAGGGGCTGTCCTGTGCACTGTAGAATATTCAGCATCTAGTAAGTTTACAATCTTGTGGATTTCTACCCTTTAGATGCCAGTAGCAACCACTAAGTAAACAACCAAAATGGTCTCTAGATTTTCCCAAATGTCCTCTGGGAGGCAAAAAAGAGCCCCTGGTTGAGAACCACTGTTTTAGATGGTGATTTGAAAACAATGGCTTATAAAGAAGAGAACAGTACCATAAAGTGTATTATTGGACCTCAGGGCCAGAGAAAAGGTAAACAGTGCCAGTAACTTGCCTCAAGACATTAATCAATAACAGAACTGAGTCTAAAAGCTAGACTCTGTGATTCCTGGTCTCCAGTCAATCATTGATGTAATGCTCATATAGTGAAAAAATGGCAACAGCTTACTAAATATATACAGGCAGGAGGATGGGTAAGTTACAGTATATTCATGTATTAGATTATTATACAGCAGTCTAAAATTAATGAAGCAGAGACATATATTAATGTTGATAAATTTTAATGTTGCATGAAAAAAGCATATGTTCAAATATGCCTATGGTACAACTCTACTTATTTAAAAACCTGCAAAACAACATACTATGTATTATTTACAAATAGGAAACATGTAGGAAAAACATAAAAACACGCATGGTAATGATAAATACTAAACTCATTACAGTGGTTAATTCTCAGGAAGGAGCTAAGAGAAATGGATTGGGGCAAGGACACTGGCCTCACCTATTTCTACACCTTTTTGTTTTTTTAAAAAAAATCTAAAGCAAATGTGGCAAAAGACTAATATCTGCTAAAGCTGGTTGTGTTGTGTGTGCATACCCAGTCATTGGTGGGTACAAAACAGTATATCCACAAATACTTAGCTGTGCATTTGAAATATTTAATAATTTTTTTAGACAAAATTCTCAGGAACGTAAGCTAAGTGTCAAGTGAGGTCCAGGACTTCAGGTCCTCCCTGCATGACAGACACTGTCCTGTATCGTGATGACCACTGATAAGACAGGTAGATCAGGTCCATCTTACAAATGAGGAAACTCCGGGGTTAGGCAAATTCTGTCCATCCAAGGTCATTCAACTATTAAGTGGGAGAGCAGGCTTTGAACCTAGGTCTTTCTGAACCTCAAAATCTTTGCAGGCATTGTTCCTAAAGATGAGAAGGCTCTTTACCTAGATCTTCCCATAGCCTGCTTTCTAACCTCACTCAGGTTTCTGTTCAAAAGTTACCCTTCTAGCAAAGCCTTCTTCATTTGCCCAAACTGAAGTATCCCTTCCAACTCTGGGCCACTCTCCATCCTCTTACCTGGCTCCACTGTTCTCCAGGGCACTTGCACTACCTAAAATCGTTTTATAACTGGACTTGTCCACCTGTTTATTGTATGCCTCCTCATCAAGAATGTAAGGCTTATAAGAATTGGAACTTGACAATACTTATTGCTATCTTCTTAGCACCAGGCATGCAGCAATACTAGTATTTATTGGAATTACTATTGCCGACACCTTTGTTCATCTGCTCTGTTATACTGCCATTCGATATAAAAAGACTAAGGAAGATTCTTGACTACTGATACTAAAGAACATCACATTATTAGTTTTTTAAATAAACACAAGTCAAAGTACCTATACAGTAGTAAAATTTCTAAACTTACCTCTACAGGAGGATAATAGTTATAATTCCAGTACCAAAAGGTTCTCGGCAGATAACCCTTGATTAAGTGGTGTTCTGGTACAAAAGGATGAAAAGTTTCTTTTCCAGTGGTATCTCTGGAATCTCCTGCTTCTACATTTATAATTTCCATGCATCTCCCCAGTGCTAAATCTTCGATTGAGGAACTGTGCGTACATTTGTCTGTTTTAAATGCCTCAACAAATCTCTTCAAAGCTTCTTTGCTCAGTACATATCCTGCTCCTCCACTCATGTAGCCCTGCTTTACATAGGGCTTAAATCTTCTCCCAAAGTAAATGGGTTCTTCAGGGTTGTATTTTGAGAGAAGCCATCTCAAGTTATCTAGTATAACGTAAGTATCATCATCTGCTTTCATAAACCAATCAGCATCTTCTAAATAATGATCGTGAACATACTGAAAGGCTTTAATTGTTTTCCAGTACAGTTGGTCTCTGCCTTCTCTGGTTTTTAATCCCACAGCAGGGAAGTCCTTGTTTTCTTCTGAACTCATAAACAACACTTTATTACAACGCTGGGCCCATGTGGCTTTGACATGTTTAGCCTTTTTTTCTAGATTTTGAGGCCCTGTCATTACCCAGCAAAGAATTTTAACCTTCTGATAGAGCTTTTCAGCGATGTCAGTGTTCTCATCTATTAAACAAAAATTGCTTAAAGTTAATTTACATAGTTGTAAATTCAAAATAAATTATACCAAAGAAGACATTTTCTTGAACAATTTCAAAAGACTCCCCTCCCCCTTCTATATACCTCTCTACTGTTAGTGATTCAGCTGAAAGAAACACAACATTGACAGGAAATTTTCACTGCTCTGAATAAGCTTCTGAAGGGCAGGAAACACGGACTAATGAAGTGGCAGTTCATCTCGGAGTCCACATCTTGTGTTATGCATTTCTACAAGTACCCTGAGGTGATTTTAAAAAGATTTTCATGACTTCCCCAGTTCGAAAAAGATGAGTTAATGCAAAGCTGAGATAATTTCTTACAGTAACATACCTCATTCCAAAGTGCAACTCCACCAGAAACAGAACAGAAGAACAAGCAGAGGTAGTATTTCCAAGATTGTCAAGAGCAGTGTTTTTCATAGTATTGGTTTGCAAAGAAACAGGGAGCTTATGCCAAAATATAAAGCAATACATTGGGCTTCCCTGGTGGTGCAGAGGACAAGAATCCGCCTGCCAATGCAGGGGACATGGGTTCAATCCGTGCTCCAGGAAGATGCCACATCCCTCAGGGTAACTAAGCCCATGCGCCACAACTAGAGAAAGCCCATGAGCAGCAATGAAGACCCAGCACAGCCAAAAATAAAACAAACAATTAAAAAAAAAGTAAAGCAACATCTTACTTCTTTCATCAAGGAAGTCTTGCTACAATCTACCAAAAAGTCCATTTAACTAAGCAGTAAGCTTAACTGAGTTACTTTCTGGTGCAAGCTTCTAATCAGGATGCAGACAGGTTAACAAACAATTCACAGGCTGTTGGGCCAGGACTACATTTTGAGTAACACTGCTCCAGAGAAAGACTCCAACTATGAGATTCCAGATCAGTGCTTGGTGAAGGATCAATTTTTATTTCCAGTAGTTAGAGACCTATACTTTTGCAACATGCCAAAAATGAATAATAAAATAAAATTTCAAAAATAAATACAAAAAACACAAGCCCTAAGTTTTTATGTTTAGATTTACACAAAATTATTGTCCAATTACCATAAAAGGTTCTAACTGTTTAATTCTGAGGTCAATACTTTTTTAGTTGTAGAGCAAACCAGCATGACTCTACAAAATTGCACTTTGTGTAGCAACGCTCTAGGCAGCATGCTGAGGAAATGTCCTTGAAGTTAAGGTCAATCAGTTACAAAAGCTCAGTCCTGTGAAAAATTAACAACTGGAGGCATACATTTCTAGTTAACTGACTGAGAGCGAGTAAAGGGAAATGCTGGGAAGGGGATGAAAATATTCTAATTGTCCCTCTGAATATCAAGAATTTGCAATCCAAAACCAGACAAAACTGCCCTCTTTTCAGGCAGAGAGCATTCATATTTCATACAGAGGAGGGGTTCAATCTCCTAGTTGTACATATACGCCAAATCCTGGGCGGGAAGGACTGTGGTGGGAGCAGAAATCCTTAATATGTTTCACATAGAGCAAGACATCCTTTTCCCTACAGCTGCAATCTGGTAGACAGCGTTTCTCATTCTTTCAATTACTCACTCATTCATTACTCTGTGATGGGCATGCGCTGGTAAAGGAGATTAAAAGATGAATAAAACACATATTTTGCCACAGAAGAATTCATTCTAGCATGGGAACTTGGCATGCAAATCAATACTCGCTGTATATTAAGAGATGATGTAACAGAAGTATGTGTAAAGGTTTCAACGAACTGAGGGGTAAAGTAATGCCTGATAAAGACTACAGAATAGTGAATGGGAAGCTGGCTAGAACAGAGAAGAAGGGGATATAAGGCACTATCAGGAAAAATAAGAGACGATGCAGAAATTAGGTCTTTAAATGAAATTCACCAGAAGAAAGGACAAAAGACACGGTGAAGTTTGCTTGAGTGCAAGTACATGGATATAGCTGAAGGTCTGATTTAGGGGAAGTATGCTACAGACTGAGAGAAGTAACCTAAAAAACGGCAAAGAAGTAGACTGTCAACATTTATGAGAAACAGGATTGATTGGTAAGCAGAGGAAAGCACCTACCATGACTTAGGCAGAAAGTAGTGAGTTATATAAAAATAGGAGGAAGAAAACATTTTAAGATTGTAAAAGAAAGGAAGGAGTATGATTTACATGTTAAGTCTGTGAGAAACCTTTAGCATACCTACATTTTGCAGACCATCAAGTAGGACAAGTAGGTCCTAAATTATGTGCCTGCAGTGAGGCTGATCTAGAACAGCCTACCAGTAGAGAAGCCTGGCTCCCACTGAACAACTAGAGCCTAGTAACGGTGCAGAGCCAGTGCACAGCAATCAAACTGCACTATGGTAAGAACACAGCTGCTCAGAGATGAACCACTGTCACAGAATCACTCACACACAAGACACTTTGTCATTGTATGCATGTACTTGCTAGTTCATAAAATAACCAGGATGTGTACCTCACCCTCAACCTTAGACTGAGAGGTAGGAAAGAAGCAATTTACTGCCAAAAAGATAAGACAAACACCCCTTAATGTGGGACCCCGTTGCATCCCAGAATTCCAACCTTTTTTTCAAGCTACTGTATTTTCTGTCAAATAAATCACCATTTGCAGAGACCTTTGAATTGTGAATGCCTTCTCATACTGTCTGGAACTAGGTTAAGGGAAAGACAGCAAGGAACAGATGGAAACTAAAATTATGAGGACTGATGACATCACACAGGCAAAGAAAGAGCCAAAGAACAGAGGCTGAGAGCAAAGCAGCATTCAAGGGGCACGGAGAGGACACGGTTGGGAACACCTGGTCGGAGGCAGAGGACCAGGGGAAAGTGAAGTCACATCATATCGATGTAACACATGCCTGGTTCTACTTCCCTAACAGTTTTATGCCTCTCAAAAGGAGAAAAGAGTAGTTATGTCAGACACTGATAAACAGTAAATTGAAATTTATATATACCTCTTGAGTTTCTCTAGGAAAACAACACTAAGCAAAAAAAAAGACTAAAACAAGGTAACAGCAAAAACCAGACATAGATATGAACCATGAAAACAAAATTAAAATTTTTAGAACTAAATCTAATCTGAAAGTTTTGTCTTTCTCCAAGTTATGTTTTCTGAACTATTTAAAAATAAATTCAAAATTAATGTCTTACATCCTAAATAAATCTGGGTTTTAGTAATTTCTTTCTCCTGAGGCAAACCAAGAATTGTCATTTAATATCTGGAGTTAAGCTCATTTCCATCAAAAGATACAGTGATATAACAAGATTCATGTAAGCAACTTTTTCTAATTCTCTCAACAATTAAACATATTGAAAAATACAGTTTCTATTTACTCCTTAATACAGTAAACCACACCTTTATGTTGGCTGGCATCTGCATCGAAGTTCATCTGTCCTTCTAGATGATTCTGTTCATTGTCATCTGAATGCCTAGCATGAGGATCATTATGAAGAATACTAGGCTGGATGTCCTTCTGTTCTTCCAACAAAATACTAAGTAGCTGAGAGCATAAAACAAATCCGACTGCTGATCCACAAAGGAAGGTTAAAATATTCAGCCAAGATTTAGAGGCCATTTCCCGAAAATGTATCTCTGTAAGAAAAAAATTATTACGGTGTTATAAATTATAAAGTAATACACATACCAAGAGGACTGGTAACTGTTAGCTATGTTACTGATGTTGTTGTTTTAGTTGCTAAGGCACATCTAATGCTTTGCAACCCTATGGACTGTGGTGGTGCTGGTGGTAAAGAACCTGCCTGCCGATGCAGGAGACAGAAGACGCAGGTTTGATCCCTGCATCGGGAAGATCCCCTGAGGAGGGCATGACAATTCACTTCAGTGTTCTTGCCTGGAGAATCCCATGGACAGAGGAGGCTGGTGGGCTACAGTCCATGGGTCGCAAAGAGCTGGACATGAATGAAGTGACAGAATGAAGCAGCAGAACTGTAACCCACCAGGCTCCTCTGTTCATAGCATTTCCCAGGCAAGGATACTAGAGTAGGTTGCCATTTCCTTCTCCAGGAGATCTTCCTGATCTTGGAATGATAATTCCTTTACAAGGAGAACATTTCTAAGAGTATTTAACTTTCATCCCTCTATTTGCTGCTGAAACACACATTATGGACAGTTTGATAAAATAAATGAGTAGCAACTAGGAGGATCACTGTTGGGGCAGCACACAGGTAAATATGTCTCTATTTGCACACAGAATTATCTATTCTTCTCACCAAGATCCTCCATGGATCCAAGACAGATTGCCACATTCTTTTTCTTTCTTTGCTATCAAAGTACTTATATATACTTTTTTCCTCTACGTACTCTAATAAGGGGTCAGCAATTTTTTTCTATAAAGAATTAGAAATAAAATACTTAAGGATTTGTGGACCACAGATGGTCTTTTGTATATTATCTTTCTTCCTTTTTAAACCACCTTTAAAAATATAAGAAACAGTCTTAGCTTGTGAAGGCTAGAGTCAGCACTGTTTCAGGACTTTTGGGCCAAACCTATCTGCCACCTGATTTTGTAAATGAGGTTTAACTGGAACATACCCAGGCCCAATTTGGAGAACGGCTGCTTCTGCTCTACAACAGCAAAGCTGAGTAGAGGCAGAGGCGGCAGTTTGTCCCACAAAGCCTCATCTAGCCCTTTAAAGACAAAGGTTGCCAACCCCTGTGCCCCAATGCCTGGGGCTCACTGCAACGTTGGATGCGGCCACCCTCTGCTCACTGCTGAGGGTGTTCACTGTTATCCCACTGGACTGCAAGACCCTGAACAGCTTCCACATATCACTAGGATTAAGGGGGGTGCCTGGAACAGTGGCTGCTGGATAAAGGCCTGCTGAACTGCCTGACAACCAAACGGGTCCATTTTAAGGGTTTGCTAATAATCACTACATGCTGAACTTATAAATTCCTATGAGAACAGTCCTAAATCTATAGTTTCCAATGCCCCAAGATAATATTTTTAAATGTTTGCTAAGCATCGACCACATGCCAGATGCAGTCCACACTTCATTCCACTTGAAAAAAGTTTTAATTTCACTCTTCATTCTCACTGTGACCTCTGTGCAGACAAGAGAACAGGAACAGAAATTTGGGACTTCCCTGGTGGTCCGGTGGTTAAGAATCTGCCTGCTAATGCAGAGGACACAAGTTCCACGCCCGGTCTGGGAAGATTCCACATGCCTCAAGGCAACTGAGCCCATGGCCACAGCCGCTGAAGCCTGCACACCACAGTACTGAGCGAGCCGACGTGCTGCAAGTACCGGAGCGTGCACACCCCAGCGTCTGTGCTCTGCGACAAGAGAAGCCACCACCACGAGAAGCCCACGCACCACAACGAGAAAGGAGACCCCACTCAACACAACTAGAGAAAGCCCTCACGCAGCAGCAAAGACCCAGAACAGCCATAAAATGAATAAGTAACTTTAAAAAAGAAAACAGAAAAATTTAAAAACCTAACTTGCACAGGCTGACACAATCGATAAAAGCTATGACTTGAATCCAAGTCTGTCTGCTTAAAAAGTCAGCGCTCTTCCCACTGCGTTTTTCAGACTCTTTACCCACTCACCACTAACAGCACAGGACAATGGACGTGTGTAGTGAAGGCAGGGGTCTGGGAAATATGACCATCAAAATAAAAATTGTTTTGAAATATTTTGTAAAATAAACAAACCAATGATCACCACTGGAACAACAAACAACTTCATGTGGTACAACCAGCAAAACTGAACAAAATGTAAAAAGATATAAATCTGGTGACAGCGCTAAGATATCAAGGCCGTGAGAATTGCAGAGGGCTGGGGGAGGCAAGATCTGGAAACAGAAAGAAGCCAAGAAAGGAGGGCTGGACATCTAGCGTGGCTTCATTCCTCAAGACAACCGCTGACTCTGATAGAGAAAAGAAGAGCTAAGGCAAAAAAGGTAAGGAAAAAATGGAGCCCAACATCTGCCTAAGAGAAGAGGTTCTGGAAAACACCCAGGCTTTTATTTGGACCCTGAAAAGCCACAATCTAGGAACAAGGATGGAGCAGAAATTAGGCCAACTTTCACCAGGACTGAAGCCCAAGTTGGAATCATCTTAACCACTGACGGATTAGGGTGATCTGGCCCTAGCCCAACTGCAAAACATAAAAGTCTTCTGGAGAAGTAAAAAATTATGGAGCACTTCAAATTATCACTATAATTTTTTATAGTGATAAATTTTTATAAATTTTTAAAACCTTGAATGAAGACAGAAAATAGTAGGAAATAGAAACAGACCCACAGGAGACTTAGGTAAGAGATTTTCCTACTAATAACTTTTAGTTAGTCAATAAGTTAAATGACAAGACAAAGATATAAGGTATAGAAAAAACACAGATAAAGAGAAAAATTAATAAGCCAAAAGCCAGGTCAGAAGAAATTACACAGACTAAAGTACAAAAAGAGACAAAGATGGTCAGTAAAGAACTGAGCAAAAGAAACATAAGAAACAGAATAAAAAGGTCTAACATATGTGTTAACTGGGATCTTTGAAGAAAAAAAGATAACTGATTGATGAGAAAGAGCATGTGAACAACAAATGACTGAACATTTCCTAAAACAGACAAAAGACTACCAACTCTCAGATTCAGGAGGCTCCATAAAACACACACACACACACACACACACACACCCCTACAAAGAAAATGATACCAAGATAAACCACAGCAAGACTGCCAAAAATCAAAGACAAAGAAAGCATTCTATATCTAGCAAAAATAGCCTTCAAAAATAAACCTGAAAAAGATTAAAAAACAAAAATCAGTTTTATTCTTAAAAGAAATACTAAAAGGAGTACTTCAGGCAGAAAGAAAAGAATTTTAGATGAAAATTCAGAATTGTAAGAAGGAAGGTGAACCATAAAAAGTTACTGTATGTATTGATGTGTATGAGACTGTTTGCAACCCTATGTGCTATAGCCAACTAGGCTCCTCTCTCCATGGGATTCTCCAGGCAAGAATACTGGAGTGGCGTGTCATGCCTTTTTCCAGGGGATCTTCCCAACTCAAGAATCGAACCTAGGTTTCTTACGCATCTCCTGTTTCAGCAGGTAGGTTTTTTTTTACCACTAGTGCCACCTGGGATTCCATATATGTATTGCTAAGTAAATCCAAATGAACACTGGCTAGATAAAACATTAAAATGTTCCCACAAGACATTGTTACTATTATCATTACAATAAATGATAAAACTGGCACAAAAACTGTGAGGCTACAAGGAGTTTAAGTGTTCTAAAATCATTTTGTTGTGTAAAAATACTAATATCAGACTGTAAAAGACTAGGAGAGTATAAAAGGAGGACTATTGTAATCATTAAAAAAAAAGTAAAAATATGTAAGTAAAACTCTAACAGAAAAAAATAAAACAACACTTAATGATTAATACATTAATCAAAGGTATTTTCAAGGCAAGAAAAAAGGAAGAAATGGATAAAAATAAATGAGACAGAAAGAAAACAAATAGTAATATGACTGACTTAAACACAAGTTTATTGGCAATGGCATTAACTGTAAAAAGACTAAAATTCGAATTCAAAGATAAAGATTACCTACCAGTCTAGAAGAAAAATAAACCCAAGTATACACTGCTTACAAGAGACATACATTAAATACATACAGAAAGTTAAGAGCAAAAGGATGGGAAAAGATATGTTATTCAAACACCTATAAAAAGAAAGTATTTTATAATCAGATAAAACAAATCAGTAGTGGCTACATGATGTTGTCTTCAAGATATTAAATTCTGCATTTATGATTTACATATTTTTCTATATTAATATTTATTAGGAAAAGCTTTATATAAAAATACTTTCATATGACCTTTTGTTTTATCAATTTAATACATATTTACTGTATGTATGTTTGATATGGAAATATTTATTCCAATGGGGCTTCCCTGATAGCTCAGAGGGTAAAGAATCTGCCTGCAATGCAGGAGACCCTGGTTTGATTCCTGGGTCTATACTATGCTTATTCTATATCTTGTATCTCAGGACCTCTTTTGAATAGTAATTCCAATTTGCAAAGAATGACACTAAGGGGAAGTAGAGAATACAGTTGCTCAATATCAGAGATGGAAATTACCAATATGAAACGAGCAGGCACTTGTTTACTTCTTTTGCTTTATCTTACCTGTAACTTTAAGTTCATGGGTAATAAAGTATAGATGAGTACAGATGTCCTGCTCAACTTCCCCCATTTAATTTCCCAGAGGAAAGCAGAAATCAGTTTGTCCAGTCTTCCTGCTGTTTTCCCTGAGGGCCAGGGCCCTCAAATTCTTCTTCCTGCTGTCCTTATCTCCATTCAGATTTCAAGAGGTGTAATCTACTATTTCAGGAAAAATACCTTTCCTGCTTTAAGTGCTTCTTTTTGAAATTCTAAAATTTTCTAGATTATTTGAAGCCCTGTTCTTTAGACTTTGCTGTAACCAGAATCTTGGTCTGAGATTACATTTTAAAACGTCTGTTCAATTCTGTTTGCTATTATGTGGAGTGTGCATTAACACCTGACCTACAATTGAGGTTAGTGATTTGAAAGCACCATGAATTGAAAACAAGCTGAGAGAAGTAAGTGAAAGGTATCGTAACTCCAAATTTCTTATGGTAAATATAGAAAGACTGGCAGGGTAATACTGAAGTGGTGAACCAGGAGGAAAGCTACTGAGGTAACACTAGCAGACACTTAAGAAGCCAAGACATCGACTAGGAGTCAGACTGCAACCAAGTCCCCATGTTATCTGATTCTCCCACTGACACTCAACTCTGTCTTCTAACACAGTAGTTTTGACTTTTTCTTCTTTTTGTACTGGCTGTGACTTTCCTTATCTTAACACCAAATATAATTACGTCACAGCCTCAGAAGGGAACAAATCCAATTGAAATTTCCACGGCTGCAGAGTCTACCACTCCAGGTACAGGAAAGCAATAGTTACAATGGTATTCAATAATAGTAACACTCAGACAAGAAGCACTGTGACTGAGAAGAGGATGTAAGGACTGCAGGGCCAGAGAAAATTCTTATTTCTATCATCACAGCAACTATCTGAAGTGAAGGAAGTGCTGATCGAGCTCCAGTAAGCATGAATACTAACCTGTTACCCAACCATTTCCCAAGATTCTGTGCTTCAAAACAAGCCTACTTTGGAAGCATGGAGGTTTTATTATTTGTAGAAAGCTAGTGACATGTTATGGACAGGGTTTTCTTAGTTGAGGTGGCACTTTTTGAGAAAGACACCTGTTCTGGGGTGAATGGAAGGAAAGTTAACTTCTTGATTTTATGAAATTTGTTTTTAACTTTAAAATATTTTGTGATGCTGTTTGATGCCTGACATAGTCTTACCCTTTCCTGTCTAGAGAAGTTTCAGCCGGCATGGGTTGACTTATCCCTACTGCTTTTAGCCCATTTCCTTTCAAGGGCTCCTGTCTTATGACTAAATTTCTGTATACCTTCACTTTTCTTTCCTGTTCCTGGCATAAAAGAGCTATTTCATGTCAGTGGAATGTACCCCAAGCCTCACTCCAATTTTTGGCCAAAATCATCACCCTCGTCTCTTCAGATTCTTGACAAGAGTGCTGAAGTAGACCACACTGGAGGAAGACATAGCTTACCCAAACCACACTTTCTAGGGGCTTCAATATATACTAAACAGAACAGAGTGCAGGGAAATTATTAATGCCAATCACTTTCCAAATCTGATGCATAATCAGAATCATTTGAGGAGACTTAAAAAATATAGATTTTAGATGCAAAAGTGCTGGAACAACTGAAATTCAGTTTCATTTTTTAAGGAACAGTTTTGTGCTCTTTACTGGTTTAAAAAAAAAAAAAAAATCAAGCAAACACAGAACTACCTGAGAAAGAAACTGCCCCAAATCCCATCACTTAGAAACAATTACCATTAACACATGGTGAGTACCCTTACACACATGAATAACATCTTTATGAATAACAGAGATGAAAGGAACAGGTAATTGTACCTAACATTTGAGCCCTGTACTGATAACAGCTTTATATAGATCACCAACAAATCATGAACTAGGGACTATTAATCCCATTTTACAGATGAACTCAGACACAGAGAGATTAGTAAGCTTCCCTGGGTCATACTAGCAATCGGAAACAAGAGGTCAGACTCTTAACCACTGTACTATCATTTTACAGAATTGGGATTATATTAGTCATGTTACTTTAAAGATTTAACATGTTAAATTAGATTTGAATTTATAGAATAAAAGGAAAATTAAATGAATCTAAATTAACTTTGAACATCAGCTAAACATGTATGATGTGATCTCCCTCCTCTAAACAATCCCAGTAAAGAGAAAGATTATGAAAAACATAAAGCAATCTGAGGCCTTATTTTTATTACACAGTTCAAATTTAGATTGATTTCTTGCTTTGGGAATGTGTAAATCAGCATACATACACACATACACACACACACACTTCCAACGCAATCAGTTTTTGTGAACTACTTTTATTTTGTAAAATTTACATAGATTATATTCTATAAATTACACTGGAATTCCCATGACTGCTTGATCTTAAATATATTTTAAATTGGATTCTATGCTCATTAATAGTTCTTTTATCACAGCTGCTCTAAAGGTGAGTTCTTCATTAATGTCACATTTTTGTTGGCTGGGTTTCAGCAAGTAATTTTTGCAATGGCACTCATTGGTGCTATATTCTAAACTTCTGCAGGCTGGCGAATGTTTATTACTGCCTTTATACATGAAGTACAACTTGACCGAGTACAGTCTCTCATCTTAAAACTCTGTAAAAATCACTCATGGTCTTCCCATTGGTGCTGAAACTGAGGGCAGACTGATCTTTTACCCTTGTAGATAAATGTTCCTCTTTTCCTATGCTTGCTTTTCAGTCACTCCATTGGTCACTAATGTCCTTCTCACCAAGACTTCAAAGCCCTTTATTACATGAGCAAATCGTTCCTCCAGTTCTTCAGGCTTTAAGAAAGTCGGTGAAATTCACAACAAAGCCCCTAAAATCCTAGACTTTCAGTGTTTTTTTTTTTTTTTTAATTTTAGTACTTTATATCATATCTTGCTAGGGTTGTCAGTCTAGTATTTATAAATCTGTTCTGGATTATCGTATTTACTTGTGTCATTTACATATTCAAAATATATTTCTCCCTTCAAACCACATTAAAATGATTTTCAAAAACTTTTCCCCCCAAACACTTTCCTTGTAAAGCTGGGATGAATCTTATACAGTGACACAATTATAAATACTTATGAATACACTATATGTGAGGTGCTATATTTGAAACTTTCATGTTTTCTCTGATTCTCCCTCTGATTCTCACAGTAGGAGGAATCAGTCAACCTGAATTCAAGACATCATAAAGCTACTGAAAACAAGTACTGAAGAACTGAAATCAATTTTACAGTACTGGTGGAGGGACAGACTTGTGGATCTATCCATGGAATAGAATAGAGAGAACCAGAAACAGACCACCTAAATATGCTCAACTTACATTTGACAAAGATACAAAAAGCAACTAAATAGAGAAAAGATAAACTTTTTGATAAATGGTGCTGGATATTTCTAGGCAAAAATTAAACCCTGACCCAAATCTCATATATCACATAAAAATGAAATCAAAATGGATTATGGACTTAAATGTAAAACATGCAGCTTTCCCTGGTAGCTCAGTTGGTAAAGAATCTGCCTGCAGTGCAGGAGACCCGAGTTCAATCCCTGGGTCGGGAAGATCCCCTAGAGAAGGAAATGGCAACCCATTCCAGTACTCTTCCCCAGGAATTCCACGGACAGAAGAGACTGGCGGGCCACAATACATGGGGTCGCAAGAGTCGGACACAACTGAGCACTTAAACCACCAATAAACCACAAATGTAAAACATGGACTTAAATGTAAAACATGCAACTATAAAATTTTTATAGTTTCATGAGAAAAATTTTTATAGTTGCAGAAGAAAAATCTTTGAGATTGAGAGCTAGGCAAAGAGTTCTTAGACTTGACTCCAAACGCACAATTCATAAAAGGGAAAAATTGATAAACTTTTGCTCTGTAAAAGACCCTACTGAAAGAATGAAAAGATAAGCTACAAACTGGAAGAAAATACTTACAAATCACATAACTAACAAAGAACTAGCATTTAGAATATATTAAAAAATCCTAAAACAGCAAAAAAATAAATAAATAAATAAACAATCTAGTCAGAAAATAGGCAAAGGACATGAACAGATAGTTCACTGAAGAGGATGTACAGATGACAAGCACATGAGAAAATGTTCAACTTCATTCAGCAGGAGCAAAAATGCAAATTAAAACCACAATGAGATATCTCTACTTACCCATAAGGATGCCTAAAATAAAAAGTAGTGATACCATCAAACGTTGGTGATGTGGAAAAGCTAGATCACTATATACTGCTGATGAGAATGTAAAATGATGTCCAGTCACTATAGATCAAAGGTAACTATGCAGAGAAAAATATTCTGACCCATAAAACAAACCCAGCCTCTTCTTAAGGTGAACTATTAATCCTGACAGAATGGAAAGCAACAACAAATTTGAATGATATGCCTTCAATCTGGTAAGGCCCCTCTACTGCCTAGAGTCTTAAAAAAAAAAAAAAAATTAAAAAGTCAGAGACAAAGTTCCTAGTTGCAGCTGTCCAAGGTCCTAGTTCCCCAATTTACCTCTCTCAGGTAACTAAATGACTAGAAACAGAAGCTGTCAGCCAGCAGCAGCACAGATGTCTAGCTCAAAATTTAAAGGAAAGATCCAAATGGTGCAATAAAACAATTATCTATACGTAAAAGGTAATAAAGGGCTTCCCAAGTGGCGCAGTAGTAAAGAATCTGCCTGCCAATGCAGGAGATACAGGAGATGCAGGTTCAATTCCTGGGTCAGGAAGATCCCCTGGAGTAGGAAATGGTAACCCACTCCACTATTCTTGCCTGGAGAAACACAAGGACAGAGGAGCCTGGCAGGCTACAGTCCACGGGGTCACACAGAGTCAGATGCAACTGAGCACACACACACAAGGTAAAAAGAGATTTTCATCTACATAATTTTTAAGCAAAGCTACCTGGAATTGATTCTATTTAAAAATTAAAAAGCAGAAATAAAAGGAACCTACATAAAACCTTGTAGTGGGAAAAAATTTATAAACACAGGATGCAAAAGACAAGGGAAAAGCACAGACCTGAATGCTTACTCTACAAAAAAGAAAATCTTAAGCTAACTAGGACCATTTTGTAGTTTTTTAGAGACTGAAGGGATTGAAGCAATTATGGAGAAACTGAGAGCTATAAAAGATGGGCAAGGAAGAGCCAACAGAGAACTTATTTCTCAAGACAGAATACAACAAATGAAACCGAAAACAAAGTCAAAGATATAAAGGAAAATGCACTGAAATGAAGGCTATGCATCAAAATATTTAAAGGTCTCACATACAACCAAGAAAAATGTAATATAAATAGATGGGGCAGTGTTGAGAGATTCTGAACTTCACTTACAGCAAAACAAAACAAAACAAAACTCTAAGTATCCAGGACAAACCAAGCATGTTAAATGGAAAAAAACAGGCATAAATGCAAGGAAAAAATTATTAGGCAGCTTTCTCCTGTGTATCCTCGTATGTCAAAGAAATGGTGCAAAACTCCCAAATTTTTGAGGGGAAAAACACGCCCATAGACTTAAATATTCAGCAAATTGTCATTCAAAAATCCATGTAACAGGAAGACATTCTCAAATATGCAAAGGACTTAGTATCCACACATCCTTGGTACATTATCTACTTAAAGATATAATCCAGGGGGAGGAAGAAGATGGCAGAGGAGTAGGTGGATGTGGAATACATCTTTCTCCATGGATACATCAGGAATAAACCTTCAGACACAGAAGAGCATGCAGAACACCAGCTGAGAATGGACAGGAGTACCTGACCAGCAGAAAAGAATATATAGACCCACGCAAAACTCAGTAGGACGAAGGAACTAGTGGGAAAACAGAAGTGTGAGTAGGACTGGACCTGCCCTCAGGGGTGGGGGAACTGAAGCAGGGGTCCGATCCCCACACTGGGGCAACTTGCTGAGTCAGAGGAGAAACATGTAAGGCTGAGAGTGAAACAGCTGATCTGTGGCAGCCTAAATGGAATGAGAATCAGACAGTCCTTGCTGCTGCCATACATACCCTGGAATCAGACAGTCCTTGCCACAGCCATACATACCCTAGATGCTGCAGTGGCTGGGAGCTGGAGTTTAGGGATTGTGGAGCAATCCCAGGAGGAGGGCTGCTGTTGACTGCGGAGAGTGGGATGTGAGGGAGGAGACTGTGGTGGGAAACGCCTGTGAAGGAAAGCTGGGCAGCCATGGAAGCAAGGCGATACTGCTGAGTCATGCACAGGGGGGTGGAGCCATCACCATAGCCTCTATCCCCCCACACCAACACTGGCAGCTGAACAATAGAGAAACCGGCCCATCAAACGCCTGATACACTGATTTATATTGTAGGACCCCAGGCGGGGGCCCCTCTATGTGCCTGATGCACTGAACAACAGAGAAGGACCCCAGGCAAGGGAGCCCTCTAAGTGCCTGAACGGGTGGAGCTATGGAGAAAAACTGGCCAAAGAGGCCTTCTGATGGCCAGCTACAAGAGGCTTGAAAAAAGACTCTAATGGGGCCATAACTCCTGTGACAGAGGCAGTCATGTCCCTGCACACTTGGCGGCGCCAGGGCCTGCGCAAGCCAAGCAGCTGCGCCACCTTCACGCTCAACACTCATTGGGGCAGAGCTGCCACAGGCAAAAACGTCTGGTGCCTATGCTCACAGGTTTGCTTCGGTAGTGTCTGACTCGTTGTAACCCTGTGGACTGTGGCCTGCCAGGCTTCTCTGACAGAGAGGGGTTCTCTAGGCAAGAAGACTGGAGTGTATTGGCCAATACTGGTTGCCACACCCTTCTAGAGCACTATATATGTCCTGCAGCCCTCGCTGCCAACTCCCCTGAGTACCTGGTGCTGCCAGAACTCCTGCAACCCCGGCAGCTGCACCACCTCCACACCTGGCCCTCAGAGAGGCAAACCCAAGTCCTCCAGGGCAGCCTCAGGAGCAAACTCCAGTGGACGACCCACGTGCAGAGGTGGAAATAAAATCACAATTGAAAACCAGGGGCAGTGTGGCTAAGGAAGAAGACCCCAAACCCTCCCACCAGCTGTACAAGCTGCAGATTAAACCCATATGATCAACCAGGCAGACTCTGTGTCTGTGGAATATATAAAAGGTCATTGAGAGCTCCCACAAAAGAAAAAGCACTAGTTCTGATAGCTGGACACTGGAGGCAAGAACATAGAGTAGGAGCAGATCAGAATCTGAGCTGCCCTCACAGCAGACCCAGAGATCAGCAGTGTTGGAAGGCATCCTAGGGAGGCGAGGTGGACTGTGACTCCCAGCTGGGGAAAGGACTCTGACAGCAGTGACTCAGGAAAAACATTTATTATTCTGATGTTTTGACTTGTTCTGTAGATTCTTTAGGATTTTTCCTTCTCCCCGCTGCCGCCCGTCCACCCCTCCCCCCGCAGTTGTAGTTGTCAATTTTATTGGCACTACGAAATCTAACCAAGTTTTTTCCTTTTGTTCTCAGTCACATTTTTTATTGGTATTATAAACCTCTGCCTCTTTATCAGGCTTTTGCAGTTCTGGGGAAATTCCCCCCCTCCTTTTTAATTGTAATTTTTTTAAACAATTATTATTATTCTACATTTATTCCTTTGTTTGCTTTTCCTACTTTTTTTTCCCCTTGCAGTTAATTTTTTAATATATGTAAATATCTTTATCTACTTCTATTTAATTTGCATATCTATTGTTTCTTTCTTTTCTTTCCTCTCAACATATTTGTTAATTTTGTTTTCATTGCTTTATTCCTCACTTGGCACCTTGCTTTAGTTTTGTTTTTCAGTTTGTGTTTTAGTTAGTTTTGTTCTTAACCAGTAAATATAATTTTTTTAACTTCGTTTGTTAACCGGGTCAATCTATTATACTTTATTTTCGTTGAACTGTTTTGACTTTGCTCATGGGCGTTTATGTATATGTGCATATTCCATTATTTTAGATATTATTTGCCTGATTTTGTAACTGCCATTTGTCTGGGGTTCATCTTTGGTTTCTTGTTTTTGGATATTTGTTTGCCCGCAATGCAGGAGACCTGGGTTCGATCCCTGGGTTGGGAAGATCCCCTGGAGAAGGAAATGGCAACCCACTCCAGTACTCTTGCCTAGGAAATTCCATGGATGGAGGAGCCTAGTGGGCTATAGTTCATGGGGTCGCAAAGAGTCGGACACGACTGAGTGACTTCACTTCTTCACTTAATGCCATAACAAACCACTTGTGGAATCTTCGTTCCTGACCAGAGATCAAGCCCTGAGCCTTTGCAGTGGGAGCACTGACTCCAAGACCCTATACTACCAGAGAATTAACCCTAGGTGGGTATCAAATAGTGAGAACTCATACAAAGGAAACCACTGTAATACAAGACCCAGCATCACCCAACCACCAGTAGCACCCCATGCAGGATGCCTCATCTAAACAACAAACAAAACAAAACTACAAACCCAATCATCAGCAGACAGGATTACCACCTCACTCAGCCTTGCCCATCAGAGGAAAAACAAACAAACAAAAACTCAGCACAAATCTCACCCTGTGAGAAACTTACACAAACCCCTGGATCAATTTTAGAGGGGAGAAATCAAAAAGGAAGAAAGAATTCAACCTTGAAGCCTGGGAAAAGGAGAACTCAAACACATAAGTTAAAAACAAAAAATGAAAAGGCAGAGAAATACTATACAAATGAAGGAACAAACTAGAAACACAGAAGTCCAAATAAATGAAGAGGAAATAGGCAAACTACCTGAAAAAGAATTCAGAATAATAACAGTAAAGATGACCAAAAACCTGGAAAGCAAAATGGATAAAATTCAGCAATCAATTTAAAAAGATCTAGAAGAATTACAGAATAAACATGCAGAGACAAACAACACAATTACTGAAATTAAAAATACTCTAGAAGGTATCAACAGCAGAATATCTGAAGCAGAAGAATGAATCAGTGAGCTGGAAGATAAAATGGTGGAAATAACTTCTGAAGAGCAGAATAAAGTGAAAAGAATGAAAAGAACTGAGGACAGTTTCAGAGACCTCTGGGACAATACCAAATGCACCATCTTTTGAATAATAGGGGTCTCAGAAGACGAGAAGAAGAAAGGGTATGAGAAAATTTTTGAAGAGATTACAGTTGAAAATTTCCCCAACATGGAAAAGGAAATAGTCAATCAAGTCCAAGAGGCACAAAGAGTCCCATACAGGACAAACCCAAGGAGAAACACACCAAAACACACACTAATCAAACAAACAAAGGCTAAACACAAAGAAAGAATATTAAAAGCAGCAAGGGAGAAGCAACAAATAACATACAAGGGAAACCCCATATGCTTAACAGCTGATCTTTCAGCAGAAACTCTGCAGGTCAGAAGGGAATGGCAGGATATATTTAAAGTACTGAAAGGGAAAAACCTACAACCAAGATTACTGTACCCAGCAAGGATCTCATTCAAAATTGATGGAGAAATCAAAAGCTTTTCAGACAAGCAAAATTTAAGAGAATTCAGTACCACCAAACTAGCTTTACAACGAATTAACATTCGTTAATTCGTTATGGACTTGCATTTCTCTAATAATGAGCAATGTCGAGCATCTTTTCATGTGTTTGTTAGCCATCTGTATGTCTTCTTTAGAGAAATGTCTGTTTAGGTCTTTTCCCCACTTTTTGATTGTGTTGTTTGTGTTCCTGGTATTGAGTTGTATGAGCTGCTAGTATATTTTGGAAATTAATCCTTTGTCAGTTGTTCCATTTGCTATTATTTTCTCCCATTCTGAGGGATGTCTTTTCACCTTGTATATAGTTTGCTTTGCTGTGCAAAAGCTTTTAAGTTTAATCAGGTCCCATTTGTTTACTTGTGTTTTTACATGTTACTCTAGGAGGTGGGTCATAGAGGACCTTGCTTTGATTTATGTCATCGAGTGTTCTGCCTCTGTTTTCCTCTAAGAGTGTTTATGGTCTTGCATTTAGGTCTTTAATCCATTTTGAGTTTATCTTTGTGTATGGTGATAGGAAGTGTTCTAATTTCATTCTTTTACGTGTAGCTGTCCAGTTTTCCCAGCACCATTTATTGAAGAGGCTGTCTTTGCCCCAGTGTATATTCTCACCTCCTTTGTCATGAAGATCTTTATTGTACAGTTCTTCTGTGTATTCTTGTACCTCTTCTTAACATCTTCTGCTTCTGTCAGGTGCATATAGACCTAACATCTAATATATCCTTTACTGTGCCAATCTTTGAAATGTTCCCTTGGTATCTCTAATTGTCTTGAAGAGATCTCTAGCCTTTCCCAGTCTATTGTTTTCCTCTGTTTCTTTGCATAGATCACTGAGGAAGCCCTTCTTATCTCTCCTTGGTTTTCATTGGAAATCTGCATTCAAATGGGTTGAATTTTCTCCTTTGCCTTTAGCTTCTCTTCCTTTCTCAGCTATTTGTAAGGCCTCCTCAGACAACCATTTTGCCTTTTTGCATTTCTTCTTGGGGATGGTTTTGGTCACTGCTTCCTCTACAGTGTCAGGAACCTCCATCCATAGTTCTTCAGGCACTCTGTCTATCAGTTCTAATCCCTTGAATCTATTTGTCACTTCCACTGTATAATCATAAGGGATTTGATATAGGTCATACCTGAGTGGTCTAGTGGTTTTCCCTACTTTCTTCAATTTAAATCTGAATTTTACAGTAAGGAGGAATGGGCGAATTTAATTCAGATGACCATTATATCTACTACTGTTTGCAAGAATCCCTTAGAAGAAATGGAGTAGCCCTCATAGTCAACAAAAAAGTCCAAGATGCATTACTTGGGTGCAATCTCAAAAACGACAGAATGATCTCTGTTTGTTTCCAAGACAACCATTCAATATCACAGTAATCCAAGTCTGTGCGCCGACCAGTAATGCTGAAGAAGCTAAAGGTGAACGGTTCAATGAAGACTTACAAGACCTTCTAGAACTAACACCCCCAAAAGATGTCCTTTTCATTATAGGGGGCTGGAATGGAAAAGTAAGAAGTCTACAGATACCTGGAGTAACAGGCAAATTTGGCCTTGGAGTACAAAATGAAGCAGGGGAAAGGCTAACAGAGTTTTGCCAAGAGAATGCACTGGTCATAGCAAACACCCTCTTCCAACAACACAAGAGAAGACTCTACACATGGACATCACCAGATGGTCAATACTGAAATCAGACTGATTATATTCCTTGCAGCCAAAGACAGAGAAGCTCTATACTGTTAACAAAAACAAAACCGGGAGCTGACTGTGGCTCAGAGCATGAATTCCTTATTGCAAAATGACATGTATAGAGATTTCAGTTATCTTTTAAGTATCTACTCTAAAACATAAATAGCCAGTTAAGAGTCACCAGATATTTTAAAGAAAACCTGTAATATGAAAGAAAAAAATTAACATAGTCAAATTTAAAGTAACTTGAAAAGGACTATGTAATGACATGAAAACTTAATCATGCCATCATATTCTTGAAATAAGAACAAGACACCACCTTAAAATTTTTATTCCTGACAATAAAAAGTGCAAGGGACTTTCCTGGCAGTCTAGTAGTTGAGACTTTGCCTTCCACTACAGAGGGTGCAGGTTCGATCCCTGGTCAGGAAGCTAAGATCTCATATGCCTCTCAGCCAAAAAACTGAAACATAAAACAGAAGCAATACTGTAACAAACACAATAAAGACTTCAACATGGTCTGTACCAAAAAAAAAAAAAGAGAAGTACTTCAAGAAATTAAGATATAAGAAAATAAAAAACCTCAATACAACAGCTATAGGAAAAAGTTAAGAAAATTACCCTAAAAGTGAGCAAAATGGCCAGGTAATAGGAAAACAAGAAATCTGATAACTAATGATTATAGATGTAGATAAAACAGAGGACGATACCAACAACCAAACATTTCAAGGAAATTTCCAGACTGAAAAGATTCAGTAATACCCAGCACAGTGAATAAGAAAAGACCCATAAAGATACATTATAATAAAATTTCACAACAATTGAGTTAACAAAACCATTCTGTAAACTTTCATAGAAAGGGGCAAAAGGTCACATATAAGAGATCAGGAATTCAATGGTTTTGAACTTTCAAACAGCAATGATGAAAGCTGAAGATAATGGAGAAACTCCCTAAAAATTAGGAGAAAAAATGATTTTGAACCTACAATTTTATTCTCTGCCAAACTATCCAATAAGAATGAAGGATAAGTAAAGGTATTTTAAATACATGACAGGCTTGGTCAGGTCAAATATCCAGTGTATCACACTATCTATTTTAAAGCATTAGTAGGGGACTGATGCAGAAATGATGAGACAGCATCAGTGAAGAGATGCAGGTCTGCAACTTGGGAAACATTCAGTTGGTCATCTGTATATCTGAAATACAACATTAAAAATAAAAGCCAAATCTATAATAAAATATGATCTAGCAAATAAAAATAGGTAACATTGAATGATGATTCAATGCAAAGAATACTGTTCTAAGTGATTTAAATTCATTCACTTAATCTTTCCCTAGCATGATATAGGTTAAACGAGTTACATAAATTTCTGATACTTTTGATATTTTGCCAAGTGACCTGATCTGGTATCATTAAAAACTCAAGACAATTTAAAATTTTCTATAGTGTATTCCCGGAGAAGGCAATGGCACCCCACTCCAGTACTCTTGCCTGGAAAATCCCATGGATGGAGGAGCCTGGTGGGCTGCAGTCCATGGGGTCGCTAAGAGTCAGACATGACTGAGCGACTTCACTTTCACTTTTCACTTTCATGCATTGGAGAAGGAAATGGCAACCCACTCCAGTGTTCTTGCCTGGAGAATCCCAGGGACGGAGGAGCCTGGTGGGCTGCTGTCTATGGGGTCACACAGAGTCAGACATGACTGAAGCGACTTAGCAGCAGCAGCACAGCGTATGTCTTCAAACTGTAGCTTAGTAGCTGAACACTTAATATAATTGAAGGAAATCATTTTAATAAAATATAGAAAAGCATTTAAACAATGCCTGTACAAATCAAATCCCTTATGATTATACAGTGGAAGTGAGAAATAGATTTAAGGGACCAGTCTGATAGACAGAATGCCTGATAACTATGGATGGAGGTTCGCGACATTGTACAGCAGACAGGGATCAAGACCATCCCCAAGAAAAAGAAATGCAAAAAAGCAAAATGGCTGTCTGAGGAGGCCTTACAAATAGCTGTGAAAAGAAGAGAAGCGAAAAGCAAAGGAGAAAAGGAAAGATATAAGCATCTGAATGCAGAGTTCCAAAGAATAGCAAGAAGAGATAAGAAAGCCTTCCTCAGAGATCAATGCAAAGAAATAGAGGAAAACAATAGAATGGGAAAGACTAGAGATCTCTTCAAGAAAATTAGAGATACCAAGGGAACATTTCATGCAAAGATGGGTTCAATAAAGGACAGAAATGGTATAGACCTAACAGAAGCAGAAGATATTAAGAAGAGGTGGCAAGAATACACAGAAGAACTGTACAAAAAAGATCTTCACGACCCAGATAGTCACGATGGTGTGATCACTCACCTAGAGCCAGACATCCTGGAATGTGAAGTCAAGGGGGCCTTAGAAAGCATCACTACAAACAAAGCTAGTGGAGGTGATGGAATTCCAGTTGAGCTATTTCAAATCCTGAAAGATGATGCTGTGAAAGTGCTGCGCTCAATATGCCAGCAAATTTGGAAAACTCAGCAGTGGCCACAGGACTGGAAAAGGTCAGTTTTCATTCCAATCCCAAAGAAAGGCAATGCCAAAGAATGCTCAAACTACCACACAATTGTACTCATCTCATATGCTAGTAAAGTAATGCTCAAAATTCTCCAAGCCAGGCTTCAGCAATATGTGAACCATGAACTTCCAGATGTTCAAGCTGGTTTTAGAAAAGGCAGAGGAACCAGAGATCAATTTGCCAACATTTGCTGGATCATGGAAAAAGGAAGAGAGTTTCAGAAAAACATCTATTTCTGCTTTACTGACTATGCCAAAGCCTTTGACTGTGTGGATCACAATAAACTGTGGAAAATTCTGAAAGAGATAGGAATACCAGACCACCTGACCTTCCTCTTGAGAAACCTGAATGCAGGTCAGGAAGCAACAGTTAGAACTGGACATGGAACAACAACAGACTGGTTCATCATGAGAAACGCTGGGCTGGAAGAAGCACAAGCTGAAATTAAGATTGCCGGGAGAAATATCAATAACCTCAGATACGCAGATGACACCACCCTTATGGCAGAAAGTGAAGAGGAACTAAAAAGCCTCTTGATGAAAGTGAGAGAGGAGAGTGAAAAAGTTGGCTTAAAGCTCAACATTCAGAAAACAAAGATCATGGCATCTTGTCCCATCACTTCATGGCAAATAGATGGGGAAACAGTGGCTGACTTTAGTTTTTTGGGCTCCAAATCACTGCAGATGGTGACTGCAGCCATGAAATTAAAAGATGCTTGCTCCCTGGAAGAAAGTTATGACCAACCTAGATAACATATTCAAAAGCAGAGACATTACTTTGCCAACAAAGGTCCATCTAGTCAAGGCTATGGTTTTTCCAGTGGTCATGTATGGATGTGAGAGTTGGACTGTGAAGAAAGCTGAGCGCTGAAGAATTGATGCTTTTGAACTGTGGTGTTGGAGAAGACTCTTGAGAGTCCCTTGGACTGCAAGGAGATCCAACCAGTCCATCCTAAAGGAGATCAGTCCTGGGTGTTCATTGGAAGGACTGATGCTAAAGCTGAAACTCCAATACTTTGGCCACCTCATGCGAAGAGTTGACTCATTGGAAAAGACCCTGATGCTGGGAGGGATTGGGGGCAGGAGGAGAAGGGGACGATAGAGGATGAGATGGCTGGATGGTATCACCGACTCAATGGACATGAGTTTGAGTGAACTCCAGGAGTTGGTGATGGACAGGGAAGCCTGGCGTGCTGCGATTCATGGTGTCGCAAATAGTTGGATACTACTGAGCGACTGAACTGAACTGAACTGAAACTTTTCAAATTACATAACATAAAATACAGTTAGCATGCAAGTGAAAAAAGGCTACAAAGTTTTATATATAATATTATTATAGTTTTGTGCTTTAAAAAAAATCTATCCTAAAAAAAAGCAACTATATATATATATATATATATATACCAAAATGTTAAAATTTTCTCATTTCTAATTTCAACTCTAATTTCTAATTTCAGTGGTGGAATTAGTGGTAACTAAGACTATTTTTCTTTCCAAAATTTTTCCAAATTGAGTGAGATGAATTTGAATACCGGAGTGATAGTGATAGCCATTCCCTTCTCCAGGGGATCTTCCCAAACCAGGGGGCAGATTCATCACCATCTGAGCCACCAGGCAAGCTCATACATTACTTGTGCAGTTCTCAAAAAATTTAGTCTCAAGATCCCTTTAAACTCTGCATCATGGAAGATCTCAAACAGCTTTTATGTGGGTTACATTTATAGATTAGATTTGTATTAAAAATTAAAATGAGAATATATATTAATTCATAAATAGTAGTGACAAATCCACTACCTGTTTTATAAGTTATGTTTACAACTACCTGCTTACAACTTATTTTATGAAAAAAAAAATTATATTTTCTAAAAAACTTATTGAGAAGAGTAGCATTGCTTAAAATTTTGTAAATCTCAGCATCTGGTTTAATAGAAGACGCCTGGATCTGGAACTCCATATCTCCTTCTGCATTCAATTTGCTGCAATATCATATATTATGTAGCTACTTAAATAACCAGACTGCAAACTTATATAAGAATGACTGAAGAAAAGCAAATAATATATTGATATTAGTATAAATAGACTGACTTTATCAACCTCCTAAAACAATATAAAGGACTTCACTTTTCCTGGACCACACTTTGAGAATTAGTTACTGCATTATTTTGAAAAAAATTCTTTCTCTGCAAAAATACTGAATGGTGGCTGGTAGCTTGCTACATCATGAAACAGAGACTTAAGAGTTCTGATTTCTGGGTGAATAAAACTCAAAAAAGAAGATGCTGTATTCAACTTTCCTTCTTGACTCAGAGAGTAATGTTTAAAGTAAGCCTTTTTCCTTAGTTCGATGCTCTTTTCATTGGGTTTAGATTTAATTCTCTTTGAGTTACTGGTAGTTATACTCAGGCTTGGAAATCCCAGTCTGAAGGTTAGTCAATAAGTAGAACAGATGTGAAATGAAATCTGTATGGCACTCTTTCCCCTTCTCTTTTTCTTCAATTTGATATAAAGCAGTATAATATAGCACTAACTTTGGGTATTACAGAAATCACTAAGGATGCAAAAAATATCTGTGAAACTCACAGAACAGCAAAAGGCATTCTCACATTTTGATCATTTAACCTAGAACTGGTGGGAACATTTTTTTAAACGTAGAATTACACTTTGAGATTTACACAACTTGATTTTTAACATGACCATGAGGTTTTACGAAATCTCTGGGAGGCACTACTGACTGAGTACCTTTCAATTTGTCAAATACTATCCCAGGAACTAAGGATTCAGTCATTGGTATATTTTCTCATGTTCACAGAATGTAAACTCCCAGAAGGCAAGAAATAGCTTCCTACCTCTCAGAGTTGCTGACTAAGATGCTTTTCACAAGACAGTGGTACAAAACATATCAGCTGATTTGAACTGAGAGGGCATGTCCTTATTCATGCCCCAAGTCCACAAACCTGATCATATTTCCACATCTATTTTATACTCTGTGGACACTTTTATCCCTCCATTCCTTGATAATTTTCCCTTGGGCTCAGCTCTTTTATTGCTCTTTCCCAACAACTAATAAAGGTTTCACATAGCAGTCTTATTCTTTAAAAAATGTTTCCCAATGCCACAGGATCATGCCCATACTGCTTACTTGGTGGACAAGATCTAGCTCTAGTTTACCTAAAGCCTATATTCAGACATCCTCCAATCTGCCATGGTCTTTCATATGGATGACTTTGGGCTTTCTATTCTTTCTGCCTGGAGTGCCTGCCTCAGTTATGTCTACCAGATAAATGCAGGATTATCTTTCATGGTTACCTTGGTTTCAGTACTTTTTATGACCAGTCTTATCCATTGCCCATGATCAAATTAACTGCTCTTCAATCAAATGTTTTCTTGTTCCTTCATTCACATCTCCTGCTATATACTTACACTGCATCACAGTATGTATGTGCATACATGTATGTATGTGCATCTCTTTCCTCTAGACTATACATTCTTCAAGAACAACAGCTATGACTCTTTTATCCCTATCTCCTCAGCATCTAACACATTGCCTGGCTTATAAAATGCAAACAAATGTCTGTTCTAAGTGTGTGTACGTGGGAGGCACAGTTGTTGTTGTTTAGTTGCTAAGTCATGTCCAATTCTTTGTGACTCCATGGACTATAACCCGCCAGGCTCCTCTGTCCATGGGATTTTTCTAGGCAAGAATACTAGAGTGAGTTGCCATTTCCTTCTCCAGAGGATCCTCCCCACCCAGGGATTGAACCCACATCTCTGGTGTTGGGAGGCATATTGTTTACCACTGAGTCACCAGGGAAGACTGTGCAGTTGAAATTATATTTTCCAAATAGGTTATCTTCATCTATACTACCTAATTTACTAAATACTAGGTTGGTGCAAATGTAATTACAATTTCAGACTGTGAATTTTAAATCATTTTGACTAGGCTCAAACACATTATTTATTAATCAAAATAGGAACCATTACAATCAACACATTTTTGCCAACAAGAAGTAAGTTTGTTCACTCCTATAGCATAAAAATCCATGTCTTGGAATTCGAGGAACTCTTGGAACACATTTTCTGCATCCTGCTGCTTGTGGAAGCATTTTTCCTGCAAAAAGTTGTCAAGATGCTTGAAGAAGTGGTAGTTGGTTGGCAAGACGTCAGGTGAATGTGGTGGATAAGGCAAAACTTAGTAGCCCAATTCGTTCCACTTTTGAAGTACTGGTTGTGCGATGAGCAGTTGGGTATTGAGGAGAAGAATGGAGCACTTTTTGTTGACCCATGCCCGCTGCAGGCACTCCAATTTTTGGTACTTCTCATCGATTTGCTGAGCATACTTCTCATATGTAATGGTTTCTCTAGGATTCAGAAATCTATAGTGGATCAGACCAGCAGCAGACCACCAAACAGTGACCATGCCCTTTTTTTGGTGCAAGTCTGACTCTGGGAAATGCTTTGGAGCTTCTTCTTGGTTAAAATCACTAGTTGGTTGTTACTGGTTGTCATATAAAATTCATTTTTCATCACACATCACAATCTGATTGAGAAATGGTTTGCTGTTGCATAGAATAAGAGAAGACAACACTTCAAAACAACAATTTTTTGGATTTTTGGTCAGCTCATGAGACACCCACTTATTGAGCTTTTTCACCTTTCCAATTTGCTTCAAATGCAGAACCACAGAATAGCTGACACTGAGTTCTTCAGCAGCTTCTCGTGTGGTTGTAAGATCAGCTTCAATGATGCTCTCAGTTGGTCACTGTCAACTCCCGATGGCCGGTCACTACGCTCGTCATCCTCACGGTGCTCGCTTCCCTGGCGAAACCGCTTGAACCACCACTGCACTGTACGTGTGTTAGCAGCTCCCAGCCCAGATGTGCTGATGCTGTGAGCAGTCTCTGCTGCTTTACGACCCATTGTGAACTCAAATAAGAAAATCGTTCAAATTTGCATTTTGTTTAACATTTCTATAGTCCAAAATAAACATAAAATAAACAGTAAGTAATAAGTCATTAGCAAAAAAACATAAAGTGACAAATGCACATTAAAATGATGTGTAACATAACCACATTTATTCAGGATGTATTCCAATATCAAATGGCAAATTTTAACAATGCAAAAATTGCAATTACTTTTGCACCAATCTAATAAAAAATCATATAGTCCCATCACTTGACACTTTTATACACATATAATCCAAAGTTTATGAACTAGACATATAGCATGAACTATATATTATTTTCTTTGATGTGTATTCAGCTTGTACAAATTATAATAGAAGTACATATTATCTGAGAGATAGACTAAAATATTTTCTATTAGTAATTTATTAAAACTACAGAAATAGAAAATATTAACAAATAGCCTTCACTTTTATTTTAAAAACTATTCCAATTTCAGATTCAGAAGATCAAAAGTGAAAATACCTTTTTTGTTACTTTTCAATGAGAACATTCATATTTTTTGCATCTTCAGCAGAAATTAAAGAAGACACAAACAGAAAGACATCCCGTGTTCATGGACTGGAAGATTTAATATTGTTAAGATATCAATACTATTTAAAGTGATCTATAAGTTCAATGCAATTTGGATCAAAATCCAATGTTGCTTTTTTAAGAAACAGAATTACCCATCATAGAATTTATATGGGATGTCAAAGTACCCCAAAGAGCCAAAACAATCTTGAAGAATAAAACTGGAAGACACATACTTTCTAATTTCAAAACATACCAAAAAGCTACAGTGATCAAAACAGGGTGACACTGACACACAGCCCAGTGGAACAAAAGAGAGAGCCCAGACATAAACCCTCACATCCACGGTCGAAAGAGTTTTGACAAGAGGGACCAAGTCCATTCACTGGACAAAGGACAGTCCGTTAAACAAAAGGTACTGAGAAAACTGGATATCCACACACTGAAGAATGAAGTGGGACCCCTACTTTACACCATATACAAAAATTAACTCAAAATGGATCAAAGACCTAAACTAAGCCCTAAATGTATAAAACTCTTAGAAGGAAACATAAGACAAAAGCTTCACAACACTGGAGTTGGCAGTTATTTTTTGGATATGACATCAAAAGTGCATGCAACAAAAGAAAAGGCAGTCAAACTTGGCTTTATAAAAACTTAAAACATTTGTGCATCAAAAGGTATTATCTATAGAGTAAGAAGGGAATCCAAAGAATGGGAGAACATATTTGCAAATGTATCTGGTAAGGGATTAATATCCAGAATATATACAGGACTCCTAAAACTTAACGATGACAACAAAAACACAATTCAAAAATGGGCAAAGGTCTTGAATAGATAACTTCTCCAAAGAAGATACACAAATGCCAATAGGCATGAACATGTTGAGCATGAAATAAAATGCTCAACATCACTTACCATTAGGGAAATGCTAACCAAAACCACAATGAGATACGGCTTCACATCCACTAACGATAGCTACTATCAAAAGGAAAAGGAAAATAACAAGTGTTGGTGAGGATGTGGAGAAATGAAAATGTTTGTATGCTACTAGTGGGAATGTGGAGAAGGAAATGGCAACCCACTCCAGTGTTCTTGCCTGGAGAATCCCAGGGACGGCAGAGCCTGGTGGGCTGCCGTCGATGGGGTCGCACAGAGTCAGACATGACTGCAATGATTTAGCAGCAGCAGCAGCAGCAATGGGAATGTAGAATAGTATATCAACCGCAGGAAAGAGCATGTGGAAAAAATTAAAATAGAATTACCACATGATCCAACAATTCCATTTCTGGGTATATGCTCAAAAGAATTCAAAGCAGGGTCTCAAAGAGATATCTGTATACCCATTTTTATAGCAGCACTGTCATAATGGCTAATATGTGGAAGCAACCCAAATGGTTGAATGGATACGCAAAATATGTTATATATACCTGACAGAATATTATTCAGCCTTTTAAAGTAAGGAAATTTTGACATATGCTACAACATGCATGAGCCTTCAGCATATTATGCTAAATGAAAGAAGCCAGTCACAAAAAACCAAATACTATGTAATAATCTCACTTATATGAGAAACTTAGCTAAAATCATAAAGACAGAAAGTAGAATGGTGATTACCAGGGAATGGTAGGAGAGGAGAAAGTGGAGCTACTATTTAATGGGTATGAAGTTTCAGTTTTATAAGATGAGAACTCTGGAAGATGGTGGTCATGGTTGGCACAAGTTAAATGTACTTAACATCACTGAATTGTACACTTAAAAATGGTTAAGATGGTAAATTATACATATATATAATACTGTCCCAACTAAAATATAAGATATTTAAAAGTTAAATAATGTAACTGAAAAGTTTGGAAAAATAAACGTGTGAGTAAGGACTTCCCTAGTGGTCCAGTGGTTAAGACTTTGCTTCCCAATGCAAGGAGTGTAGGTTCAATCCCTGGCTGGGGAGCTAAGATCCCATATGCCTTGTGGCCAAAACCCCAAAAAACATAAAGCAGAAGCAATATTGCAACAATTTCAATAAAGACTTTACAAATGGTCCACATAAAAAAAATCTGAGGAGTATACCTGGGAAAGGGGTGTGAGGGTGGACTAAATCTAGGCAGATCTACTTAAGACACAAGATTTTTAAAAATTAAATAATGTGGTAAAAAATATTTTATATGTTATTTGGAAAAATAATCATGCGAGTATAACGTGGTAGAGTAATTAAAACAATTTGATATTCTGGCTGAACAGGCACATCAGTATACCTGTGGATTGGAAAAAATGTTTTTAATGCTTCTATTAATTCATACTAAAGACATACTGCTGTGAAACCTTTTTTCTCTACAGACTGCCAGAATTATTTGAAAGTGTTATCAGTGAGACTGGAACACCCCATCTTGGATGATGAATCATTAATCAGAAGCAGCCTCAATTTCCAACCCAGAGCTTCAGATAAGGGTTTCCCAGACACAACATTCCACACATTCATCTTAACTTTGTAGTCTCCAAGGAAACGGGACTCTTAAGTCTGTTTCTCAGCCCAAGCCTGATGTTAATTAACCCGGTACACAGTCTTGCTGTGCTTTAAACTTATCAAATATTGCTTCATTTAAATTTTGTCTAAACTCCACCCCTCCCCAGAATGCTATAATAACACTATCCCTTCTGGCAGTTCCTCTGGTGTGTGATCTCCCTCTCAGCAGCAAGTTAATTAACCTCACTTTGTTAGCCTAAAGATATATATCCCTGGTGGTCCTTATCAGACTGAAATAGAGTTTGTTAAAAAAAGAAAAAAAAAAGTACATATGGAAATTTAATGCATAGTACACATAGCATTTCAAATCAAGAAAAAGATGGCTTATTCAAGAAAGGATATTGAAATAATAATCTTCTGGGGAAAAGATAAAAAAGCAACCATCTGGATCTCCACCTATTTCTTTCAAATTCTGTTTCTAAGATTTCAATACTTAAAAAAAATGAAATTCAAACAGAACTAGAAGAAAACATCTTTTTTACATTTTTATATCATGAACCAATTTTTTCAAATCCCAAAAGGTAAAAATATAGTAAAAGTGTATGAGGTTATTCATTTAATTAACTGGCAGTGAAACTGCTAGTTGAAATGTACGTTTTGTATAAAATGTTTAAAAAAATCTGTACAGCAAAAAATAACAAAAACCATCATGAAAAAGATAATCGACTTAATGTAACAACAGTTAAAAAAAAGTAAAGGATTTGAATGAAAAAAAATACAATGGTCAAGGATGTTCACATTTCACTCGTATTACAGAAATGTAAACCTCAAATGAAGAGATACTATTCTTAACCTATCAGAATGGCAAAAAATGTTAAGCTTAGTAACAGCCAGTATTGACACAGACATGAGAGAAAACTGACGCTCCTATAATGTTCCTCAGAATACACATACTTACTGTCTTTTTAGAAGAGCAGTTTGACAGTATCTGTAAACTTTTTCAAGTGTGCCTTGACACATCATTTCATGATCAGAAATTTTTCTTATGGACACAAACACAGAACTGTGCAAAGATATTCATGGCAGCCATAGCCACAGATGTTTGTTGATGAGGAGCTAGTTTAAAAAAAATATATGGTACATCTCTACCAGAGAATACGCTGTAGATGTTAAGAACAATGATTGATTTGCACTAATTAGGAAAATCTTGGTACATTTGGCAATTACAATTTTTTGTTAGTAAAGTATTGCTAATATACAGGAAACAAAACAAACCCAAACTGAAAACATAGATTAAACATACATATACACACATGTATATATATACATACATACACATACATACAGAAAAGAGTATGTTTTCATTCCTATCTCTACCCCAGGTTCTCATCAAAGGTAACTACAGTTGACCCTTGAACAACATGGATTTGAACTGGCTGGGTTTACTTTTATGCAGATATTTTTGAATAAAAATACTGGAAAACTTCTTTGGAGACTAGTGACAATTTGAAAAATTTGCAAATGAACTGTGTAGGCTATAAATATTAAAAAACATTAATACAAAGAATGCAGAGTTCCAAAGAATAGCAAGAAGAGATAAGAAAGCCTTCTTCAGCGATCAATGCAAAGAAATAGAGGAAAACAGAATGGGAAAGACTAGGGATCTCTTCAAGAAAATCAGAGATACCAAAGGAACATTTCATGCAAAGATGGGCTCGATAGAGGACAGAAATGGGATGGACCTAACAGAAGCAGAAGATATTAAGAAGAGATGGCAAGAATAAACAGAAGAACTGTACAAAAAAGATCTTCACGACCCAGATAATCACGATGGTGTGATCACTCACCTAGAGCCAGACATCCTGGAATGTGAAGTCAAGTGGGCCTTAGAAAGCATCACTACAAACAAAGCTAGTGGAGGTGATGGAATTCTAGTTGAGCTATTCCAAATCCTGAAAGATGATGCTGTGAAAGTGCTGCACTCAATATGCCAGCAAATTTGGAAAACTCAGCAGTGGCCACAGGACTGGAAAAGGTCAGTTTTCATTCCAATCCCAAAGAAAGGCAATGCCAAAGAATGCTCAAACGATGGCACAATTGCACTCATCTCACACACTAGCAAAGTAATGCTCAAAATTCTCCAAGCCAGGCTTCAGCAATATGTGAACCATAAACTTTCGGATGTTCAAGCTGGTTTTAGAAAAGGCAGAGGAACCAGAGATCAAATTGCCAACATCTGCTGGATCATGGAAAAAGCAAGAGAGTTCCAGAAAAACATCTATTTCTGCTTTATTGACTATGCCAAAGCCTTTGACTATGTGGATCACAATAAACTGTGGAAAATTCTGAAAGAGATGGACATACCAGACCACCTGATCTGCCTCTTGGGAAATTTGTATGCAGGTCAGGAAGCAACAGTTAGAACTGGACAGGGAACAACAGACTGGTTCCAAATAGGAAAAGGAGTTCGTCAAGGATGTATATTGTCACCCTGTTTATTTAACTTATATGCAGAGTACATCATGAGAAACGCTGGACTGGAAGAAACACAAGCTGGATTCAAGATTGCTGGGAGAAATATCAATAACCTCAGATATGCAGATGACACCACCCTTATGGCAGAAGGTGAAGAGGAACTCAAAAGCCTCTTGATGAAAGTGAAAGTGGAAAGTGAAAAAGTTGGCTTCAAGCTCAACATTCAGAAAATGAAGATCATGGCATCCGGTCCCACCACTTCATGGGAAATGGATGGGGAAACAGTGGAAACAGTGTCAGGCTTTATTTTTCTGGGCTCCAAAATCACTGCAGATGGTGACTGCAGCCATGAAATTAAAAGACGCTTACTCCTTGGAAGGAAAGTAATGACCAACCTAGACAGCATATTGAAAAGCAGAGACATTACTTTGCCAACAAAGGTTCGTCTAGTCAAGGCTATGGTTTTTCCTGTGGTCATGTATGGATGTGAGAGTTGGACTGTGAAGAAAGCTGAGCGCCGAAGAATTGATGCTTTTGAACTGTGGTGTTGGAGAAGACTCTTGAGAGTCCCTTGGACTGCAAGGAGATCCAACCAGTCCATTCTGAAGGAGATCAGCCCTGGGATTTCTTTGGAAGGAATGATGCTAAAGCTGAAACTCCAGTACTTTGGCCACCTCATGCGAAGAGTTGACTCATTGGAAAAGACTCTGATGCTGGGAGGGATTGAGGGCAGGAGAAGAAGGGGACGACAGAGGATGAGATGGCTGGATGGCATCACTGACTTGATGGACTGAGTCTCAGTGAACTCCGGGAGTTGGTGATGGACAGGGAGGCCTGGCGTGTTGCGATTCATGGGGTCGCAAAGAGTCGGACACGACTGAGCGACTGATCTGATCTGATCTGATGTAATGAATACATAAAATATAAATACTAGTCTACCCTAAAGGTGAGTGATGCTTAATATAAAATTAAAATATATTAGCTTTCCTACTGTTTCATAACTTTGCTTTCAAAGAACTGCATTACCATATAGGTACAGTATGCACCCCCCCAGTCTCTCCCCTGCTTATAATTTATGTTTCAGCAATTCTGAACTATTTACAGTTCAATAAACACTCAATGCAGTGAGCTCCTCTATTCCCACTGTCTTTTCCATCTATACAAAACACCCTTCCTCTGCTATCCATGCCCCAACCTCTGTAAATCCCATTAAGCCAATGTTTCTTAACCCTGACATAACTGACATTCTGAGCTGGGTAATTCTCTGTTGTGGGGGTGCCGTGTTCACTGTAAGATGTTCAACAGCATCCTAGGCCCATACTCACTAGACATCAGTAGCACTCCCCCTAGTTGTGATTCAAATGTCTTCACATAGTGCCAAATGAATGTATAAAATATATCTAGATTATATACTAGTCTATTCTTACACAGGCAACTAGGTTCAACCTGGCATCCTACTCCTGCACTTTTCTCTTGCTCTCCTAGTATTTGGTGTTTGCAGGTTAAAAAAGAACAAATAGAAATTTCAAAAACTTAACCTATTACTATCTGCTCCTTGCTGTGTTCTAACTTTGGACTCTCTGCTGTTCCTCAAATACCTGAGTGTCCTTATACTTGCTGTTCTCTGTTGGGAACACAACTCACCCAGATACTCACATGGCTTACTCCCCAACTCCTTCCGGCCTTTACTCCTGGTGGGGGGGTGGGGGGGCGTGTCTTCCTGAGCCACCCTATTCTTACTGACAGCACCTATTAACATCTAATATATTACATATTTTACTTACTCATCTTGATTATTGTCTCTTTTCTCCATCTCGATCAGTGGTTCTCAAACCTGAGTCTACACCAGAATCACCTGAAAAGCTTGTTAAAAGAATTTCTGAATCAACAAATCTGTGGAATAGAGCCTAAAAATTTGCATTTCTGACAAGTTCCCAGGTGATGCGGAGGTTCCAGGGACCACAGTTCGAGAACCAAGGTTTTAGAACATAAGTTCCATGAGGACAGAGATTTTTGCCTACCTAGCAGCAGTCATTGTTTTATTTCTATGACCTAGCATATAGTAGGTACTGAGATAGGTAAATGAATTTAGCCTGTTCTCAATGCCCTCTCTGATTTGGTCTGCTATATGGTGCCAAAGACTTTCCAGGTGGTGCTAGTGATAAAAGAACTCGCCTGCCAATGCAGATGTTAAGAGATGCCAGTTCAGTCCCTGGGTTGGGAAGATCCCCTGGAGGAGGGCATGGCAACCCACTTCAGTCATCTTGCCTGGAGAATCTCATGGACAGAGGAGCCTCGTGGGCTATAGTCTAAAGGGTCGCAAAGAGTTGGACATGACTGAAGCGACTTAACACGCATGCAGCAGGGTGGACTCTAATTCAATATGACTGAAGTCCTTACAAAAAGGGGAGAACACCACATTAAGAGAGAGACATACAGGGAGAACGCCATGTGACAACAGAGGCAGAGGCTTGTGTAATATAACTTCAAGATGAGGAGGGCCAGTGACACACAAAGCTAAGAGGCACAGAACAGATAAAATTCCCCAGAACGTAGAGCACGGCCCTGTCAACACCTTGATTTCAGACCTGTAACCTCCAAAACTGTGAAATGATAAAGTTCTGTTGTTTTAAATAACTCAGTGTGTTGTACTTTGTTATAGCAGCCCTAGGAAGCTAACACAATGACCAAAAATGCAAATGACTCTATCAAGTTGTATATAGTTTCAAATCTGCCAATTATCCAACTTGCACCAATTTAAATATTTTAACATGTAGCTTTCATTGTGAACTAATCAGATTTCCTGTTTCAGAATCTCCCTGATTTAATATCACCTCTCTCTGCCCTCAACATGTCCTTTCAATGTGCCAGGTAGCTCACACTACAGAGTCTAGATCACTTACTTGGATTTTCTTTTTGGTTTCTTCTACCTTCCTATAGGCTACCCTATTTCACATATAACAGCTTCTTTGTACTTTTTTCTTCAAGGGACGCTTCTTATTTTCACACATTATAGATTTTGGCCTGCATTTTCCTGTAGGACATCTGAATTAGCTGTAAAATGAAAATTTAAGTATATATTTGATACTCATTTAGATTCCAAGATAAAATGCTAACTTCTCTTTCATGGAAGAATTATGCATCCCCCCACCCCCTTATTTTAAAAAGAATTTTGCCATATTCCTTCCACTTTGCTATAGTTTGTATACTACCCTCTTTACTAAAATCTCAACAAATATTATAAAAGTAACATGGTTGTATCGGGAAGCTTAAAATTTTAAGTGAATCAGAATTAAATTTCAGCATCAAGCTGTCCATTTTCCATTTAATGTTTATAGGTGCACTGTCACAAGAATTCCAATCAATGATTTCTCCACACTGAGACTCTAAAATCACCATGGTCCATGGAGTGTATAAGTTGTATAATGCAATTTTTATGTGAGTGAGCACAAGTCAATACACAAATAGTAGTACTGTATATACCTAAAAGGCACACTTTTCTATTTCTATGACTAGGTGATCATTAATTGATATGTACTCCTAAATGACTTCGTGATAGTCTAATAATTTCTGGATACTGAACTTACTCAGAAATACAGACTAGTACAAACAATACCCGCCAAAAAGCATATCTATCTTTAAATGAATAGTACCCACAAAATATTTTTAAAATGCTGAACCCAAAGTAAAAAGATACAGAAAAACACAAATTTCACGGAAATTTAAGAGAAACATCTTAAATGGTTCTCCACCGTAACTAAAAAACCACACACTTTTCCTGTGAAGAATTTTAAGTGAGTCATACTTTCCTTACTAAATCACTGTCTTACTTAACATATGGTAAAAAGAGTTAACTGTTTGGTAGCTTGAAACTTTACATTCAATTAAACTGTACATTAATATACACTAAGGCTGGCAGAAAATGAAATAAATACAATTACTATACACAATACTTAGAACACACATCACGTACATAAGGCTCATTTGACTTATCTGATAAAAGTGTAAAAGTTAGTTTTACCTCCTAAATACTCAGATTCCCACCCTCTAAACTAACACCAGAATTAAATAACTTGAAGTTACCCAGGCAGAGCTATCTATATTCAGTGCCCAACTTCTGGTAAATGAACACATTTCTGTCCGTTTCACATTGGCCTAATTACTCACTCTATTGCATTAAAGTTCTAACTTTTTAACTAAGTTTTAAAACCACGATGAAACCAATTCATGGTTAGGATAATAGTGTTCAATCTGAAAAGCTCTAAAACGATATACCACAATAACTACAAGGCACTGAGAGAACTAGATTATAAATCCAGTCAACTTTTCCAAGGCGTGTGATGTTTAAGTTCCAGTCTTTTGAAAATAATAATAGAGAGGGTAAGTGCTGGGCAAGAATAAATCCCCACCCCTACATTTGGTTCATTTTCTGAGCAGACAATGTATCCAAATTCAAAGCTGTAAAGTCAATTTTGTCAGCACCTACTAATCTCATCTGGTGGGAGAGGAAGGCGGGAGGTAAAAAACTCGTCCCGCGTCCTTCACGGAGCAATGCCGCAACACACCTGCCTAGCTTATTCTGTCAGGGGCAGGGGAATTTAACAAGAACAAATCAGCCAGACAAACCTGATGATCCAGAGAGCTCAGAGGAAGTCCCCCAGCACTTGCGCAAGGCTCCGGCTCGCTGGGCGCTGGCGCGACGCGGCAGCCCGGCGGCTCTCCTGGAAGGTGCCCACACCTGAGCGCCCGCAGCTCCGCGGGGGGAGGGCCCGGCGGGGCAAGACCGCTAAGTGGTCCAGCCGCGCGCTCCGGAGCGCAGCCCGCGCCTCACCGTCGCCACCCGACGGCAGGCGGCGCGCGAAGAGGCGAGGGGCACCAGAGAGCGAAAGGGAAGGACCTGCGACTAACAGGAGGTTACAAGTCAACAAAATAGCGGCCCGGCGGGCAGGCGGCCCCACTGGCAGCTCGCGGACACGCCGGGAGCAGGAAGTGCCCCGCGCCTCCCTCAGGAGCCCGCACGTCCCCAGACCGGGCAGCGACTCCGAGACACCTGTTTGGCGGCGCCAGGGGTGGGGTTCCACCCTCCACGCTCCCCCCATATTCACTCTCCCACAGGGAAGGGCGAGGGGACCCGAGACCTTGGACCCACAGCCTGAGGGCGCCTCCGCCGGCCGTACCTGACATCAGCTTCGGCTCCCTCTCGCCCCTCCTGGGGGGCGGAGAGGGGGACGACACGAGACCGGCGACCTTCGCTCTGCTCGGCAGCCGCAGAAGTGGCTCGTGGCTGCTGGCCGGGGCAGCCCGCTGCCGCCCAGATTATTCCCCGGCAGCGGCGGCGGCGGCGGCGGCCGAGGCGGGCCCAGTGCACGCTCCCGCCCGCTCGCTCCGCCCCTCCCCGCAGCGCGTTCCGGCCGCGGGCCGCCGACGGCGCAGCCGCCACCCAGGGGTCTCCTAGCGCTGACGTCATCGCCGCCGCACCAGCCCCAGGGAAGGGCGGAGCGAGAGGGGGCAGGGTGGGGCGGGGCTACGGCGACGTGCGGGCGCGGGGATTGGCGGCCGATCGCACGCCCCTCCCTTGTGCGAAGGGGTCTGGGAAGTCGGATCTTCTAAGAGGGGTAGTCACAACCCACTTGCGGCATCTCCGTGGCGGCCTCCACCTTCATCGCGGTGCTGTAGGGTCTTGCAGTAGCTTCCGGATCTTGAGAGGGCCCAAAGCAGTGAAACATCAGGGACCAGGGCTGCGAATACCCTTGGGACCTTTGTCCAAAAAACAGGCTCTTCCCTTTCAGGAGTCTGATGGGCTCTAGCCTGCTTTTAAACCGTTCTTTTTACCCCTGTTATCCCCTCCTCCCGATTCTCTTAACTCGGTACCTCTCTGGCCTTAAGGAGAGGAAATACGCAAGATGAGGTACGCAAACGAGTTGGGTAACCAGGTATGTGAATCAGCAGGGGCTGAGAACCCAATTAATTATACCACAAAGCCTCCTGAAGGCACACATGGTCTTTGGTTCCGTAATTACTTCACGGCTGTTAGGCAGTGGGCCGGAAGAGTTTCTTCGGAGCTCTCCAAAACCTTACCGTCTCACCTTTAGTTGGCAAAGGGACTTTGTATCAGAAAACTGTTTTTGGATTATAGAGCTAGGAGCCCTCAAGCGATTGAGGAGGTGGGATCAAGTCTTGACTTTACTGGTGTTATCTAACACAGCCTAGTTTGAGGGTGAGAAAACTACCCTGCTTCCTAGGCAGTTCTTTAGTGCCTTGGCCTCTGGGCTGCAGTCTTGATTCCCGCCAAGCTATGTAACCTTGGCAAGTTACTTACCACGCAGGAGAGGAATAGTAAACAATGTAACTAAAGTATTGTTGAAAGTGAAGTCGCTCAGTCGTGTCCGACTCTTTGTGACCCCATGGACCGTAGCCTACCAGGCTTCTCTGTCCATGGGATTTTCCAGGCAATGGTGCTGGAGTGGATTGCCATTTCCTTCTCCAGGGGATCTTCCCAACCCAGAGATCGAACCGGGGTCTCCCGCATTGTAGACAGGCGCTTTACCATCTTGTTTAGATTCAGCTTTAGTGTAGTTTACCAGGATATATCATTAATAGATCCGAAAGAATCTTCGGGAAGAACTTTAAAACATCTAGATTCTTATCCAAACCTCTCATTTTTTCAGATGAGAAAACTGAGGTCAGAAAGGTAAACTTGAGAAGCCTGTTTTGGAAGAGAAGTGCAAGTCTGTGAGATCCAGGTTAGTGCTCTGTTGGATCCTCACCTCCATCTCTTCTCTCTTCCCCAACCTGTATGTAATTATTGCTTAGCCTCACCCCCATTGCCTTCCACAGCCACTGTGAGACAGGGAAAAGAGACCCTTCGAGGTCAAAGTGTACCAAATAGAAAGCAAAATAAAACAAAATGCCTCAGGATTCTTATTTTAATTTTATTAAAATTTATAAGGAATAAGGAATAATCTTTTTCTAGTGAGAAAATATAGGAAACCCTTCCAAGGGTAAGGTCAGCTACAGCATGTCTAAGATAATTTTCTTTGGCAAGAAGATATGTTGATAGAACTACCAGATCAAATCAGGCCCCTCCTACCCTTCTAGGTATTATTGAAAATAGCTATTATTTTCATGAAAGCAATGTACACTTATTGAAACAAATATTAAAAAATCCAAATGCCATAATTCAGAGATAACAATTTTAAAAAATTCATGTTATACTCCAGATGTATCTAAGAATCAGATCAGATCAGTCGCTCAGTGGTGTCTGACTCTTTGCGACCCCATGAATTGCAGCACGCCAGGCCTCCCTGTCCAACACCAACTTCCGGAGTTCACTGAGACTCATGTCCATGGAGTCAGTGATGCCATCCAGCCATCTCATCCTCCTGCCCCCAATCCCTCCTAGCATCAGAGTCTTTTCCAATGAGTCAACTCTTCGCATGAGGTGGCCAAAGTACTGGAGTTTCAGCTTTAGCATCATTCCTTCCAAAGAAATCCCAGGGCTGATCTCCTTCAGAATGGACTGGTTGGATCTCCTTGCAGTCCAAGGGACTCTCAAGAGTCTTCTCCAACACCACAGTTCAAAAGCATCAATTCTTCGGCGCTCAGCCTTCTTCACAGTCCAACTCTCACATCCATACATGACCACAGGAAAAACCATAGCCTTGACTAGATGGACCTTTGTTGGCAAAGTAGTGTCTCTGCTTTTGAATATGCTGTCTAGGTTGGTCATTACTTTCCTTCCAAGGAGTAAGCATCTTTTAATTTCATGGCTGCAGTCACCATCTGCAGTGATTTTGGAGCCCGGAAAAATAAAGCCTGACACTGTTTCCACTGTTTCCCCATCTATTTCCCATGAAGTGGTGGGACCGGATGACATGATCTTTGTTTTCTGAATGTTGAACTTTAAGCCAACTTTTTCACTCTCCTCTTTCACTTTCATCAAGAGGCTTTTGAGTTCCTCTTCACCTTCTGCCATAAGGGTGGTGTCATCTGCATATCTGAGGTTATTGATATTTCTCCCAGAAATCTTGAATACAGCTTGTGTTTCTTCCAGTCCAGCGTTTCTCATGATGTACTCTGCATATAAGTTAAATAAACAGGGTGACAATATGCAGCCTTGACGTACTCCTTTTCCTGTTTGGAACCAGTCTGTTGTTCCATGTCCAGTTCTAACTGTTGCTTCCTGACCTTCATACAAATTTCTCAAGAGGCAGATCAGGTGGTCTGGTATGTCCATCTCTTTCAGAATTTTCCACAGTTTATTGTGATCCACACAGTCAAAGGCTTTGGCATAGCCAATAAAGCAGAAATAGATGTTTTTCTGAAACTCTCTTGCTTTTTCCATGATCCAGCGGATGTTGGCAATTTGATCTCTGGTTCCTCTGCCTTTTCTAAAACCAGCTTGAACACCAGGAAGTTCACGGTTCACATATTGCTGAAGCCTGGCTTGGAGAATTTTGAGCATTACTTTACTAACGTGTGAGATGAGTGCCATTGTGTGGTAGTTTGAGCATTCTTTGGCATTGCCTTTCTTTGGGATTGGAATGAAAACTGACCTTTTCCAGTCCTGTGGCCACTGCTGAGTTTTCCAAATTTGCTGGCATATTGAGTGCAGCACTTTCACAGCATCATCTTTCAGGATTTGGAATAGCTCAACTAGAATTACATCACCTCCACTAGCTTTGTTCGTAGTGATGCTTTCTAAGGCCCACTTGACTTCATAGTCTCTAAGAATAAAAACATATAAATGTATAGAAATACAATGTATGATAAACTGGATTTTATTTTGTACACAGTACTTTTTTCATGAACAATATATCATGAATAACATCATTTTTAACAGTTGCATAGTGTGAAGTGGACGTACCACTGTTTATCTAACTGATATTCTATTGATTTATTTCTGTTTTTTTCCCCAAATGTTTACTATTTTAAACAACTCTGTGATGAGTTTCTTAATGCATGTACCTTTGCACAACTGTACCGCTGTCTTCTTGAATAAATTCCTTGAAGTGACATTAATGTCAGCCAATTTTTCTTCATTATCAACTAGAGAAAAAGAAAGCTGTGGTTACTTTGAAAAATATAATTTACATGTGAGACACAAAATGACCATATTCTCCCATTTGAAACACAGATTAACCTTGAACGGTATGTTTATCTATCTGGAGTGTGTTTCAGTAATGTGTGTCATAGCTCCTTGGAGCAAGGTGATAGAGACTGATAGTTGATTTGATTCTATACAAAATCCTTTCTCTATTACTTGCAGAACTCTGACTTTTTTTCAGGGTGACTGTGTCCAGTTAAAAATACTTGTTTACTCAGGCTCCTATAAGCCATGGTTTCCCATGTGACCTGTCAGCAGAATGAAAGTAGATGTTGCTAGGAGAGGCTCAAAGTTTTATGGAAGAAATTTCTTGTTAGCCATTGGACCTATACCTGTCCTTTATCTTACCTGGAACAGTGATATGATGCTAGATGTGGAGCAGCCCTATTTCAACCACAGTAACAAAATAATAGCATAGCCAGAGGAACTGGTTTGTGATTGCTTTGAAGGGTCAGCTTATCAGCCCTGGTCTGCTCACTTCTGGGTTTGTTGTTATATGAAGGGGTTTGTTGTTATGTAAAGGAAAATAAATCCATTCTCTTTAAGGTTTTTGTTGTTTTTGTTATAAGCACTGAATAAAATTCCTAATTGGCATAAAAAGATAGGAAAAGTCATTATTTATTTAGCACTATAGGTAGAATTTTTTAATAAACAGGGTAAGATGAAAAGGGGAACACAAAATGGAAACAAGCAACAACAAAAAACCACTCTCTAATAAACTTAGTTTTCCTTTAAATATCCAAATATTACAATTAGGTTAATAACTTTTTAGTAATAATTAGATTAAATTCTATAAATTATATTTATATAATAAAGTATAGATTAAATGGACTTCCTTGGTGGCTCAGATGGTAAAAGCGTCTGCCTACAATGTGGGAGACCTGGATTTGATCCCTGGGTCAGGAAGATCCTCTGGAGAAGGAAATGGCAACCACTCCAGTACTTTTGCCTGGAAAGTCCCATGGACAGAGGATCCTGGTAGGCTACAGTCCATAGGGTCGCAGAGAGTCAGACACAATTGAGCAACTAAATTTCTAAAACTATAGATTAAATTATTTAGAATTTAATATAAATTGAATTTAATTATAAATTAAATTTAAACTACTGGTATAGTAGTTTTAAAATATGTTCACAAGTTCTTTGATACTTCTTTCAAAAATTGAGCTTAATTCCCCTCACCTAGAGGTTGGACTGTACTTAGTGACTTGTTCTCATAAAGAGAATGTAGAAATGTTGTAATGTGTCTTCTAAGCGGAGACTATATATGTGCCAGCTTTATTCTTCCTCTCTCTGGGATTGCTCACTGGGGAAAGGTAATTGTCATGTCATAAGGACACTCAGCAACTTAGAGAGAGGCCCATGTTGTGAATAACAAAGGCTTCCAGCCAACATTCAGTGCGGAATTGAGAACTCCTGAAAACAGCCATGTGAGTGAATTTGGGAGCAGATCCCTTCAGCCTAGCCAAGCCTTCAGATAACTACATCCCTTGTCAGTATCTTTATTGTACCTGAAGAGAGTCCATGAGCCAGAATCACTCAGTTTAGCCACTCCCAAATTCAAGTCTGCAGGAAGTATAAAATAATAAATGTTTGTTGTTGTAAGCCATGTGCAGCAAAAGTAACTACTAAAAAGCTGGATATAGTGGAGCCTACCTAGCACAATCCAGGTATTTGATTATTTGTTGTTCTGAATGAGTAAAACAACTGAATGAAGTACAATATAGTATCTTTTTCACTTAAAGGGTAACATACCATGCTTGTATTATTTTTGACCCCTGACACCTGTATTGTGTAAGGCTTTTCTGACATGATCATAGGGAGGTGAGTTGTGAATCTTATTGAAATCTGAACAATGACAGTCCTGGAAGAAACATATAATGAATAGTGCAATAGAACCCTTGAGATGTGAATGATGCTCCCAGGTTTTGTTTTGTTGTTTTTTTTTTTTTTTTACTATTATTTGCATTTATTTTTTGCAGCATTTGTTCCTTGGGCCATAAGTTTTTGTTTCTTCAATTTCTTCTGGGATATCTTTTTCTTCTGTGCAACCTTCTCTTCTGGTTTAGGAACAGTCTGTTCTTTTTCAGTAAGGTTCTCAGTTTTATCAGTAATTAGCTGAGTAACAAGTTATCAACGCCCTCTAAATCTCAATTTTCCTATTGATAAATTGGAGAAAGTAATCCTGACTGGCCTCAAAAGGTAGTCAGTGGGATTATATGTGACAGGGATTATATCATTCTTTTAATTACATTAGATTCATAAGTTAAATATTTTAGGAGTGTGTACCATGAAAACTTTTCTTTTAAGAAGTGATAACAAATAACTAATTTTACTGGTGGCTTAGATGGTAAAGAATCCAACTGCAATGCAAGAGATGGTGTTTCAATCCCTGGGTCAGGAAGATCCCTGGAGAAGGGAATGGCTACCCACTCCAGTATTCTTGCCTGGCGAATTCCATGGACAGAGGAGCCTGGCAGGCTACAGTCCATGGGGTCGCAAAGTGTTGGACACGACTGAGTGACTAACACTTTGTAAAATATTAGTATTGTTCATAGTAAGAAGTTAGGATTTAAGAGTATAGCAGGATGGTAAGTTATTATATGTCAGATCTCATTTTATTACCTTGTTGAAATTTTATTGCGGGTTAAAAAGAATACATAATTATGACTGGCTCCTTTCTCTTTTCAAGAATTAATTTGTAATTGTGGTTGGGTGTGTGTCCCTCTTTATGGTAACAGTGGTAGTTAAACATACTTAGTAATAAACATACATTTAACCAATAATTTAGTTTGAGTCTAAGCTTTTATTCTAGAGCAAAATTGCACCCAACAGCAAGAAAATAAATAGTAGAAAACATGTCTTTCTCTTTCAGAGAGGAGGCCTTGGGCACAAAAGGGGAAGCATTATATAATGGAACATCAGAGGTAGACATTATGCAATTACAGACAATGCACAATTTGGTGATGTGGCTAAGTCCAGAGGTAAATATATGAGGATGAGTAAGACAAGACTTAAGTGTAAGATTCAAGTCTTGATAATGTAATGGTGAATTGTCCAAACTTCCAGGTTTGTTGTGTTTATAACTGTAAATTAGATGAAACTACAGACTCAACTAGATAGCAGAGTATTTGTGGTTGTAGATGACCCCAACGACCTACCATCTTTATTAACTTGAATAGGAAGAAGAACCCAAGAAAAAAGAGACAGAGCTTCCTTCTCTAGAGACAGCATGCTTTTCAATAGAGCTTCTCATTTCGTTAAAAATTCCTGGTAGGATATAGTATTTTCATTCTGTGGAACCCAAGAGAGCATTTTCCAAATAGTTTTTATTCCTTGCAGCTACATGTGCACAAAATCAACCAAGATTTTGAGACAGTTGGAAAGTCTAGTGTTATTTTCTGAATTGACTGACATGTGAAGGGGATAAAGGTGGAGAACAGAGGAGGAGATAAGGAAAAAAGCAAAATCTAGGAAATACTTTTAACCTCAAGGGAAGAGGACTCAGCATGACTCACAAGTTATTAGTTTGAAAGCAGAGTCTGCCACGTGTGCACTGAGGAACCGGAGAAATAGTCTCAGCTTAGAAGGTTGGGCTTCCTGGGGTTGTCCTGTGTTGCTCTAGTTCTCTGGAATAAGCATCAGAATATGCCTTAATTATTTTCCCTGGTGGCTCAACAAAAGCAGAAAACATTTGTTGTAAATGAAGTAGGTGATGCTTTAAAATCCCTAAGCAGTGCATTATTTATAAATGTGTTCATTACCTCTGTTAGTGTAAAAAACTGACAAATTTTAGCTATGTAAAGTGGCACAATTTTTTTCTTCTTTCTCTTAAGTTGTATTTAAAGGTTTTTAGATCTAGGAATGGGTTGGATAGATACTTTGTTGGGTTTCTGTCCATCATCCATTGAGAAGAACTCTCTTGCTTTTCCTCCAATTCCCATTTAGAGGTTTGGTCTCTTTAACCATGTGTGTGTGTATATATATATACTACACACACTATAGGACCCTTGTCCCTTCTTGATTGGATAGAGTTTGATCCTTGAAGGAATCTGACTCAATCAGATCCTTTCCTCTGAGGATTTGGAATTGGAAGAGAAGTTTTAGTTGCTCTCTATTGAACACTGAAACTATAACACTAACGGGGGCTTGTAACCCAAACGTGTGAACTCAAGGTAAGGGGAACCCATTACAGACAGAGAGAAATGAAGCAGACTATCTGAGAAATGACCCTGAGCTTTGGTGCTGTCACAGAGACAGAGAAAGAAAGGGAGGAGAGTCATTTTCTAGCTTCTCAGATTTCCGAAGACCTCCATCCCACTAATGGCCCAATTGCTCTTGAGATCCAAGAATCCCTACATTGTATTCTTATATTAAGTTACACGTTTTTGTTAAGTTAGAGTGGATAATTTTTCCATTCTTCAAAACACATTTCATCACTTCATTTAAGAGTGATCTGAATCGTTCTTTTCATTTACAAGTAAAAAGCCTTTTGAAAGCTTTGGCCTGAGGAAAACATAAATCTTTGAAAAGCATGCAAAATTTCAGTCTTTTGAATGAAAAGAGCAAAATGGCAGAGTAGGAAGCTTCCCGCTCCCATTCTTCCACAGAAACATTGAAAAATAAGCAGAAACCATCAGTTTTGTGACAACTCTAGAAAACAGTTGAACGTTTACAGCCACCACATGAGCACTGAATCAAGAAAGAGGCACTTCAAAATAATAGGAAGGTTTTGTGGTGATTTATTTGTCCTTCCACTACCACTGCCCCTTCATGTATGTGTACGAACGCAGTCCTGTCCGACTCTTCTCAACCCCATGGACTGTAGCCCGCCAGGCTCCTCTGTTCATGGGATTTCCCGGGCAAGAATCCTGGAGTGGGTTGCCATTTCCTCCTCCAGGGGATCTTCCTGACTCAGGGATCGAACCCGCATCTCTTGCATCTCCTGCATCTCCTGTACTGTCCAGGTGGATTCTTTGCCATTGCACCACCTGGGAATCCCACGGTAGAGGTTAAATGAAGTAATAACAGTGAGACTGTCATCCCGTATGCTAGTACCTTTGTAAGAATAAGGGACTCCAAAGCTGTCTGCCTGTCTCCTCATCATGTGAGGACACAGTGAGAAGACAAACTGAATTGACAGGAACCTTGATTTTGGACTTTCCAGCCTCCAGAACTATGAGAAGTGTCTGTTATCTAAGGCATCCAGGCTGTGCTATTTTGTTATAGCAGCCCAAGCAGAGTAATACAGGGAGCAGCCTAAAGGACGACGCTCGGTCTTCCACTCAGAACTCAGGAGAAAGCTTGAAAATACTGCAAGCCAAATGAAAAATCTTCAGACACTTGGGGCAGAAATTATGGTTGAAACATATAGTAGATTGGCTAAGGTAAAAACTGGGGAGACTTTCTTTGGGAAATTAGGACATTTAAAAGCAACTATGGGGACTTCCCTGGTGATCCAGGGGCTAAGGCTCCTCATTCCCAATGCAGGGGGCTTGGGTTGGATCTCTGGTCAGGAAACTAAATCCCACATACTGCAACCAAGATTAAAGATCCTACATGCTATAACTAAGACCCAGCACAGCCAAATAAATAAAAATAAATATTTTTTAAATGTTTTTAAAAATAAAAGCAACTTTGTAAATGGGGGAATTTAGAAAACCATGTATGTGCCCAGGATAAGACACATGCTCAAAAAACACCCGAGAAGACCCTCAGCTTTTTCTTGGGCTGATCCTTTGGCACAGTGCAAGCCTGGCAAGTTGAAGATCAGTGCCAATTTGCCAAGACTTGGAGGTTCCCAGCGTTCAAAGAAATTTCTATCAAAACACTAGCTGAACACAAGCTAAGAAACAGACTTCAGTGACCACATTGACAAAGAATATAGTCTTTTAATAGTTTGGGATCAGCATTGAATAATCTGACTGCTACAGCCTTTCAGCAACCAAAAAGTAGCAAGCCTTGTGAAAAGGAGAGAACCTTCCTTCCAAGTACATACTGTGAGTGAGTGAAGTTGCTCAGTTGTATCCAACTCTTTGTGACCCCCTGAACTGTAGCCTCCCAGGCTCCTCTGACCATGGAATTCTCCAGGCAAGAATACTGGAGTGGGCAGCCGTTGCCTTCTCTGGGGGATCTTCCCAACCCAGGGATTGAACCCAGCTCTCCTGCATTGCAGGCGGATTCCTTACCCTCTAGCCACCAGGGAAGTCCCAAGTACATACTACAATAGTAAAATTTCCTGTTTTCATTAAAAAAAAAAAAATACAAAGAAACAGGAAAGTATGGCTATTTCTAAGGAATGAAATAAATTGGCAGAAAGACTGAAGGCAGGAGGAGAAGGGAACCACAGAGGATGAGAAGGTTGGATGGCATCACCCACTTGATGGACATGAGTTTCAGCAAGCTCTGGGAGTTTGTGACTGACAGGGCAGCCTGGTGTTCTGCAGTTCATGCTGTCACAAAGAGTCAGACATGACTGAGCGACTGAACTGAACTGATCTCTGAGGAAGTCCAGACATTGAAATTACTGGACAGAGATTTTAAAACCACTGTCCTGAAACATGCTCAAAGAACTAATAGAAAACATAGACAAAGAACTAAAGCGATAAAATGAGTGGAATTACATAAAACTTTTTGGCCACCTCATGCAAAGAGTTGACTCATTGGAAAAGACTCTGATGCTGGGGCAGGAGGAGAAGGGGACGGGAGGAGGAGGGGACGACAGAGGATGAGATGGCTGGATGGCATCACCGACCCGATGGACGTGAGTTTGAGTGAAATCCAGGAGTTGGTGATGGACAGGGAGGCCTGGCGTGCTGCAATTCATGGGGTAGCAAAGAGTCGGGCACGACTGAGTGACTGAACTGAACTGAAGCAGCATAAAAAAATCAAGTCTCCTAGATGCCTATTTCTATCCCAAATAATCCCAGCAAAGTAGGTCAAAGTCTTTCCAATTTTTATTTTGGTGTAATTTCAGATTTTACAAAGTTGCAATAATAGTACAAAGAATCCTCATACAACTTTTCTCTTGATTATTGTTTTAAAATTTTAACCACTCACGTGAACTGTTTTCTTATTTTTCTGCCTCCAAAATTTAGGCTAATAGTGGCTTAACGTAAATACTAAACTTGATATGGTAATAAATATAACAATAATAACAATTCCAAAAATTACTTGCTGAACCTGATACATGCCAGACAACAAGTGTTGAACTTGCACTCTCACATACTCCTAACCCTATAACTCAGGCACTATTATTATGTTAATTTAATAGATGAAGATACTGAGACACAGGGAGTTTTAGGATCTTGCCCAAGGTCACAGATAAAAATCTTCTGGTGTTGAATGCAAATGAAACCATTCAGATTCCTTGACCCTACCTACGTTTTACCTACGTTTTTAACACTGATCTTTTAAATGAGGTGTCAGCAAACTACAGCCTTTTGACTAAATGCAGCCCATAGAAGATCTTTATTTAGTCCCAGATCTGCTTGTACAAGGGTTGCCCATCCTCTTACACAGATGAGTGGGCACAACCTGGTCTCTCTATCCTAACCCGGCTGCTGTCTTTCAGGTGTCTGGTCATTTTTTCTAACTGATTACTGTGATTTCTTGTCCTGCTCACAGAAAAACAGCAGCCGGACTAAGTTGTAATTTCTTAGACACTGTTTGGTCCTTCTAGTGAATGTCTCTGGTCTAAAGGAAATACCTAAGTGCCCAATAGAGTTGACAGGCAAGGTTAATCCTCACCAAGCTGGGGCATTCCTGGGGCGTTTTATGGTGACCCACTCTAGACGTCTTAAATAATAAAAACAACACTGTGCGTGTGATCAAAGGCAGCACACCTGAGGTGGGCATGGTGTGCATTGCTCTGGCCTTCCTTCAGGACTGAAAGGCTTATACCCCCAGCTACTGGGAATGCTGCCAACAGACAGCCATCAGGTGTCAGCCTTCTCAGAGAACTGCCTCTGATGCAGGTGCCTGCCTCAAGTCAACATCATGCCTTCTTTCAGGGCACCCATATCCAGTGACTGATTAGCACAGGGGTATAAAAGCCCAGCCTCCCAACCTCAACATATAATGTTGTCTAGAGCCGTTCTGTCATCAGAGTTCCCCGCCGGATTGACTAAGGCCTCTGTTAAGATTGCGTCATGGTATAGTTTCTCCTTCTGTCCAGTCTTATTTCTTTTTTTCTATTTCACAGGCACTGACCTCAAAAGCACTCCCTAATAAGCTATATATGGAACTCAGCCTATGACAAAACCTAAAGCAAGAGGAGAGCTATTTCTCAACCCTCTAGAAATTCAAGCTTCTTTTTAAATGTCTCTGGTTCATAGATAATACAATTGTGAATGACTTCTGTTTACCTGGAGTTACCTCTGCAAGCATTCACCTCGGTGCTGCACGTGAGAAATAAGGAGAAATAGATCCAAGGAGCAGTGCTGTCAGTTATCACAGATGCCCCACAGTCATTTCACCATGCTGTCCAGTGTGATTTGGACAATTACTGAAGCTTTTGGGTTGTTTATATTTAATCAGAGGTAGAATTCTGAAATACTTTCAGTATGCCAGGCTACTTTATAACTGTCTTTGCCTTAGGGTAAACATCAAGGTATTTGCAAACAATGGCACCCCACTCCAGTACTCTTGCCTGGAAAATCCCATGGGCAGAGGAGCCTGGTAGGCTGCAGTCCATGGGGTCGCTAAGAGTCGGACACGACTTCACTTTCACTTTCACTTTTCACTTTCATGCACTGGAGAAGGCAATGGCAACCCACTCCAGTGTTCTTGCCTGGAGAATCCCAGGGACGGGGGAGCCTGGGGGGCTGCCGTCTATGGGGTCACACAGAGTCGGAAACAGCTGAAGTGACTTAGCAGCAGCAGTTGATTTTCAATGTTGTATTAATTCAGGTGTGCAGAAAAATGAATCTGTTATACATAACACACTCCAGTGTTCTGGTCTGGGAAATCCCATGGGCAGAGGAGCTTGGTGGTCTGCAGTTCGTAGGGTCACAAGAGTCAGACATGACTTAGCAACTAAACCATCACTATATGTACACACATACACACATATATATGTTTAATACATATATTCACTCTTCCCATAGAGACCATTACAGAGTATTGAACTTCCTGTGCTGTACAATAGGTCCTTATTTTTTTCATAGATATTAATAGTAGTGTGTCAATCCCGATCTTCCAATTTAACCTCCCCATACCCCCCAGTAACCATATGTTCATTTTCTTCATCTGTAACTCTATTTCTGTTTTGTAGCTAAATTCATTTGTAGCCTCTTTTTAAATTCTACATATAAGTGTATCATATATTTGTCTTTCTCTGACTTCACTCAGTATGACAGTATGACAGTCTCTAGGTTCATCCATGTTACTGCAAATGGCATTATTTCTTTTTTTATGGAGGAGTACTGTTCCACTGTATATTTGTACCACATCTTCTTTAGCCATTCCTCTGTCAGTAGACATTAAGGTTGCTTCCATGCCCTGACTGTTGTAAATAGCGCTGCAGTGAGAATAGGGATTGTGCACATCTTTTAAGGAAACTTGAAAAATCACCTACTAAAGTAAGTATGGACAGTATTCATGTTTTCCTATCTTTCTGGTATCTTTTTAAAAAATGTTTCCATGGTGATACAACCTGATAGATACTGAGTGCTAAGTTGCTCAGTTGTGTCAGACTCTGAGACCCTGTGGACTGTAGCCCACCAGGCTCCTTGTCCATGGGATTCTCCAGGCAAGAATACTAGAGTGGGTTGCCATGCTCTTTTCCAGGGGATCTTCCCGACCCAGGGATTGAACCCGCATCTCTTACGCCTACTGCATTGACAAGTGGGTTCTTTACCACTAGTGCTACCTGGGAAGCCCCATGATAGATACTGGAGGTTAGGTAAAAGGTGCTTTAATCCTGGCTTTGAGACTTAACAGCTGCTTTCTGAGCCTCATGATCCTCCACTATAAAAGGGAAACGATGATGCCCATTTTTGAGAGTTATTGTGTTGTTTAAATGAGAGGATATTTGCAAAGGGCCTGCAATATTCAAGTACCTAATAAATGCTGCTGCTGCTGCTGCGTCACTTTAGTCGTGTCCGACTCTGCGCGACCCCATAGACGGCAGCCCACCAGGCTCCCCCATCCCTGGGATTCTCCAGGCAAGAACACTGGAGTGGGTTGCCATTTCCTTCTCCAATGCATGAAAGTGAAAAGGGAAAGTGAAGTCGCTCAGTCGTGTTCGACTCTAGCGACCCCATGGACTGCAGCCCACCAGGCTCCTCTGTCCATGGGATTTTCTAGGCAAAAGTACTAGAGTGGGGTGCCATTGCCTTCTCCGCAATAAATGCTAGCTATTTTTATAAAAAAGTATAATAATGATGATAAGTGGACTGACCAAAGGTTTTTGAAAGGAAATATCTTTACGACAAATACTGTAGTTTATTGCTACATATTTTATTAGCAAACAAAGATAGTCACTATAAAGATTTCTATACTGAAATATACATAAGTGATTTTCATCCAAGAGGCAATGTTTTGAAAGTAGAGGAGTTGAATGAAGTGATTTCCAAAGTATTCCTCCCTGCATCATACCCCGCGGTGTTTAAAGCCTTGTGAGTCTATGGATTAGGATGACCCTCCAAAAATAAGAGCAACTATTTCTTGGAATTTGAGTTTTTCTCTATTGAGAGTGGGTGCATGTCGACAGAACACTTGTTCTATTAGTCTCTTGGATAATAGTCTACTCGCAAATAATTCAGACTCAATCTATTGTAACATTGTCTGCACACCTGACAGTGCAGAAATAGTAATGATTAAACTCTTATAAAAATGGAAGTTACTGCCCATTATTTTGTCCTAACCTTATGGTAGCTTAAATTCTATTTAAATTGATTGTATATTATGGCTCATTATTTTTCTCTCAATAGTAACCACTTCTGATTAGTGCCGTGTATGTATATGGAGGCAATTCTGCCCAAACAGAAGGAAAGAATTCTGCCTTCCTTCTGTCATCTGTTAACCTTGTTCTCAGGAACTAATTTCTCTGATACAGTCCCTGCATCTACTGTACATCTTTGTATGTGTCCTTGGACACATGCTCTCTTTTTCATCCTTTTCGTCTCTAGAATGAGTTGCATGTATAAGTCCATCCTTTAGAGCCAATTTAGAGTCAAGTACTTTACCTCAATTTTGAGCTGGATTTACAGTCTCTCTCACTGAGTGGATCCAGGTTAACAGACACACAAGACCATCTTTGTTTTCCTCCCCTTCTGTCTCTATATCCATCTTTCTACTTCCTGACTAAGAATAGGAGTCTTTCTTTCCTCATTTCTCAAAAGAAATAGCACAGCATTTTGTCTCTCTCTCTGCTCTGTTTCAGCCACTTAATATACGTATTAGAGCATTATCAGTCAAGATTGCATTCCCTGTTCCCTTATATATTAGACTTTGGTTGGGGACATAAGTGATGGGGGGAATGGTGGGGGTGGGGGTTGAGGATGGAAAGTGGAGGCTGGTGAGCAGATAGCACTTTATAGTTGAAGCCTGAGAGATCTCGATGGGAATTGAGGATGGTATACAAACACAGAATAGAAAGAAACTTCTAGAGTTCAGAAGAACCAGAACTCCATTCTGTGAAGAGACTGAGATTTGTACTCAATATAAACGGTGGAGTGGCTCAGTGGTCAAGAGTCCACTTGCCAACGCAGGACACATGGGTTTGATCCCTGTGTTGGGAAGATCCCCTGGAGAAGGAGATGGTAACCCACTCCAGTATTCTTGTCTGGGAAATCCTGTGGACAGAGGAGCCTGGTGGACTAACGTCCATGGGGTCTCAAAAGTGTCAGACACAACTTAGCAATTAAACACCACCACTGTAAAATGTGGAGTGGGCCTAGTGGCAAGAAGCACACACATGTCAGGCAGGAAAGAGCTGAAGGATGGAATAAAGGTGAGGAAATTTAACTCATTTTGTTTCTCATGTACAAATGGCCTTTTATGGTGTTGCTGGGTTTTATCTTTGAAGTGCAGACATATCCCCCAATTTATTAACACGAGTGAGTACAGAGCTCCCTGGAGTATGAGAAAGGAAATGAAAAAAGAGCTGTGCTCCAGCCTACCAAGCTCCCAGCTGACTGAAAGGCTTGTTCCCTTTTTCATCCATTATATGTTGTGTGTTTATATGAACGGTTGTGATACTGCTTTAACACTGTTTCTTTAGGAAAATGCATCCATATTTGAGTTGGATCACCTTAAAATGAATTCTTGAAATACAGCTCACACAGAGATAGGGGACTTCTTCTGGCTTACTATTAATAACATTAATCATCTAGATGTTGCGGATAAAGAAAATGCAGGTGGTAAAACAATGGCTTGGCAAAGGCATCATGATCAAATCAAGCTAAAATTAGAACTTCATGCCCCTTCATTCAGTCTGTGAAACGTCTTTTTCTACTGGCTGTCTAAGGAGCATTCGCCTTGAAGAGATTATTGGGGGAGGAAAGTCCAATGAACAGACCACTTCCTTTCTCTCTCTTCTTTGCATTGCTGTTTCTCTTCCAGTCTATAAATCTTTCCTCCTCCCCAGCTCCTTCTCCTCTGTTTGGGGTGGGGGGGATGAATTTTTAGTTTTTCTCTTCTTCTTTTTCTTTGCTTTCTGGTCTTTTACTGCTCTCAGTACTTGGGCTGCCTCTTATTTTTCAGCCCCAATTTTTATACCTCCCACTCCTAGTAGAGAAAACATTGTCACTATTAGGATCTTTTTTTTTTTTTTTAAAGTTTACATTCTGAACTCTTTCTGGCTCTGTGCAAAGCTTTATAAAAAAGGAAATTTTTTTATACAAAACTGTAGACTGTGTGTGACTTCCAAAAATATACAGTCTGTTATGAATCCCAGCCATGATTTTTATAACCACCCTCATGATTCTTGACTTTTGTTTCTCAATCCCATTAAAAATCTGGTGATAGCAATGAATTGCCTCCCTTCAAGAATGTGTAATTTACAAATATACCCAATTTGCATGCAATTTCACAAGGTGCAAAAACTCTCTGAACCCCTTAGGAGTTTATGACCTCATACCTAGAACCCTGCTGGTTGTCTCAATACATTTTACAAATATCACACAATTTGAGATAGGAGGAGTATCTTAAAACATAGTCCATTTTAATTCATTTTGTGTTTGCAGAGGTAAAGGGGGAAGAAACATTTTCAAATTACAAGTGCATTGTAACATTGTCCAAAAGGAAGAAACATTTATTGAGTACTGCCTACTACATACATACCTATTTCCAACATTATTATAGCTGTTTTAAGAATTGTATATATACATGTATATGTCTATAAATATACAAATATATACATATGTATACATTTGTGTATGTATTTATGTATGTGTAAATTTTTACGACAGCTATATCGTGTGGGACTCATTACACTCAGATATGGAAATTGAACTCAGTGGGATCAAACAGCTAATTCAGGTCACCTGCTAGTGAACAAGAGGTGCAGATTCTAACCCGCATCTAACTCCAGTGCCCCCTTGGAGGATAATTTCTTATCTTTTCTACTTAACACAAAATGTAGCACACAGGAGGTACTCGTGAAAGGTTGAATGTTGACCGGATTAAACTGAAGGAGGTTAAGTACAGAGCCCTGCGGTAGATTCCTAGAGACTAGAGACCACTCTCCCCACTGCCACCCCTCAACCCCATTTAATTTCATTTCTTTAGAGAAAAGGAAGGGGGCATTCTAATAAGTTCTTAAGAACAGAGAAGAATCTACAAAATCGCAGAGAAATGTAGTAATTTTCCTCTGTTCATCAGAGAAATATGTCATTTCCAGCAGTGTGAGGGTAACAGGCTTGAATATGCCAGTTTTCATTTGGAAGGAATGTACTGCAAAGTTCATGCAATATTAACTTGAGGAAGCCATTTTCAATTTAGTGAGTCCTCTGAACATTAAAGAAAGCATTCTGACTGAAGCTACTGCAATATAAAGAACAATTTGAAACATGCCTAGGAGGAAAATACAGTAATTTTAGCATAAGGAAGTTCTCAAATGAAGTCTAATTTTAAAGGAAAAAGAATCTCTTTGATTGAAGAAATTGTTCAGAACATATATGTACATATTCTACCTGAGGCTAGCTAATGAAGGAAGCTATAGTTTGAAGAGAGTTGGTGAGGAAAAGGAAAGCAATATTAGAGTCAGGCAACTCTGAGATAGAGGCTGATTATACTTCGAAGGAATATCTTTAGTGAAGCTAATAAATATTCAGCTAAGTTGAACAGAAACTCCATTGGAAGTAACTATATTCTTAGAAGCCAGTCAAGATAACAGAATGATGCAGAATCAGTAACTGTTTCCTTGATTTAAAAATAAGCCCATCTTGACTTTAGGTCAGGGCAAAATCACGATGGTAAAGCTTTTTAATTTTTGTAATCTCTTCCTAAAAACATACTAAATAATTAGAATAGCAAAAGAAAAATTATATTCACAGTATCCTCCAGAAGACCAACCAAAAACATCCACACTAACCTCAGAACACCAGCGAGTGTTGTCTTACCCAAACCACAAATGAAGCAGGATCAATGCAGAACATGCCTAGGTTTAGTAGCTGTGCAGAGCTAGTACAGGAGAAAGAGTTTTAATGGTTCTATAAACGCTGCAATACAGCAGTTGCCAACAGGTCCTCAAAAAGAGAGAGTCCCTCCATGAATAGGATTTTCAGCAAGTGAATGTTGTGAGAATAGCAGTGAAAAGGAGCAGGCTCCAGACTCCAGTAATGGATGAGTGGAATAAAAGGAGCACAGCTCTACACTGAGGAGATCAGAAGATACTGAGGTGATCAGAAGATACTGAGGTGACTGAAATGCAGTGAAAGGAGAAGGTTCCAGACTTCAGTTATGCATGAGTGGAATAAAAGGAGCACAGCTCTACACTGAGGGAGAGATCAGAAGATACTAAGGAGACTGAAATGCAGTGAAAGGAGAAGGTTCCAGACTCCAGTTATGCACGAGTGGAATAAAAGGAGCACAGCTCCACTCTGAGGGACTGTGAAGAGATCAGAAGATACTGAGGTGACTGAAATGCAGTGAAAGGAGAAGGTTCCAGACTCCAGTTATGCATGAGTGGAATAAAAGGAACACAGCTCCACACTGAGGGACTGTGAAGAGATCAGAAGATACTGAGGTGACTGAAATGCTGAAGACAGAAATATCTAATGAAACTCCTTTCCTAAGGAAAATGCTGCTGTGAGAAGGATTCAAATTGATCAGGACAGGAACTCTGAGGGCAAAGGGAGAGAAAAGGATCACATATAGTGGGGAGATGTAGGACTCCACAGAAGGCAGATCTCAGAAAACGGGAATAACTACACAGAGAGGCTATTTGAATATATATTTGTGTATCTGTCTATCTTTCTATTTCTTTGTGATAACAATAGAAGAGAGAGCTCTCAAGCAGTAAAAGTAGGAAAGGTACCTTGGTATCTCTCAATCCCCTACAAGGGAACCATTTTCTAAAAGCACAGCATACTCAAATTATTTATACATGAACAACAGAAAAGAATATTGTTGAACAACAAATATACTAATTTTTAAAAAATGGACTAAATAATGCATTTCAGAAAAATATACAATCAAAAAGCAGCTAAAAACTAAATAATATAACAATTATCTAAAAGAACTCAAGAAAACAATAAAAACTACAAAAGAACAGCATGTAGTACAATAGAATTAGGAAACTCAGAAATTAAAAAGAAAGAAAAGAGATTCAATAGAAAAAAGAATACAGAAGACAGGAAAAGAAGATCCAACATAAGTCCCATTTATATTGCAGGAGGAAAATGAAAGCAATGGAACAAAACATACAAAATTCCATAGGGCAAGATTTTCTTAAAATTATAAAAAATGAACATCTACATTGAAAGAGCACACCATTAACCTTAGAAAATGAACCCAGAGTTGTCAATACCAATATTCTGGTAAGATTGGACAGTAAAGAAAAACCCTTTGGACATTCAGGCACAAAGATCAAAGTCTCTTTTAAAGGAAAGATAAAATCAAATATTCATACATACAGCTTAGGACAGTTAGGGAAACATGAAAACTGGGCCACAATTGTTTTTCATTAACTTTAAAAATGTACAACAATTTATTATAGAAAAATGGGGAAAATTCACTCAAAGCCTCATCTTTACCTTCCATTTTACTTTCTTGAGCATTGGATAATTTCAAGTCATTTAACATAAATAGAGCTTCCCAGGTGGCGCAGTGATAGTGTATTCGCCTGCAATGCAGGAGACAGTCCCTGGGTCAGAAAGATCCCCTGGAGAAGGAAATAGCAACCAACTCCAGCATCCTTGCCTGGAAAATTCCGTGGTGGGCTGTAGTCCATGGGGTCACAAAAGTCAGAGCACAAACAATAAATAGTTTAACTTTTGTCTGTCTCTAATTTATTCTCCCTTTATATTTGATTGATGTAAATCTTAAACTTGCCAAACTGATTAGTGATAGCTCCTTGGTACTTCCAGAAACCTGAAGGTAGTATCATCAGATGGGGTTTTCATTGGGTGGGGAAAAAGAGAGTAAATGAGAGTGGGGGAGAACCGCTGCGTGCTGAGGGAAAAAGTGGCTATGGTGAGTAAATTGGAGGCAAGTATGTTTGGCCTGTCTCTTCCCCGGGGCCACATCCGATTTTGGCATCTCCGTACTGTATTGTTGGCACCCTCTCAACAGAGCTAGGGGGCCACATCCATAGCCATGCCTAAGAGATACGGTGACAGGAGGCACCATGTAGCAGAGGGGCAGAGACAGGTGTTGCGTATGTGACGCAAAAACAGATAAGATCGTGGCTAGAAGAGCTTCTGCTGACAGAGCAGATTTTCCTGTTTTGTTATGTTAAATATATCCCCAATCCTAAGTAAACCCCTTGAGGAGGAAATAACTTTCTTGATTTTGTGATAGAGAGATAGAGGCCAAAAATATTTAGTTTGAATATTTTTAAAATATATTTTAAATATCCAGCAATTCTTTTCTTTCTTTTTTTTTTTTTTTTTTTTGGCCTTGTGGCATGTGTTCCTTAGTTCCTTGACTAGGGATTGAACCTGAGCCCCTGGTATTGGAAGTGCAGAGTCTTAACCACTGGACTGCTAGGGAAGTGCCTAGTGTGAATTTTAATGTGTATTATGTGTCCAGTTATTGAACAAGTACAAATGGATTAGTTTTAGATAGTTGATACTAATAACTTAAAATTTTACCAATAGCAGTAAGTGTCTGAATAGTAGACTGCTTGGATTGAATTCCCAGCTCTGTCAGTAGCCACTGAGTCATTTAAGAAGGTTATTTCACTCTGTAAATCTCAGTTTTCTCATGAAATGTGAAAAACGAAGAGTACCTCAGTCAAAGTCAAAAAGGGAAACACAAATATCATATATAATGCGTATCTATGGAATCTAGAAAATGGCACTGATGAGCCTAATTGCAGGGCTGCCCTAGAAACCAGAAATACAGAACAGGCTTGTGGACACAGATGGGGGATGGAGAGGGTGGGCAAATTGAGGGAGTATCCCTGAAACATGTACTTTACCATGTGTAAAATAGATGGCCAGGGGGAAGCTGCTGTGCAACTCCCGGAGCTCAGCCTGGTGCTGTGTGGCGACCTAAGGGGGTGGGTGTGAGGGAGGTTCAAGAAGGAGAAGACATATGTAAACCTGTTGCTGATTCATGTTGATATGTGGCAGAAACCAACACAATATTGTAAAGCAATTATCCTAAGATTAAAAAAAAAAAGAGTAGCTAAATCATAGGATGGTTGTGAGAACATCGTGAGATAATGCGTAAACATCACTGTAGTGCCGGTATTGGCATCTGTCCATCCCTTTGTAAATATTAGCTGTATTGTTGTTAGTGTAACTTTTAGGGGTCAAAACATGTGATGAGTACCATCATAGAACATCTGACTAGTTTTTAATATTGCCATACCAAAAGGAGTGTTTTTATACTGGAGAGGAAGTCATACACACACACACACACACACACACACCAACACACACTCACTGAGTATGGTATACATTTTCCTTCCATCCCATATCACTCCTCTGGGTGTTAAACCCCTCCCCCCTCCTTTTCTGGCGGTTTTTGACAGGAAGAGTGTCCAAAGAGACCAGGATCTCTTGGTAACACTGGTTGGCATCTTTTTGATAAATTTTTGCACTTTCTTCTTGACTCTTCATTCTGTCTCAGAGTCTAGTGTATAATTATCACTATTATTGTTGTTGTTTGATATCTTGGGCTCTTGACTCCACAGCCCAAAGAGCAGTGCTCTTCCATTCCACCCCAGGCTCCTAGAGTCCTTGCTTGAGTCTCACATGCCAGGGCCTGTTTAATTGGGCTCATGAAAGAACTGGGACATGAAGTGTAATAAATAAGGGTTTTGAAATTGGGCAGACCTGGATTTGAATTCCATTGCCAATACTTGCTAGTTTTATAATTTGGGTCCATTACAAAACCTGTCTGTGAGATAATTTCAGTACATGTAAAATGGATTAGTTAATGTCCATCTCATTGTGTTTTGAGGGAGGTGAAATAGGATAATGAATATGCCTGGTATTAAAAAACCCTCAAATGTTAGTTTCCATCTATATTATGTATATTTAAATTTGCATGAGTTTAGACTTACATCTTTCCTTCCAGAGATATGTGTAACAGTAGTATCAAATTTGTTTTACTTCTGTATTTGAATAGCAGAGATGATATTTTTCTAACTAGTACTATATCGCTATTATGTAGATAAGCCCCTGTTATCCCGTTTTTTTATTTCTCCTTGGGCAGTTACTTTTCTTGGAACCATTTTTTTCTATGCACTCAACCTTGAGTCATTTTCTGACTTATTACTTAACATAAGCATTAGCTCATTTGATTACCTTTAATCAAGTTGTATTGGTTCTTGAACATGGAAATGCTCTTGTTTCTTGGTCAGCCACATGTCACCTTTGCAGATTTTAACACTTCAGTCAGCTCATTTTGCTCTTTATTATAAATGTGGTACTTCTGTCTCCAAGCTTCTCTCAGAACCATCACTAAAAATATATTTTAGTGCAATGAGCATTTTAATAATAGTATCTATTTTTAAAAATAGAAATGATTGATTCTTTAATTAGTAAAAATCCCATTGATGTTGTACCCTTCAACTGACATGAAAATTTAAAAAAATCAGTGTATAGATTTGTGGCTATAAGCCTCCATCTAGGTATATACACTCCTATGGCATTTAGTATGCATACGTGTGTGCTGCTTATTCATGTCCAACTCTGCAACCCCATAGCCCACCAGGCTCTTCTCCAGGCAAGAATACTGGAGTGGGTAGCTATTCCCTTCTCCCTGGTGGCTCAGATGGTAAAGCATCTGGCTGCAGTGAGGGAGACCCGGGTTCGATCCCTGGGTCAGGAAGATCCCCTGGAGAAGGAAATGGCAACCCTCTCCAGTACTCTTGCCTGGAAAATTCCATGGACAGAGGAGCCTGGTAGGCTACAGTCCATGGGGTCCCAAAGAGTCAGACACAACTGAACGACTTCACTTTCATTTTTCTTTTCTAAAACTAAATGGCAACAGTTCAGTTCAGTTGCTCAGTCATGTCCGACTCTTTGCGACCCATGAACTGCAGCACGCCAGGCCTTCCTGTCCATCACCAACTCCTGGAGTCCACCCAAACCCATGTCCATTGAGTTGGTGATGCCATCCAACCATCTCATCTTCTGTTGTCCCCTTCTCCTCCTGCGCTCAATCTTTCCCAGCATCAGGGTCTTTTCAAATCAGTCAGCTCTTTGCATCAGGTGGCCAAAGTATTGGAGTTTCAGCTTCAACATCAGTCCTTCCAATGAACACCCAGAGACTGATCTCCTTTAGGATGGACTGGTTGTATCTCCTTGCAGTCCAAGGGACTCTCAAGAGTCTTCTCCAACACCACAGTTCAAAAGCATCAATTCTTTGGCGCTCAGCTTTCTTCACAGTCCAACTCTCACATCCATACATGACCACTAGAAAAACCATAGCCTTGACTAGACAGACCTTTGTTGACAAAGTAATGTCTCTGCTTTTTAATATGCTATCTAAGTTGTTCATAACTTTCCTTCCAAGGAGTAAGCCTCTTTTAATTTCATGGTTGCAGTCACCATCTGCAGTGATTTTGGAGCCAGAAAAATAAAGTCAGCCACTGTTTCCACTGTTTCCCCATCTATTTGCCATGAAGTGATGGGACCGGATGCCATGATCTTAGTTTTCTGAATGTTGAGTTTTAAACCAACTTTTTCACTTTCCTCTTTCACTTTCATCAAGAGGCTGTTTAGTTCCTCTTCACTTTCTGCCATAAGGGTGGTGTCATCTGCATATCTGAAGTTATTGATATTTCTCCTGGCAATCTTGATTGCAGCTTGTGCTTCCTCCAGCCCAGCGTTTCTCATGATGTACTCTAAGTTAGATAAGCAGGGTGACAAAATGCAAATGGCATAGCTATATAATTTATAATTGATTAAACACCATCTTCTTTAGGGCCTTGGCCTTGTCTCATTTTTGTTTCCGTAAAAGCCCTGATTCAGTTATATTATTTTGAGTTCCAGCAGCGTTTCAATTTCTGCCAGTGTTCAAGCAACAGGATCAGCGAGGTGATGGCCCACTGAAGAAAGGAGGGGCGGGTGAGCAGGTGAGGAGTGGTAGAATGCTAGGTATTCGTACACAAACAGCACACTCAGTGTTGAGGGAGCATCAAGAAAGTCTTTGTCCTTCAGGGTTTCTAAGTTCCAGCCCTTTTACCCTGCAGGGAAGATAAACTGGCTTTTCGAAGTTCTGGGCTCTTACTCAAAGGTAATGTAATTCTGCTTTCAGAGAAGTAGGAGATCTTTTGTGCCCAAGGGCCTAAAGGAGTGTGGGTGGGGTGTCCTGGGGATTAGTTGGGGCCCAGGAAGTACACATTGAGAACACCTTTTGTGAGAGAGTATTGTTTCACACCCCATGTGGTGGCCAGATAAGGAGGCCTGCCTTCCCTGTGTTCCTGGGGTCACTCTTGGGGGCAGAGGGGTGGCTTCATCAGGCAGGAACCACATGAGAAGGGCCCTAGAAGTTTTATGCCTCCTTTGAAATTTCTTCAGTTGCTCTGATCCCTGTGACCTGTCACACTCTAGAATGCTCACTAGCAAACACCCTGGGGATTTGTGCTCACCAGGAACCACCGACAGCTCTGGAGGTCCTTCAACAAAGGTATGTTGAGGACTTTCCCGGTGGTCCAGTGGTTGGGAGTCCGCCTGCCAGTGCAGGGGACACGTGTTTGATCCCTGGTTCAGGGGAATTCCTCATGCCGTCGGGCCCAAGTGCCACAACTGCCGAGCCCGCAAGCCCCAACTACTGCAGTCTGTGTGCCCTAGAGCTCACATGCCACAAGAGAAGCCGCCGCAACGAGGAGCCCACACACCACAGCTAGAGAAGGCCCGCATGCAGTAACAAAAACCCAGCACAGAAAAATTATCAATAAATATTTTTTAAAAAAGATTTATTGAGTACTTACTATAAGCCAGGTTCTTGGTCTGGGGGTAGACCTTTAAAGCGGGAGGATAAAACCTAAAGAGATTCATAATCTCTCTCTCCCTTTCTTTATGCTGAATTTTCTTTCTTCGTAGAACTCAAACACTTTTTATGTATCTTCTGTTTATTGTTTGTTTTGCTACATTACAATGAAAAGCCCAAGAGAACAGGAACTTTATCTTGTTTATTTCTCTCTCCCCAGTGTCTAGAACAGTGCCTGGCACATACTACATATTTCACAAATATATGCTGAAAGAGTGATTGAATGAGTCAACCCCAATGTTTTAGTCAATGAAAGTCAAGTAGCTTTGTATATTATTTTTTCTCCTCTTTCTAAACTTTCTTGGGCCTTTATACCTAAAATACTGTGTTTTTCTGCTGCTTTTCCAAAAAATGCTTATACTGCTGCATTGTTTATAACCTGCAGAGCTGCACAGTAAACGTGTGAAGTAAAAGAGCACTATCTACCTTGTGGCATCTCTAGTCTTGTAGAACCTTGTAGAGCCGGTTCTTTTATGAAAGTCCTTTTGTGAAAGATTTGTGCAGTTTTATAATCTACTTCAATTTGTATTTATGGTATGAAGGAACAAAACACTCTGATTTCTACATGGAAAACAAACCCTCTTTTGGCTGCGTCTCTGTGCGATAGAAACAAGGAGGCCGCAGCCTCAGAAGCCTCCGGTCACCTCCTGCCTACTGCCCTGCTGTCACTCAGATTCTTCTTCCCCCCGCCCGGCCTCAAGGAGGGGAGGAAGGATGGGCGAAGGAGGGACGGAGCAGAATTCTAGGAGCATCCTCTCCACTGTCGTCTTTGCCAATAAAAGTTAAGATGCATCATTTTCTATTTGTACAGACGTTGTTTGCTAATTTTCTAGTAAAGGATTCATTGATGTGCGCCCCCCACACCGGCAAAAAAAAAAAAAAATTATGTAGAAAACCCCAGGGAGCACGGTGGTATCTTCTTTCATCAGACATCAATCACAGGTTTATTCAACTTAGCTAGCATGAACTTTTAAGAAAACCTGAGTTAACAGGTTTCAAACATTTCATCACTTGGTGCTTATGTACTGATTTTCTTTACGGTGTCCCTAAATCTCAATTTAAAAACGGATGTTAACCTTTTTAGTATGCTGTGGTTTTCTTTCTTTTCCTTTCTTATAGACCAGTCATTTTCGGTGTTTTGCTCTTTGAATAGCCCTCTTGACTCTTGAGATGTAGAATGCTTTACTATTTTGCCTAAACTTTTTTTTTTCTTGTAGTTGCCCCTTAAAAACTTTTTTGATATAATCTACCTCTTCCAGGGGCTTCCCGGGTGGTGCTAGTGGTAAAGAACCCTAACACACCTGCCAGTGCAGGAGACGTAAGAGATGTGGGTTCGATCCTTGGCTAGGGAAGATCCCCTGGAGGAGGGCATGGCAACTCATTCCAGTATTCTTGCCTGGCAAGTCCCATAGACAAAGGAACCTGACAAGCTATGATCCATAGGGTCATAAAGAATCGGACCTGACTAAAGCAACTTAGCACGCACCTCTTTCAAAAGATCAATACAGCATTCCTGATGAAAGAATGACATTTTTAAACTCAAATAATATTTTTAATGCTTAAATTTCTTTTGACTTTTTGAAAAAAAAAAAAATTTTATTTGGCTGTGCTGGGTCTTGGAGAAGGCAATGGCACCCCACTCCAGTACTCTTGCCTGCAAAATCCCATGGACGGAGGAGCCTGGTGGGCTGCAGTCCATGGGGTCGCTAAGAGTCAGACACGACTGAGCTCCTTCACTTTCACTTTTCACTTTCAGGCATTGGAGAAGGAAATGGCGGCCCACTCCAGTGTTCTTGCCTGGAGAATCCCAGGGACAGGGGAGCCTGGTGGGCTGCCCTCTATGGGGTCACACAGAGTCGGACATGAGTGAAGCGACTTAGCAGTTCCGGGTCTTAGTTGAGCCATGCGGGATCTTTGATCTTCATTGTTACATAGAGGATCTTTAGTTGCGGTATGCAAACTCTTAGTTGCTGCGTGTGGGATGTAGTTCCCTGACCAGGAATCGAACCTGGGCCCCCTGCATTGGGAGTATGGAGTCAACCACTGGACCATGGAAGTCCTTTGACTTTCTAATGATGAATTTTAATTACTTTTCCTCTTTTGACTTCCTAGGATTTTTGTGTCAATAAAAAGTTAAACAAAGAAAAAATACTTTGGGAGGGGTGGAATTTTATCAAAGTATACCTGTAGCCTCCCTAATTTTTTTAAGTATTGCCTTACTGTTCCATTTCCCTCTTCCTTATCTTTTGCTTAATGCTGAATATTCACTGGACCTTCATGATCCTCCTGCAATTTATGAGACCTGGGTTCAGTCCCTGGGTTGGGAAGGTCCCCTGGAGAAGGGAACGGCTACCCACTCCAGTATTCTGGCCTGGAGAATTCCATGGACTATACAGTCGCAAAAAGTCAGACATGACTGAGTGACTTTCACTTCATGATACACAAACACTGAGATGAGGACTGTACTTGCCCTATCTCTTTTCAAGCCTCACCACCATCCTGTAAAATAGGTAATATTCTTAGATTTATTTTTCAGATAAGAAAACTGAGACTTGGAGAGTATCCCACTGAAAGTGGTAGAGTATTACTTGGAGGAGCCGAACTTTAAATCAGTCAGTGTCTATCTGACTCAAGACTCTATACTTTTTGTTGTTGTTGTTCAGTCACTCAGTTGTCTCCAACGCTTTGTGACTCCATGGAGTGCAGCACACCAGCCTTCCCTATCCTTCACTATCTCCTGCAGTGTGCTCAATTTCATGTCCATTGAGTTGGTGATACTGAAGAGGAAAAGTTAAAATTTTATATAACCTCCTGTTCCTTCTGCTTCTGTAACTCAGCTTGCTCCCTGCAAAGTCTGGATCACGTAGGTCATGTAGTCCCAGAAAGTGGGGACTTACAATACTAGGAACTGGAGCTTATCTCATTTACCCTTGTCCTGCTCTTTGCAACTTCCCTGCCCCTGCAAACCTGCTCAATCATGCCTGTCTGTGTAAAGGTCAGGCCTCTCCTTCCTCATCTTGACTGCTGTTCCTGAGTGTGCGAAACCCCTTAGTTTAAACCAGCCTATTAACAGCTAGTGTTGCCTACTATAGTCTGTTTATAAAAACTCTGTAATCCCTTCTTTTGGGCTCAGAGCTTGGAGTGTTAAGTTCTCTGGGCCCGCCGATGTAATAAACCTGAGTTCTCCAACTCTCTGAGTGTGGTGCTTGGTTTCTCAAGTACCGGTTTCTGCAACAGTACCATCCAACCATCTCATCCTCTGTTGCTCCCTTCTCCTCCTGCCCTAAAGTCTTTTGTAGCATCAGGGTCTTTTCCAGTGAGTCAGCTCTTCACATCAGGTAGCCAAAGTATTGGAGCTTCAGCTTTAGCATCAGTCCTTCCAATGAATATTCAGGGTTGATTTCCTTTAGGGTTGACTGGTTTGAACTCCTTGCAGTCCAAGAGACTCTCAAGAGTCTTCTCCAGCACTACAGTTCAAAAGCATCAATTCTTTGGCTCTCAGTGTTCTTTATGGTTCAATTCTCACATCCATACATGACTACTGGAAAAACCATAGCTTTGACTATACGGACCTTTGTTGGCAAAGTGATGTCTCTGCTTTTTAATAATCTTGTCTGGATTTGTTATAGCCTTTCTTCCAAGGAGCAAGTGTCTTAATTTCATGGCTACAGTCACCATCCACAGTGATTTTCTAGTCCAAGAAAATAAAATCTGTCAATCATATAGAAGCATAGAAGCTCTACCAGCATACTGTGATGCTTCTGTATGATTGCTGTCTGGGATATTATACCTTTTCAAGTTTGTTGTTTATTCAGTTTTCAATCCTGTCTTCACTGCATTTTGCACTCTCACAAAGGCAGCAAAACTTGGTGTTTCAGAGCAAGGCTCTGGAGCCAGATTACGTGACTCCAAGCCTAGGCCAGCTCATACTAGCTGCATAATCTTGAGCAAACTCTTTAGCCTTTTGTGCCCCAGATTCCTAATCTGCAAGTGGGGAATAACATAGAGCTGAAAGACCTAAATGAACCATCAGTACATCTAGAGTGTTTAGAACAGTCCCTGGTATATGGTAAATAGCTAATGTTGCTGCTCATTATTTATTTATTTATTATTACTAATTCAACACACTTGAATTACATACTTCCTGAGTCCTTTCCTCTGCTACTAATGCCAGGCATCATGCTAAATTCTCTATAGAGCGATGGTTACCACAGAATCTTTCTATTAGGGGGTTCAGATCTAGTGGTGGATCCTAAACAACTGCGCTCAAAGGGTGGGAGTGGTGGGGTGGGTACTTAGAAAGACAGTCCAGACATTGGGCTAAATATCAGTTCACTAAATTTGAGAGGCATTAGTTAAGGAGTGGTGGAATCAGAATCTGTAGCCCCATGTGTACATCTCCCAAACTAGTGCTTTCCCACTGAGGTAGGTCACTTCCAGATAGACAGCTAACTCTTCCCCTTTCACATGCCGTTTTACAGTTCAGCTTTTCCAATCCTTCCATCCAGAGGCTGTGTCTGCTTCTTTCACCTTGAGTTTAGACTGGCCTCGTGACATGCTTTGACCAGTAGAATGTGCTGACAATGTTGTGACATGACTTACAGGCTTAGACCTTAAAAGACTTTGCAGAGCCTTTTCTGCCCTCTTGGGATCTGGCTTCCGTGTAAAGAAACCGAGACTAGATTACTGAATGATGAGAGAGGGAGTGGAGAGAAAGAAACCCCATCAGTCTCCTGCCATTCAGTCACCCCAGCTGGGGTGTCGGTCCCGTGAGCCAAACCTCCACCCTGAGTCCTGTAGCTGTTGTTGAGCTGCCCCAACCAGTACCATGTGGAGCAGAGTTAAAGGGCCCAGATTGCACAATCATAAGCGAATCAGTCAAATAAATGGTTGAGATGTTTTGGGATAGTTTGTTTCATAGCAATAAATCCTTGGAACTTATGAGGTCCTGAGCTTCCATTTTCACTGCCTTGGAAGTCGGCCACCACATTCAAAGCTTGGATTAGATAATGGAATAGTGAGAGTCCATGTGGAGAAATTTAAGTCCCAGCATTCCGATCAGCCCTGCCAAGACCCCAGATGGGAGGATAAAGCTACCACCTTCCACCTCCTAGGACAGCCTTGCCACCAGCTGATGCAGCCGCACGAGGGAGCCCCAGTGAGACCACCAGGAGAACCACCCAGACAACTCCCAGATTCATGATTGCTGTTTTAAGCCATTCTGTTTTGGGATAGTTTATCATCATGTAGCAATAGGTAACTAAAGCACCCACAATGTACCTTGACTCCCCAGAAGCAAGGGCACTGAGGTTCCAGCCTATAGTGGATTTGGGGGATAAATAGTTTTACCTTTAATCAAGTAATCATGGTAATAATAAAGCAGGTAATTTGGCTGATGGAAATTTCAGAGATGTGAAGAAACTTGCTCGGGGCCTCACAGGTAACGCCATCACAGCAGAATGGTAAGGTATAATGTGAATGCCTCATTTCAGGTTTCTCCAGCTTTCTTCTCTCTTTGGCAATGGTCTAATTCATCTCACCAACTTCCAGTCTCACATCCCTCCAGTAGACCAAATCAGTCCTCACTACTGTTAGCAAATATCTGCAGGGTCTCTGGTTCACCCTTATTAACACCCTGGTGTCCAGGATAAAGACTGCGGCACACAGTCTTTTGCTTCTTTTGCTTCTCTGGCTGCAATTCTCAACACCGCCTTTCTTTAACTTTTTAACCATGTGGAGTCACTTGCACAGCACACAGTTCAAATCCCATCTTGTGTCATCCCTCTGAGCCTGTGCACAGATCACTTTACCAGGAGTGTCCTCCTTGTCTCCCCACCTCCTGGCTTGTCCATTCGCTTCCAGGACTTGACTCAAGCTCTACCTTGACCATGAAGCCTCATTTCCTGGTCTTCCGTGGGTACAGCTGATCACTCCTCACTTGTGTCCTCACAGAAACTGTATACTTTCCTAGTAGAGTATTAGTAACATCTTGCTGTTTGTAAGTCAGTTTTTATCAACCAGACTGAAAATGAAAGTGAAAGTCACTCAGTTGTGTCCGACTCTTTGCTACCCCATGGACTATACAGTCCATGGAATTCTCCAGGCCAGAATACTGGAGTGGGTAGCCTTTCCCTTCTCCAGGGGATCTTCCCAACCCAGGGAACGAACCCAGGTCTCCCACATTGCAGGTAGATTATTTACCAGCTGAGCCACAAGGGAATGTGAGCATCAGCCAAATTACCTGCTTTATTATTACCATGATTACCTGATTAAAGGTAAGAACTATTATCCCCCAAACCCACTGTAGGCTGGAACCTCAGTGCCCTTGCTTCTGGGGAGTCAAGGTGCCTTGTGGGTGCTTTAGTTACCTATTGCTACATTTAGTGAGGACTGGTCCTTAAGGAGAGGAGTACCCCAGTACAGGAGAGAAGCGAGACCCAGAAAGGATCAGGTCACATTGTCAAGGGCCTTGAATGTCATGCTGGTATAATCCAAGTGTCTGCCACCTGGATGTCCCCAAGTCCTCCCATTCTTCTAGAGCCACCGTTTCCTCTTGGGTCCAAATTTTTCCAAGTGTCCAGCTCCCATTCCACATTACATGAAAGCCCAACATCTTCTCCCTACGAATAACCCTGGAGCTTTAGGGAAAGGGGAGTTGAGTCAGCAGCTCCCGGGCCCCCTTGTCCCCCTTCCCCGCTTGTGCTGACAGCGGCCGCTGTCCACGTTCTTCTGTGGCTCCTGCCCACTTTCTACACTGCCTCACCCAAGAATGCTGCCTCAGTTCTTTTGTTTTCCCAAAGCAGCTTGTGCACAAGGCTGTGGCAGTTGGAAGACTTCTCTTTTTCTCCTAATTGCTTTTACAGTCTTCAATAGATAACATTCAGATGGTTTAAAAATCAAACAGTATAGAAGGTACATAGTGAAAATTCTCACTCCTACCTCGACTTTGCCTGCCTGTTTCCCCTTTTTTCTGGCCCCGGTAGCTTTTTTTTTTTTTTTTTCCAGCTTCTTTGGTGTTCCTCTAGGATTTACTGATGCAAATACAATATAGTGAAAATATAGAAAGATTTTTTTTTTCTCTGTTAAGCATTGTTGGCAAGAAGCTGTCAAAGCTTTTTGTAAGTCAGTTTTTATACTGACTTACCTACTTTCTGTACCTGCTTTCAAATCTGTGCTGTCAGCTGCTCTCCATGGGGCTTTCCCCCAGAAAAGTTCTTTCTTTTCTATTTTTCTATGGGACTGATATTCCACAGTGACATTATTTTTTTTTAATTTTATTTTAAAAAATTTATGTTTTATTGAAGGATAATTGCTTCACAGAATACAGTTTTTGTTTTTTTTTAAATAAAATAATTGGGACATATGATCTGAGGTGTGAGTTTTTGTAAAATGTTAAGTTCACTTATATTTAGTGAGTTTGCTCTAGAAAATGTGGGATCAGGGTCTCCATAGTTATTCCAGCCCTCGTTAATTCCCAAGGCCTGTCCCTTTCTCTAGGGTAGCAGACTTGTAGTATCATTTAGGTTGTAGTGGCAGAGGATGAAGTGGTTAAATAACATCACTGACTCAACGGACATGAATTTGAGCAAACTCCAGGAGATAGTGGAGGACGGGAGCCTGGAGTGCTGCAGTCCAGGGGGTTGCAGAGAGTCAAATACGACTGAGTGACTGAACAGCAACAAGGCTGTAGCCTTTGAGCTGTAGCCAGGACTACAGCTCAGGAAAGAATTCAGTCATGAGAATGACCGAAACTTGGATATTAGCGATCATTGTCCTGATCCGGGGGATAAATCACTAGCCACCATTTTCTCCAGGGCTCCTGTCAGCTTCCATCTGGCTGGGCCTCCCTCTCTGTGTTGAGACCCTCTCCTCAGTCTTTTTACTTTTTTTCCAGGTTCTGGACTGCTAACTGCTTTCTTCTCTCACTAGGCTGCCCCTGAGAGCTCTTACTTCCTTTTTAGTTTTATATGTGGAGCGATTTAGTTCAGTGGAGAGGGGTCACACATGAGGTACTCCTCTGGGAACTACCAGATTAATGGGGAGCCTTTGAGCATTACTAATTTTAGCAATCAAGCCAGGCTATAATGATTTGCATATAGATAGGAAGGCATTGGAGTGCCTGCTTGTTAATATTAATGAGATCAGATTCTCATTGGATTTATCAGCTAACAAACATTGGGAGTTAGTGTAATTTACACCCTCATTCCCTGTGTAGTTTTGTGGCAGAGACAAAGAGTATCCCCCCCCAGTATTCCAGGTGTTCTCCTACATTAGCCAGCCTCCGGGCCATGTGATTTGTTCTGGCCAGTGACCCATGAGCAAAGTTGGTGTGTGTGTCTTCTGGACTGAGGCAATTAAGAGCCAGGGTACCCTCTCTATCACCCACCTCCCCTCAGTGGAGGCCAAGCATTCCAGATGGCATAGCTACAAGCTGCAGGAGGGCCATCTGATGCACATTGGACTGGGATATGAATGAAAAACAAACATTTATTGTGATAAGCCACTGAGATTTTTGAGGTATTTTTATTAATATCTAATTGCATATCTATGCTACTTGAGCCAATTTTTGTTGGAAATCAAAGCTCAATACCTAAAATCTCTAAAATGATAGTGTGTTTGTGTGGGTCTTGTGTGGAACATGCAAATATGTCCCCACTTTCTGCATGAATTACAATTTGAAAATCTTTATAATTGTTTGTTTATCTGAAGGCCCCATGTATATATAAGTGAATTTTGTTAAAGTGTCCTAGTATCTCAATACTTCTCAAAGCCAGCAAGAACATTAACTATTCAATGTAAGCTTATAATGCACTGCCTTTTCATTCATTCCTAGTTCTCTACATTCAGATACAGGTACTACTTCCTATTTGGCCCCCTTCCAAATTTCCTTAAACTTTTCCAGAAACAGTTATATAAAATTCTGGTTGGAGATTTGTTTGGTTAAAAGTTTTTTAAGGTAAATTTAGTAGTCCTTCTCTATTAGGAAAGTGAGATTAATTTAGGAGCTTTCTACTTAGCAGCCCATCCAAAGGTTCCTAATGATCAACATAATTTTCTGTCATCCAGCACAGAAAAATAGCAGGCCCCACTCTGCTGCTCCAATACCTTTCCTTCTCTTAGCTGCTCAGGTGTTTTCTCCCAGGACTTATTTCAACTGGAATTTCAGTCATATTTCCATGGCTGTCACATAGCTGTTTTATTAGTTTTCTGCTGCTGCTGCTGCTGCTAAGTCACTTCAGTCATGTCCGACTCTGTGCGACCCATAGACGGCAGCCCACCAGGCTTCCCCGTCCCTGGGATTCTCCAGGCAAGAACACTGGAGTGGGTTGCCATTTCCTTCTCCAATGCAGGAAAGTGAGAAGTGAAAGTGAAGTCGCTCAGTTGTGTCCGACTCTAGCGACCCCGTGGACTGCAGCCTACCAGGCTCCTCCGTCCATAGGATTTTCTAGGCAAAAGTACTGGAGTGGGGTGCCATTGCCTTCTCAGTATTAGTTTTCTAGGGCTTGCGTAACAAAGTGCCACAAACTGAATGGCTTGAAAAATAGATTTATTGTCCCCTAGCTTGAAGGCTCACAGCCCAGTATCAAAGTGGCAGCAGGGCCATGCTCCCTCTTCGGGTGCTAGAGAAGAATCTGTTCTAGACCTCTCTCCTAGCTTCTGGTAGTTCCTTTGCTTGTGACAGCTTAACTCTTGTCTTTCATGACTTTCTCCCCTTGTGCCTTTCTGTGCTCAGATTTCCCGCTTTTTACAAGGACAGCAATCATATTGGAATAGAGGCCTACCCTAGTCTAATATGACTTTATCTTGACAAATCACACTGCAACAACTTCCTTCCCTGGGCTTCCCTGGTGGCTAGGACAAGTTCCACCCCGGATGAGGAAGATCCCCTGGAGAAATGAATTACAACCCACTCTGTATTCTTCTTCGTGACCCCATGGACTGCAGCTTGCCAGGCTTCCCTGTCCATCACCAGCTCCCAGAGTTTGCTCAAACTCATGTCCATTGTGTTGGTGATGCCATCCAACCGTGGTCCTGGGGGAACATAGTTCAGTGTTTACAGCGTCAAACATAATGACAATGGCTAACCACAAAGCCCTTACAGTCATACCTATTTGTGCTGGAATTCCATTTTCTGCCATTTGATCCTCTGTTTTTTTGTTTCTAAAACAGAAGCTTTAATCATTACCTTATAAGAGGATTTCTGTGATAATTAAAGAATATCTTGCTTCAGTTTTGGCCATGAAGACCAAAAATTCATGACTTGCTAAACCAAAATCAAAAAATTGCAAAATACCTCCACATTCTAAACTGACTTGCTGAGCCACCTATGCAAGGCTAGAGAAAGTCTGAGAGTTTGAGACTGTGAGCACTGACGTGGGGAATCACCCATCTATACTGACAGAGAAGTCGTAGTTGATAAGGTCAGAAAGAGAAAAATTATTTTTTAAAGAGCTACTCTCCTGCTTCTCATGTAGGAGGGGAGGGGAGTATTTTCCTCTCATCTCAAGGAGGAAGATAGGAAGACTTCAGAGAGCTTGAGCGAAGTAGGAACTAATGTTTGACTCATGCTTTGGGAATTGGACTTCCCTGGTGGCTCAGACTGTAAAGCATCTGCCTACAATGCGGGAGACCCGGGTTCCATCCCTGGGTCAGGAAGATCTCCTGGAGAAGGAAATGGCAACCCACTCCAGTATTCTTGCCTGTAAAATCCCATGGATGGAGGAACCTGGTAGGCTACAGTCCATGGGGTCGGAAAGAGTCAGACATGACTGATTTCACTTACTTCACTTTTGGGAATTAAATGTGAAAGGCTATGGCTGCAGGCACCCAGATGCTCCCCCACTGATAGAACAATGAAGAGGGAAAGTTTCTCATGTGTTCCATGGACTGGCAAGATGGAGCTATGTGGGAATCATTTGGAAAGACTGTCCAAGAAGGCTTTCTGCTAAGCTTCACCTCAGCAAAAAGAAGTTAGAGTATACCACTGGCTGTAGAAACTGAGGAGTATTCCTCACTGGGCAGCCTAGAAGGAAGCTGGTTGGATGTTGGAAGGCAGCAGTGGGGGCTCTCTGAGGGAGCTATGTCAGTACAAAGAATTAGCACTGAGAATCTGCCAAGTCCAGAGGGCTCCAGTGCCGGGTCATATCTAGACTTCTAGAGACTAGTTGGACCTCTTCCCAGTGACATTCCCAGAGCTTCCCTGGTGGCTGAGGCCGTAAAGAATCTGCCTGCAATGCAGGAGACCCAGGTTTGATCCCTGGGTCAGGAAGATCCCCTGGAGAAGGAAGTGGCAACCCACTCCACTATTCTTGCCTGGAGAATCCCATGGACAGAGGAGCCTTGTGGGCTACAGTCCATGGAGTCAAAGAGTCAGACATGACTGAGCGAGTAATGACATACTCATAATGTCATACTCACATGTCACATAATGACATTTCAACTCCAGAGGAACCTGGGTAGTCTAGTAAAGGAGGGGACATGGAAAGGAGGAGGGAGATGAAGAAACATTTTAGAGAGAATTGGAGCAGAAGTCAACCGTGTTCTCTTCCTCAAAATGACAGGCCAAAGGAAGCTCAAGCTGGGGGCATAAACAAGTTTTAAATTGGATGAGAGCATTGGGTTACATGTTAACAACCTTGAATTGGACATTTTAATGAGTGAAATGAGGTGATTTGGGGGGCTGAAATGAATTGAAGGACTTTTTAAGATCTAAGAATGGCTTAAAAAGTGAGGAGATCTTCCTCATTTCATTCATGGAGGAGCAGACAGATCAATCTGAGGAGTTTTGAGTAGAATGGGGAGAAGAATAAAGCTGTCCTCAACCTGTGCTTTATTGAATTCATTCTGGCAAAAAAGCAGTACTCAGTAAAACTTGCTATCAATCTGATAATGCTGGTAATTACATAAGTTATTGGGTTGCCTGAATAAACCTCACACCATCTTTCATGATAGTGTCAGTGTGTAGTTTGAGGAAAACAGAAATCATTCCCACAACAATTTATAAGTAGAAAGGGACTTAATATAGGTAATTAGGTGCTTGCAAAGTTGTTAGAAAACATGAGGCTGCTGCTGCTGCTAGTCACTTCAGTTGTGTCCAACTCTGTGCGACCCTGTAGACGGCAGCCCACCAGGCTCCCCCGTCCCTGGAATTCTCCAGGCAAGAACACTGGAGTGGGTTGCCATTTCCTTCTCCAATGCAGGAAAGTGAAAAGTGAAAGTGAAGTCGCTCAGTCGTGTCCGACCCTCAGCGACCCCATGGACTGCAGCCTACGAGGCTCCTCCATCCACGGGATTCTCCAGGCAGGAGTACCGGAATGGGGTGCCATTGCCTTCTCCGGGAGAACATGAGGAATAGCCTCTAAACTGAACCACCGCAAATTACTACCAGGAGATAAACATCAAAATGATTTGCCAGGGGAGCTATCACCCCTTCCAGTCATAAATGTGTGAAATCAAGAGTCTCTCAGGGAAGCTATTGAATTCTTGGTCACGTTGCTATAGCTGCAGTCTGAGGATTGAGAAGACACTGTCATCCTTGCAGCTGTTAACTTGTAACACTCCTGAAGCTGAACTCTGGACATTGAGATGCTGTTGCAGAAAAACCCGATGCCTGCATGACTCTACTCAGTAGCAGAAACAAACAGAGTAGGCAGGTGGCCCTGGACTCACTCCTGCCTTCCTAGTCTCTTTTGAGTATATTTAACGCACACTCTGAACATTAGCTGTGAAGGAGTCATAGAAATGTAATTTTGAGCTTTTCAGCCTTTGCAATACCAGAAGGTATCACAGAAGGTGGCTGGAATGGATGTTAAGAGCTCATGTTTCAGGCCTCCCTGGTGGCTCAGTGGTGAAGACTCCGCCAGCCAATTCATAAGACACCAGTTTGACCCCTAGTCGGGAAGATCCCGCATGCTGAGGAGCGACTAAGCCCACATGCCACCACTGCTGAGCCTGTGCTCTAGAGCCTGGGCACCGCAACTACTGAGCCTATCCCTTAGAGCCCATACCTCACAAGGAAGCCACCACGATGGGAAGCCTGCGCACCGCAACTAGAGAGTAGCCCCCGCTTGCTGAGACTAAAGAGCTCACACTAAGCAGCAGGACACAGCACAGCCACGAAAAAGGAGCTCAGCTTTCATATGCAAACAGTGATCCCATGCATGTGAAAAGACAGGTGAGGCCAGCGGCCCCAGCTTCTGTCCCGAGTACCAAATACTAGATTCACTTGGGGTTTTTTTTTTTGTTTTTTTTTTTTACAAAATCAACTTTCAGATCAGATCAGTCACTCAGTCCTGTCCAACTCTTTGCGACCCCATGAATCGCAGCATGCCAGGCCTCCCTGTCCATCACCAACTCCCGGAGTTCATTCAGACTCATGTCCATCGAGTCAGTGATGCCATCCAGCCATCTCATCCTCTGTCGTCCCCTTCTCCTCCTGCCCCCAATCCCTCCCAGCATCAGAGTCTTTTCCAATGAGTCAACTCTTCGCATGAGGTGGCCAGAGTACTGGAGCTTCAGCTTTAGCATCATTCCTTCCAAAGAAATCCCAGGGCTGATCTCCTTCAGAACGGACTGGTGGATCTCCTTGCAGTCCAAGGGACTCTAAAGAGTCTTCTCCAACACCACAGTTCAAAAGCATCAATTCTTCGGCGCTCAGCTTTCTTCACAGTCCAACTCTCACATCCATACATGACCACAGGAAAAACCATAGCCTTGACTAGACGAACCTTTGTTGGCAAAGCAATGTCTCTGCTTTTGAATATGCTATCTAGGTTGGTCATTACTTTCCTTCCAAGGAGTAAGCATCTTTTAATTTCATGGCTGCAGTCACCATCTGCAGTGATTTTGGAGCCCAGAAAAATAAAGTCTGACACTGTTTCCACTGTTTCCCCATCTATTTCCCATGAAATGGTGGGACCGGATGCCATGATCTTCGTTTTCTGAATGTTGAGCTTTAAGCCAACTTTTTCACTCTCCACTTTCACTTTCACAAGAGGCTTTTGAGTTCCTCTTCACTTTCTGCCATAAGGGTGGTGTCATCTGCATATGTGAGGTTATTGATATTTCTCCCAACAATCTTGATTCCAGCTTGTGTTTCTTCCAGTCCAGCGTTTCTCATGATGTACTCTGCATATAAGTTAAATAAACAGGGTGACAATATATAGCCTTGACGAATTCCTTTTCCTATTTGGAACCAGTCTGTTGTTCCATGTCCAGTTCTAACTGTTGCTTCCTGACCTGCATACAAATTTCTCAAGAGGCAGATCATGTGTTCTGGTATTCCCATCTCTTGAAGAATTTTCCACAGTTTATTGTGATCCACACAGTCAAAGGCTTTGGCATAGTCAATAAAGCAGAAATAGATGTTTTTCTGGAACTCTCTTGCTTTTTCCATGATCCAGCAGATGTTGGCAATTTGATCTCTGGTTCCTCTGCCTTTTCTAAAACCAGCTTGAACATCAGGAAGTTCACGGTTCACATATTTCTGAAGCCTGGCTTGGAGAACTAGACCATTCAGGTATGAGCTAAATCAAATCCCTTATGATTATACAGTGGAAGTGAGAAATAGATTTAAGGGCCTAGATCTGATAGATAGAGTGCCTGATGAACTATGGAATGAGGTTCGTGACATTGTACAGGAGACAGGGATCAAGACCATCCCCATGGAAAAGAAATGCAAAAAAGCAAAATGTTTGTCTGGGGAGGCCTTACAAATAGCTGTGAAAAGAAGAGAAGCGAAAAGCAAAGGAGCAAAGGGAAGATATAAGCATCTGAATGCAGAGTTCCAAAGAATAGCAAGAAGAGATAAGAAAGCCTTTTTCAGCGATCAATTCAAAGAAATAGAGGAAAACAACAGAATGGGTAAGACTAGAGATCTCTTCAAGAAAATCAGAGATACCAAAGGAACATTTCATGCAAAGATGAGCTTGATATAGGACAGAAATGGTATGGACCTAACAGAAGCAGAAGATATTAAGAAGAGATGGCAAGAATACACAGAAGAACTGTACAAAAAAGATCTTCACGACCCAGATAATCATGGTGGTGTGATCACTCACCTAGAGCCAGACATCCTGGAATGCAAAGTCAAGTGGGCCTTAAGAAGCATCACTATGAACAAAGCTAGTGGAGGTGATGGAATTCTAGTTGAGCTATTCCAAATCCTGAAAGATGATGCTATGAAAGTGCTGCACTCGATATGCCAGCAAATTTGGAAAACTCAGCAGTGGCCATAGGACTGGAAAAGGTCAGTTTTCATTCCAATCCCAAAGAAAGGCAATGCCAAAGAATGCTCAAACTACTGCACAATTGCACTCATCTCACACACTAGTAAAGTAATGCTCAAAATCAACTTTATTGAGGTATAAAATGCACTTACTTTAAGTGTACGTTCAGTGAGTGTTAACAAACATAGTACATATGTAATGAGTGCCATAATCATGATGTAAACTTTCGCCAGCATTCCAAAAAGTTCTTTTGGTCTCTGCAGTTAACCCCTGCTTTACCTTGCCAAGCAACCAGTGATCTGCTTTCTGTCTCCGTAGACCTGTTTTCCCTGTTCTAGAATTTCATATAAATGAAAGCATACAGTAGGATGCAGCTGTTTTTAATATTTGCAATTTTTTTCTCTCTTGCCAATAATACAGCCTGGCATAGTGGAATAAGTAGGATTCTTGAAGTTAGACAAACTCAGGGTTGAATCCCAACCCACCTACCTAACAGCTCTTAAGCTATTGCAAGTTGAAATGAACCCAGATTTCTTAACTGTAAAATGGACATTTAAAACAGAAATAAAAACAAAAGGCACATATTAGGGTTGTTGTCGTTTTTGTTGTTGAGTCGTTCAGTCATGTCTGACTCTTTTGTGACCCTGTGGACTGTAGCCCATCAGGCTCCTCTGTCCATAGGATTCTCCAGGCAAGAACACTGGAGTGGGTTGCCATTTCCTTCTCCAGAGGATCTTCCCAACCCAGGGATTAAACCCACGTCTCCTTCATTGCAGGTGGATTCTTTACCACTGAACCTCCAGGGAAGCCCCCTGGAAAGGTTAGAGTTAATAAATGAACAACACACAAATGGCACTCCAGGAACAGTAATTATCATTCTTCTTGATGGTGGCTTATTATTTTCTTTTTATGCTCATTTTCCAGTCAATTGCACTTAAACTGTAGTGCTGTTGTGGGGAGTTTTGTCGCCAACTGCTACCTGTGACTGCCTAAGAGTGATTAGAAGCTCTTCTTTGAAATACCAGGTTGCGTCACATTCTGGATTCTGCCACTTGCTGTATGACCTCATGGAAACTCTGAATCTTCCTGTGCCTCGGTTTTCTTTTCTGTAAAATGGGAATAATCATAGCTAGAACTGTTATGGGAATTAAATGAAATTATACTTTTCACCTTAGTAAATACTCAAAGTGACTAACTATTACTAATAACATTGTTATTTCACATTGAAATTTCTCTAAGATCCCTTACAGTAGATTCTGTCCCTATACCTTCACTCCAGTTCTGTCCCCTGAGAGAAGTGACTCTCTTTTTCTGACTAATTAAAATGTCCTATATTAGCCTCCAGGAACCTCTCTTTCCTACAAAATACATTTGTGCCCTCTCATCTGGCATGTATCCCAGGCTTTATATTATCATTGAACTGTAGAATGTTTGGGATTGAAAAAATGTTTCACTTGAACCCTCTCATTTTACAGCTGGTATAATAGAGGTCCAGTAAAGATGAATTATTTATCAAGGTCAGCTTTAGAGCAGAAAGCAGATTAGAACTTGGGCTCCTAATTCTCAGTCCTGTGTCTACAACGTGATTTAAAGGGCTTATCACATAATAGTCAGTGGTTTGCTGGCTTTTTATTTGAATTCTTCAACTCTCCCGTGCTCGGTTGATTTCTGGAGCCAAATCCAATGACTTTCGTTGTCACAGTGGCTAAGCGCTTGTCACTCTGCGATTAAAAAAATGATGCTCAGCCTTGTCAAAATATAATCAGAAAGTTTACCAGAAAGATCATCTGAAAATAAGCCACCCGTATTATAACAACGTGAGATGGCTATGCTGCATTGCAGGTATAGATTTTGTGTGGCAAATAAAAATCTTGCTAATGCTGTAATACCAGTACTTTAGTGACTAGCCATAGATTTATGAAGTCTTGTTCTCTAATTGCAAAGAAAATGCTTTTTATCACCAGTTCAGTCTTTGGGTAAATATTTTAAAAGAAATTTCCATGATATCTTCAGCCTAATAAGATAAATAAGATAAAAGCTCTTATACTCCACCCACACAAGGCAAACACAATTGGATAAAAAGTAAAAGGCAGGTGAAGAAGAAGAAGTGAAGTTGCTCGGTCATGTCTGACTTTTTGCGACCCCATGGACTGCAGCCTACCAGTCTCCTCTGTCCATGGGATTTTCCAGGCAAGAGTACTGGAGTGGGGTGCCATTTCCTTCTCCAGGAGATCTTCCTGACCCAGGGATCGAACCCCAGTCTCCCGCAATGTAGGCAGATGCTTTACCATCTGAGCCACCAGGGAAGTCAGGTGAACCACTGTTATATTTGTGTGCAAGATAAGCAGTTAAACAGCTTTCTTAGGGCTGAAGAACTAAAACTGTCTCCTCCAGCCATGTGTTTCTGCCCACATACTGCTATGGACTTGGGCAGGAGGAAGATTCAATATGTGTATCCTTGGAAGGAGGGAGAAAGAAGGAGGACATGAACTAGTTAGGAGGGATGCCTAGCCTTTTATGAAAAAGTTGAATGACTCTTCAGTATGTGTTTCATAATTTCTAAAACGCCATGTATTGGGGGACCCCAAGACCACCCCACAGGCACAGCGATTTGACAGCTGGCCTCGCAGAACTCAGCATCTATGTGTACTCTTAACTAAGATTCATTACCATAAAAAGATACATGTTGATGTATGGCAGAGACCAACACAACATTGTAAAGCAATTTTCCTCCAATTAAAAATAAGTAAGTTTTTTTTAAAGATAACAAAGTAAAATCACAAAAAGGAAAAAGTGCTTGGGATAAAGTTGGGAGGAAACCAGGTGTTAGCTTCTTAGTCCTGTCCCAGTGCAGTGGCTTTCTTCCTTCAGCAGTGAGTTGTGACCACACATGCAAAGTGTCGTCTGGGGCAGCTCTTTAGTGACTTGGTGCTCAAGGTTTTTACTGGGGGCTGGTCAATAGGCACTCTCTGCCCACTGCATACCCAAATTCCAGATCCCAGAATAAAGGCAGATATTTAGTATAAAGCATATCACTGCACGGTCTAGACCTACTAAGCTGCCTTTGTCATTTAGGGAAAGTTTTCTGTCAGCATAGGGAACTGTTTACTAGCTAAGTTCCCAGATGCCCACGAAGGGCCAGTCTTTCAAGCAGACCTTTCTAAGGATAATAGTCTCAGGCCTGCTATGCTCACTCTTCTCTGCACACACTGTTTTCCTCATTCAAACATGTACAGAGGCATAAAAAAGGCGACTCTTGTAATCCCATTAGAAATAAGTCATCTGAACTTCCCTGGTGATACAGTGGATAAGAATCTGTCTACCAATGCAGGGGACATGGGTTCAATCCCTGGTCCGGGAAGATTTCACATGCCACAGGGCAACTAAGCCTGTGCATCCCAACTCCTGAACCCGAGCTCTAGGGCTCCAGTCCTTTGGCCACCTGATGCAAAGAACTGACTCATTGGAAAATACCCTGATGCTGGGAAAGATTGAGGGCAGGACGAGAAGGGGGTGACAGAGGATGGGATGGTTGGAGGGTATCACTGACTCAATGGACATGGGTTTGAGCAAACTCCAGGAGATTGTGAATGACAGGGAAGCCTGACGTGCTGCAATCCCTGGGGTCGCAGAGTTGAACACGACTTAGCAACGGAACAAAAACTACTAGGGCCCAGGAACTGTCCTGAGCCCACATGCTGCAACTCCTGAAGCCCACGCACCCTAGAGCCTGTGCTCCACAAGAGAAGCTGCACAGTGAGAAGCCCGTGCACTGCAGTGAAGAGTAGCCCCTGCTCCCGACAGCTAAAGAAAGCTTGCACACAGCAAGACCCAGAGCAATTGAAAAATAAAAAAAGAAAACATTCACTTCAAAAAAATAAAAAATAAGTCATCTGTAGCAAAGAGAGTTTACATGGCTTATCTAACGCTGTATCTGGTTAGTTCGCTTGGGGGGCTTTATTGGGGCCACAGGACGGAGGACTCAGATCTGGCTGGTGCTATCTGGTTACTGGGTTCTTCTGCATATTGACCTTCCTGGGGCTACCAAGATGCTGCCAGGACAGGTTTTTTTGTACTCATGTCTGATTCCTGGACTGGGATGTGTTGCCTGAAAAAAGAAAAGCACAACCTAAAAGGTGAGAATTATATTTTACTTTGAGGACTTCAAGCCTGAGAGACAGAACTCTCAGATCACTTTGAGAGACTGCTCTGAAGAGGCAAGGGGGTGTGGAATCAGGATATATAGGAGTTTTTGCAGCAAAGACTAGGTAGTTGGAACATTAAAAAATTACTGTTAATTAAAGAAAACCAAATATCTAATGGGGAAGGAAATGGCAACCCACTCCAGTATTCTTGCCTAGAAAATCCCACAGACAGAGGAGCCTGGTGGGTTACCGTCCGTGGGGTTGCAGAGTCAGACACGACTGAGCAATTAACACACACGCACACAGATATCTCAAGTTAATGAGTTCACTGTTTTTCTATGTATGGGAAGCTGCAAGCCTGGGCTGACTGAAATCTTTCCTTTGACACACCCCTCAGCTATCTGGGGTTGGTAGCCTGTGTTTACTCATCTTGAGTTTCTTCAGGATACACTGTCAGGGGTGGCTGTAATGTGATGGCTTGATGGCCGCAGCACCCTTTGCTATATGGCAGGCAATATTTTTCATTCATAGATGGATGGAACAGCCAGGCCTAGTGCTCTGTCTGTGTGTGTGCTCCAGATCACTGTCTTGGGCTTCCTTACAGCTTGATGATTCCAGACACTTGGGCTTCTTGCATGATGGCTGGCTTCCCTTGGGGCAAACATTCTAAAAGAGCAGAGCAAGATCCTACAGCATTGCTTTGGTTACACTATTATTTAAGCAAATTACTAAGACCAATGCAGACTTGAAAGAGAAGTGAATTAGATCCAATAGCAGGATAACAAAGGATTTGCAACCATCTTTAATGAATACTTACAATAAGTAATTTATCTGATTATCTTAATATCCATTTCTGTTACAGTTAGCTACTTTGCATGCTTCATTTCTCCCACCAGCCTACAAATTCCTTAATGTTAGGGATTCACTCTGCCTTAGTGTCCAATTTGATACAATGTTAAATAGTACTTTAAATAGCACACATTAATTATTGATTAAATAAATACTATTAAATGTTTACTACTTGCCAACCACTATACTAAGTTCTTTATTGTTTTGTTTAATCTTTATGTTAATCTTGAGAGGCATTATTTTTATTTCCATTTTTTAGATGAGGAAACTGAGGTATAGAATGGTTAAGTTGTCTGCCTAAGGGCACATAACTAGTGCCAGAATTTAAACTCACACTGACTCTAGAACGTGGGCTAAATCATTGTGTTGTACTGGTTCCAGCACAGACTTTGCATGAAGAGGGAGTCTCCAAAGAATCCAAATTATGGTATTCTGCTGTGTAGGAAGTTAAAGAGGTCTTAGGAGTATGAAGCCTTTAATTTAGCTCCTTTTCTGATTTTATTGGAGAAGTGGGGAGAGAAGAATGAAGAGAAGGATAAATAATAATAATAGGAACAAAAGGCATTCTAACTGAGTCATGTTCTGTAATCCTGAGTATTATTTAGTCTTGAGGCATTTGTAATCTTAAAAAACCACTCTCTTTAAAAAAAAAAAAAAATGGTGGTGTAAACACAAAGCATGAGATAAAGAAAATAAGTTAAAAAAATGGAAATATATTCCATACTGTGTTACACAAGTTTTTGGTTAAATTTGATCCTGAACCATTGATCATTTTTAACACATTATTAACTAGGAATGAATTAATACATCTTTTGTTGTTGTTTAGTTGCTCAGTCGTGTCTGATTCTTTTGTGACCACATGAGCTATAACCCTCCAGGCTCCTCTGTCCGTGGGATGTCCCAGGCAAGAATACTGGAGTGGGTTGCCATTCCCTTCTCCGGGGATCTTCCCTACCCAGGGACTGAATCCACATCTCCAGCATTGGCAGGTAAATTCTTTACCACTGTGCCATCAGGGAAGCCCATATCTTTTGTTACCCAAACATTATTGACCACAGACGTTTCAATATTCACTTGCATAACAAATTGATGGCCAAAATACTCCAAAAATCCCCTGATCAATAGTGTATTAAAATCATATGTGCTAAGATATGGAGTCTAAGGGCAAAATGCCTGCCTTCTGATATATCTGTCATCAGGAAACTGTTAAGAATAGAAACTTTTTTTCTTCAAACAGTAATGGTGAGGGAGGCCCCCACCAAAGCAACAATGTCACAAAGCACCCTTCTTGAGTATTCTCAGAAGAGCTTGAAGAGGAGTACAAAGTATTTGAAAGTAGAGGGTGGAGGGTGATGGTGGAGCTAATCCTAAATACAGAAGAAACAAGCAGGGGGAAGGGAAGTGAAATCAGGGAAGGTGTCCTGGGAAATGTCTTCCTGGGATGGTGACTGGAAAGTACAGGATTATCAGGACAGGTTTCTTACATGACTAGCAGAAAATATAAGCTGATAGCTAGCGTCTGACACAAGTTGGAAATATATTTCTCTGGCATAAAAACACCGCTGGAGGAGAGAGGTCCAGAGTTCTATGGTGGCTCCATGGACTTAAGGAAATCTAGCTCTTTCTCTCCTTGCTCTTTACCGTAAATTGACACAAGCTAGTTGAGTTCTGCATGATACTTATGGGCTTTTTGATAAAGAGTAATTTGGTAGAGAACAATAAAAATGGTCACTTTGTCAACTTTCCTACCAGATGATATGAAAGCAAGTCTCAAAACAAATTCTGCCACAAACAGAGACATCTATTAACAACATTTACTTATAAACAAGCATAATCGTTTCTGTTATCTAAACTTCCCTGGTGACTCAGATGGTAAAGAATCCACCTGCAATGTGGGAGACCCGAGTTCCAGCCCTGCATTAAAAGATCCCCTGGAGAAGGCATGGCCACCCACTCCAGTATTCTGCCTGGAGAATCCCATGGACAGGCAGGCTACAGTCCATGGGGTTGCAAAGAGTTGGACACAACTGACCAACTAAAGATAGCACAGTCAATTCAACTAAATCTCTACTTATATCTCCTCTAATCTCCAATCTCAACTATAGTGAAAAATTCAATCAAGGCAAGCATGACAACATTCCAGAAGCAGGAATGTTATCTAGAGAGCTGATATCAGTCAGTTCAGTCCCTCGGTCCTGTCCGACTCTTTGCGACCCCATGAATTGCACCACGCCAGGTCTCCCTGTCTATCACCAACTCCCAGAGTTCACTCAAACTCACGTCCATCGAGTCGGTGATGCCATCCAGCCATCTCATCCTCTGTCGTCCCCTTCTCCTTCTGCCCCCAATCCCTCCCAGCATCAGAGTCTTTTCCAATGAGTCAACTCTTTGCATGAGGTGACCAAAGTATTGGAGTTTCAGCTTTAGCATAAGTCCTTCCAAGGAACACCCAGAACTGATCTCCTTTAGAACGGACTGGTTGGATCTCCTTGCAGTCCAAGGGAATCTCAGGAGTCTTCTCCAACACCACAGTTCAAAAGCATCAATTCTCCTGTGCTCAGCTTTCTTCACAGTCCAACTCTCACATCCATACATGACCACTGGAGAAACCATAGCCTTGACAAGATGGACCTTTGTTGGCAAAGTAATGTCTCTGCTTTTTAATATTTTATCTGAGTGAAGTGAGTGAAGTCACTCAGTTGTGTCCGACTCTTTGCAAGCCCATGGACTGTAGCCCATCAGGCTCCTCCATCCATGGGATTCTCCAGGCAAGAATACTGGAGTCAGTTGCCATTTCCTTCTCCAGGGGATCTTCCCAACCCAGGGATCAAACCCAGGTCTCCTGCATTTGCAGGCAGATGCTTTAACCTCTGAGTCACCAGGGAAGCCCAATGTGCTATCTAGGTTGGTCATAACTTTCCTTCCAAGGAGCCAGCGTCTTTTAATTTCATGGCTGCGATCATCATCTACAGTGATTTTGGAGCCCCTAAAAATAAAGTCAGCAACTGTTTCCACTGTTTCCACTGTTTCCCATCTATTTCCCATGAAGTGATGGGACCGGATTCCATGATCTTCGTTTTCTGAATGTTGAGCTTTAAGCCAACTTTTTCACTCTCCTCTTTCACTGTCATCAAGAGGCTTTTTAGTTCCTCTTCACTTTCTGCCAGAAGGGTGGTGTCATCTCCATATCTCAGGTTATTGATATTTCTCCCAGCAATTTTGATTCCAGCTTTTGCTTCTTCCAGCCCAGCATTTCTCATGATGTACTCTGCATATATAAGTTAAATAAGCAGGGTGACAATATGCAGCCTTGACGTACTCCTTTTCCTATTTGGAACCAGTCTGTTGTTCCATGTCCAGTTCTAACTGTTGCTTCCTGACCTGCATACAGGTTTCTCAAGAGGCAGGTCAGGTGGCCTGGTATTCCCATCTCTTTCAGAATTTTCCACAGTTTATTGTGATCCACACAGTCAAAGGCTTTGGCATAGTCAATAAAGCAGAAATAGATGTTTTTCTGGAACTCTCTTCCTTTTTCCATGATCCAGCGATGTTGGCAATTTGATCTCTGGTTCCTCTACCTTTTCTAAAACCAGCTTGAACATCTGGAAGTTCATGGTTCACATATTGCTGAAGTCTGGCTTGGAGAATTTTGAGCATTACTCTACTAGCATGTGCTGCTGCTGCTAAGTCGCTTCAGTCGTGTCCGACTCTGTGCGACCCCATAGACGGCAGCCCATCAGGCCCTACCGTCCCTGGGATTCTCCAGGCAAGAACACTGGAGTGGGTTGCCATTTCCTTCTCCAATGCATGAAAGTGAAAAGTGAAAGTGAAGTCGCTCAGTCGTGTCTGACTCTTAGCGACCCCATGGACTGTAGCCTACCAGGCTCCTCTGTCCATGGGATTTTCCAGGCAGGAGTACTGGAGTGGGGTGCCATTGCCTTCTCCGACTAGCATGTGAGATGAGTGCAATTGTGCAGTAGTTTGAACATTCTTTGGCATTGCCTTTCTTTGGGATTGGAAAGAAAACTGACCTTTTCCAGTCCTGTAGCCACTGCTGAGTTTTCCAAATTTGCTGGCATATTGAGTGCAGCACTTTCACAGCATCATCTTTCAGGATTTGAAATAGCTCAACTGGAATTCCATCGTCTCCACTAGCTTTGTTCATAGTGATGCTTTCTAAGGCCCACTTGACTTCACATTCCAGGATGTCTGGCTCTAGGTCAGTGATCACACCATCGTGATTATCTTGGTCGTGAAGATCTTTTTTGTACAGTTCTGTGTATTCTTGCCACCTCTTCTTAATATCTCCTGCTTCTGTTAGGTCCATCCCATTTCTGTCCTTTATCGAACCCATCTTTGCATGAAATGTTCCCTGGGTATCTCTAATTTTCTTGAAGAGATCTCTAGTCTTTCCCATTCTGTTGTTTTCCTCTATTTCTTTGCATTGATTGCTGAGGAAGGCTTTCTTATCTCTCCTTGCTATTCTTTGGAACTCTGCATTCAGATGCTTATATCGTTCCTTTTCTCCTTTGCTTTTCACTTCTCTTCTTTTCACAGCTATTTGTAAGGCCTCCTCAGACAGCCATTTTGCTTTTTGCATTTCTTTTTCTTGGGGATGGTTTTGCTCCCTATCTCCTGTACAATGTCACGAACCTCTGTCCATAGTTCATCAGGCACTCTGTCTATCAGACTAGTCCCTTAAATCTATTTCTCACTTCCACTGTATAATCATAAGGGATTTGATTGAGGTCATACCTGAATGGTCTAGTGGTTTTCCCTACTTTCTTCAATTTAAGTCTGAATTTGGCAATAAGGAGGTCATGATCTGAGCCACAGTCAGCTCCTGGTCTTGTTTTTGCTGACTGTATAGAGCTTCTCCATTTTTGACTGCAAAGAATATAATCAGTTTGATTTTGGTGTTGACCATCTGGTGATGTCCATGTATAGAGTCTTCTCTTGTGTTGTTGGAAGAGGGTGTTTGCTATGACCAGTGCATTTTCTTGGCAAAACTCTGTTAGCCTTTGCCCTGTTTCATTCTGTACTCCAAGGCCAAATTTGCCTGTTACCCCAGGTGTTTCTTGATTTCCTACTTTTGCATTCCAGTCCCCTATAATAAAAAGGACATCTTTTTTGGGTGTTAGTTCTTAAAGGTCTTGTAGGTCTTCATAGAACCATTCAACTTCAGCTTCTTCAGCATTACTGGTTGGGGCATAGACTTGGATTACTGTGATATTGAATGGTTTGCCTTGGAAACATTCTGTCGTTTTTGAGATTGCATCAAAGTACTGCATTTCAGACTCTTTTGTTGCCCACGATGGCTACTCCATTTCTTCTAAGGGATTCCTGCCCACAGCAGTAGATATAATGGTCATCTGAGTTAAATCACTCATTCCAGTCCATTTTAGTTCGCTGATTCCTAGAATGTCAACATTCACTCTTGCCATCTCCTGTTTGACCACTTCCAATTTGCCTTGATTCATGGACCTAACATTCCAGGTTCCTATGCAATATTGCTCTTTACAGCATCGGATCTTGCTTCTATCACCAGTCACATCCACAACTGGGTATTGTTTTTGCTTTGGCTCCATCCCTTCATTCTTTTTGGAGTTATTTCTCCACTGATCTCTAGTAGCATATTGGGCACCTACTGACCTGGGGAGTTCCTCTTTCAGTATCCTATCATTTTGTATTTTCATACTGATCATGGGATTCTCAAGGCAAGAATACTGAAGTGGTTTGCCATTTCCTTTTCCAGTGGACCACATTCTGTCAGACCTCTCCACCATGACCCGCCCATTTTGGGTGGCCCCACATGGCATGGCTTAGTTTCATTGAGTTAGGCAAGGCTGTGGTCCATGTGATTAGACTGACTAGTTTTCTGTGATTATGGTTTCAGTGTGTCTGCCCTCTGATGCCCTCTCGCAACACCTACCGTTTTACTTGGGTTTCTCTTACCTTGGATGTGGGGTATCTCTTCATGGCTGCTCCAGCAAAGGACAGCCACTGCTCCTTACCTTGGACGAGCGATATCTCCTCACGGCTGCCCCTCCTGACCTTGAACATGGAGTAGCTCCTCTCGGCCCTCCTGAGCCTGTGCAGCCACTGATATCAGACAGTTTTAAAACCAAAAACCTGACCTTGTTTAGGAATCAAGCCTTAGGCACCATTTCTAAAGGTTCAAACATTGCATTCTTTTACTCTATTGTTACAAGGGTGTGGAGGGTCTCTAAAAGATTTTAGAGAACAAGCTGATATTTTAAGTATCTTTATGTTAACCAATGAGAATTCCTTTCTGCCATTCAGTATACTGGTTAGTAGACTTTTAAATTGCTGATATCTGTTGGATCATAGAAAAAGCAAGAGAGTTTCATAAAAACATCTACTGCTTTTATTGACTAGACCAAAGCCTTTGACTGTGTAGATCACAACAAACTGCAGAAAATTCTTCAAGAGATGGGAATATCAGACCACTTTACCTGCTTCCAGAGAAACCTGTATGCAGGTTAAGAAGCAATAGTTAGAACTGGACATGGAACAACAGACTGGTTCCAAATTGGGAAAGGAGTATATCAAGGCTGTATATTGTCACTCTGCTTATTTAATTTATATGCAGAGAACATCATGCGAAATGCTGGACTGGATGAAGCACAAGCTGGAATCAATATTGTCAGGAGAAATATCAATAACCTCAGATATGCAGATGACACCACCCTTAGAGCAGAAAGCGAAGACGAACTAAAGAGCCTCTTGATGAAGGTGAAAGAAGAAGTAATTGAAAAAGCTGGCTTAAAACTCAACATTCAGAAAACGAGGATCATGGCATCCAGTTCCATCACTTCATGGCAAATAGATGGAGAAACAATGGAAACAGTTACAAACTTTATTTTCTTGGCCTCCAAAATCACTGCAGATGGTGACTGAAGCCATGAAATTAAAAGATGCTTACTCCTTGGAAGAAAAGCTGTAGCAAACCTAGACAGCATACTAAAAAGCAGAAACATTCCTTTGCCCACAAAGGTCCATCTAGTCAAAGTATGGTTTTTCCAGTGGTTAAATATGGATGTGAGAGTTGGACCATAAAGAAGGCTTAGCGCTGAAGAATTGATGCTTTTGAACTGTTGTGTTGGAGAAGACTCTTGAGAGTCCCTTGGACTGCCAGGAGATCCAACCAGTCAATCTTAAAGGAAATCAGTCCTGAATATTCATTGGAAGCTAACGTTCCAATACCTTGGCCATCTGATGCGAAGAACTGACTCATTGGAAAAGACCCTGATTCTGGGAAAGATTGAAGGCACGAGGAGAAGGGGACAACAAAGGATGAGATGATTGGATGGTATTACCTACTGGATGGACATGAGTTTGAGCAAGTTTCGGGAGTTAGTGATGGACAGGGAAGCCTGGTCCATGGGGTTGCAAAGAGTCGGACACTGCTGAGCAACTGAACTGAAGTGAAAACCCCATTTCTGAAATTCATGGAGAACATTACCAGAGAATCTGGTGTTGATCCAGATTTAGATGGCAGAAACACTTGGAGTAGTCACTTCCAGGATATGGTTTTTCAGTTGGAACATTAGTAACAATCTCTGGAGTATGCACTTTCCTTTAAAATTTTAGTTGACTGTAACTGGGCTATAGTTTATCATAACCAGAACAAACAAAATCTTTTAATTTCATTTGATTTGTTGCCATTCTCAAACCATGGATTACACACCCTTCTGTTTAGATTCCATTGGCTGGGAGTTGGTAATGTGGTCACGTTCAGCTGCAAGGGAGGCTGAGAATTATAGCCTTTTTCTAGGAGGCCCTGTGCCCAGATATCATATATGTTACTACCAAGGGAAAAGAGAAGGGTAGATACTTTGTGAACACTGCAAGGCTTCCAGTGCTGAGGATTCACAACAGTTGCTCAATATTTTAACTTGCATGGCAATAAAAGTCCTTACTCCACCCTCAGCCTATGGGAAACTTTCCAGGTATGAGAAATAGTCCCATGTTTTCCCAGAAATGGATCGGGGATGTGGCAATGGCTTAATAGTGGATAGATGTGAGAAGGCAAAAATTTCTTCTTCCACCAGTTCTCTTATGTCCCAGGTTATATTAGGATCTTGCTGCTAAAAGTGTGCCCATGAATTAGCATCTTCTGCTAATCACCTGGAAGCTTGTTTACAATGCTGACTCTACGCTTCGCTATACAGCAGAGTTGGGTCCAACATTGGAAATCAACTATACTTCAATTAAAAATAAAATTCTGACTCTGCATTTTAAAAGGACCTACAGATGGTTCCTAGGCACAGTGAAATTCAAATGTTTTCTCCTGCTTATCCAACATAGATGTACCCAGACACACTGTGATTGGGGGTAATGTGTTTCCTTCAGCAGAACTCCTTAGAGCACAAAAGAAAGTTCAGGAGAACTCACAGACAACTGGTGTATTACCACTTAGATCATAAATAACTCATATTTTATGCAGATTAGCGTATTCTATGCAAAAAGCAAGTAACATACATGGTTTTTTGGTCTATCAGAAGAAAGTAGCAAGAAGAATATGTTAGGAGTGGATCTGTTTGGTAATATATAACATGATAAATATAATTAATATTACTGTGTGTTATACACAAAAGTTGTTAAGGGAGTAAACCCCAGGTTCAGTCATGTCTAACTCTCTGTGACCCCATGGACTATAGCCCACCAGGTTCCTCTATCCATGGGATTCTCCTGGCAAGAATACTGGAGTGGGTTGCCATTCCCTTCTCCAGGGGATCTTCCCAACCCAGGGATCGAACCCAGGTCTCCCACATTGCAGGCAGATTCTTTACTGTCCAAGCCACCAGGGAAGCCCATGTTATATACAGAAGTTGTTAAGAAAGTAAATCCTGAGTTCTCATCACAAGGAAAATTTAAATTTTTTTTTTATTTTTTTGCATCTATATGAGATGATGGATGTTCACTAAACTTATTGTAGTCATCATTTCATGATGTATGTAAGTCAAATCATTATGCTGTACACCTTAGACTTATACAGTGCTCTATGTCAATTATATCTCAGTAAAACTGGGAGAAAATAAGAGATGTAATAAAATTCTTTGCATTACACATGAAAAAAAAGTGTGGATCTGTATAGATGATGGAGCTCTGGATAATTATTTTTCTAACTTTGTCATACTTGTCAAAAAAATTTTTAATGAGTGTAAACTATTTTAAAGTAGAAAAAAATGGTGTTTGAGAATGATATGGAACAGATTTGTTTTAGCTTTAGTAATCAGTTATGTCGCTGCCTGAGAAATAAATCTCTAACTGGTCGGGAGAGAGCAGCCGTGGCGTGGGATCATTATGTATCCACCCAAGGCAAGCTTCTGCCCTTGCCAAAATAAACTGCTTATTCACAGGAGATGGGCAGTGCTTATTTTGGAACATTACTCTTAATTGCTGACTTCTGCAACTCAAAATTTTAGTGTCATTTCCTAACTTTGCTTTAAATGTATTTTCATCTTAAAACTTGGCACAAAGGTTTAATAAAATTTTCTTTTCATAATTGAAATTATTCAATTCAACTAACATGTATTGGATAGCTGAAGGTTACACAGCTCTAAATCATTTTTTTTTCTTTTTGGAGGGAAGGTAGAAAGGACTCAAAAGACATGGTCCCTGCATTTGGGAACTCACTTTGCAGAACTATCATGAAATTAGGATTTAAGTGTGTGAAGTAATTTCCTTCTGAATGGGTATTCCTGTAACTATATACATTTTTTTTTCAAAAGCCCATGATATATCTGATCCATGTGATATGAAAACAAGAATCCACTCTAGCTTTAAAGGTCAGATGCATATAGAGAGTAGTACTGAAGTAAGATAATAATTTCACAAGAGCAAATGTGGGAACATGTTGAAGGTACTGGGTCTTTCTCCTGCTGCCTCTGAAGAAAGATGAAGAGGGGCAGGTGAAGGGAGCAGAGAAAGCACTGGGTTTCCTTAATAAGTTCTTGGCAAGACCTCTTACAGGAGAGCTTACAATGGAAATTTTGTGCCTGTTCTCTTGACTTTTGAAACAGTTAAACTAAGTTTCCCCAGAAGAAATTTTTACTACAGCGGTGGAATTAGATTGTCAAAGATTAATGAGAAAGATGCTACAGTCTATCAGGATTTTTAAAAATAAAGCATCTAATTCTCTGACATTTTAATTTGTGTACTGATTGAGATGTAAATTTTTATGTATAATATGATTAAAAAAATATTGCCTTCCATATCAGTAAATAAAGGATGTTGCAACCAACAAACCAGCTATCACTGTCAGTTCAATTTAGTTCAGTCGCTCAGTCGTGTCTGACTCTTTGCGACCCAATGAATCGAAGCATCCCAGGCCTCCCTGTTCGTCACCAACTGCCGGAGTCCACCCAAACCCATGTCCATTGAGTCGGTGATGCCATCCAACCATCTCATCCTCTGTTGTCCCCTTCTCCTCCTGCCCTCAATCTTTCCCAGCATTGGGGTCTTTTCCAGTGAGTCAGCTCTTTGCATCAGGTGGCCAAATTATTGGAGTTTCAGCTTCAACATCAGTCCTTCCAATGAACATCCAGGACTGATCTCCTTTAGGATGGATTGGTTGGATCTCCTTGCAGTCCAAGGGACTCTCAAAAGTCTTCTCCAACACCATAGTTCAAAAGCATCAATTCTTAGGCGCTCAGCTTTCTTTACAGCCCAATTCTCACATCCATACATGACTACTGGAAAAACCATAGCCTTGACTAGACGGACCTTTGTTGACAAAGTAATGTCTCTGCTTTTGAATATGCTGTCTAGGTTGGTCATAACTTTCCTTCCAAGGAGCCAACGTCTTTTAATTTCATGGCTGCAATCACCATCTGCAGTGATTTTGGAGCCCCAAAAAATAAAGTCTGACACTGTTTCCACTGTTCCCATTTATTTGCCATGAAGTGATGGGCCTGGATGCCATGATCTTAGTTTTCTGAATGTTGAGCTTTAAGCCAACTTTTTCACTCTTCTCTTTCACTTTCATCAAGAGGCCTTTTAGTTCCTCTTCACTTTCTGCCATAAGGGTGGTGTCATGTGCATATCTGAGGTTATTGGTATTTCTCCCGGCAGTCTCGATTCCAGCTTGTGCTTCCTCCAGTCCAGGGTTTCTCATGATGTACTCTGCATATAAGTTAAACAAGCAGGGTGACAATATACAGCCTTGGTGTACTCCTTTTCCTATTTGGAACCAGTCTGTTGTTCCATGTCCAGTTCTAACTGTTGCTTCCTGACCTGCGTACAGGTTTCTTAAGAGGCATGTGCCCTGAGGGATTCAGAGTAGAGAAAAGCAGGATACTAGCCCTAGATAGTTAAGGTGCACATCAAAGGAATGACTTCAGTGAGCACATACTCTCGCATCTTCCTATACACAGTAAAACACTAAATTCGTTAACTTGAGATACCTAGTTTATTTTTTTTGACCTCGCCTTGCAGCATGCAGGATCTTAATTCCCTAACTGGGGTTCTAACCCACACCCCCGGCAGTGAAAGTGCGGAGTCTTAACCACTAGATCACCAGGGAAGTCTCTGGTTTTCTTTAATTAACAGTAATCTTTTGATGTTCAGACTATTACAGAACTCCTATAAATCCTGGCTTCTCTCTTAACTCTTGGGAGCAGTCCATCAGGGCCATCTGAGAGGCTACTTCTGGTCATAAGTTCTCAGTTTTGTCACCCAGATAAAATATAGCTCCCAACTTTTAGGTGTGCATTTTTTTTCAGCCAACAATAGCCTTGTTCTTTATATTTTAACCCTCACGCTAATGGCAGAAAGAAAAGAGGAACTAAAGAGCCTCTTGATGAAAGAGGAAAGTGAAAAAGCAGCTTAAAACTCAGCATTCAAAGAACTGAGATCATGGCATCCAGTCCCATCACTTCATGGCAAATAGATGGGGAAGCAATGACAGACATTATTTTCCTGGGCTCCAAATCACTGTGGATGGTGACTGCAGCCATGAAATTAAAAGGTGCTTGCTCCTTGGAAGACAAGCTATAGCAAACCTAAAAAGAGTATTAAAAAGCAGAGACTTCACTTTTCTGACAGAAGTCCATCTAGTCAAAGATAATTTTTCCAGTAGTCATGTATAGATGTGAGAGTTGGATAATAAAGAAGGCTGAGCACTGAAGAGTTGATGCTTTCAAACTGTGGTGATAGAGAAGACTCTTGAGAGTCCCTTGGACAGCAAGGAGATCATACCAGTTAATCCTGAAGGAAATCAACCCTGAATATTCATTGTAAGGACTGATGCTGAAGCTCCATTACTTTGGCTACCTGATGCGAAGAGCCAACTCACTGGAAAAGAACCTGATGCTGGGAAAGATTGATGGCAGGAGAAATGGGTGACAGAGGATGAGATGGTTGGATGGCATCACCGACTCAATGAACATGAGTTTGAGCAAACTCTGGGAGATAGTGAAGGACAGGGAAGCCTGGTGTGCTGCAGTCCGTACGGTCACAAAGAATCAGACATGACTGAGCAACTGAACAACATATTTTAAAAAACAAAACCAGGAAATTAACACTTTTTACTTTTTTAGTTACAAGAGATTCCCACTCAAACAAGCTTCATTATTAGAAAGATGTAAGTCAATATTACAGATATTTCTGTAAGTTATAGAAATATATAATGTTACAGAATTCTGTACAAATGGGTTTCACATAAACTAGAAAGTTGTTTAAAACAGGTACATTCTCTCTCACTTAGTCTCAGCTTCTCCATATCTGTCTCATTTTCATCTCTCATTTTCTTACTCATCATTTTGCAAATGGCTGCCTCAGTCACTAAGCTGGCATGGCTTTGTCAGTCCAGTACTCACCATGGACTAGCAACAACTTCTGTGTTTTATGGTTTGAATTCATGATGAAGGGAATCTGATTGGTCCAGGTCATCTGTTCAAGTCTCTGATCAACCAGTGGATTGGCTGCCTGTTGTGATGAGCTGATAACCTGGTCCAGTCAGCCATGACCAGGAGGTGGAGAGATTGCATGTGATGTGGTGGTTTCCCTGTTCTTCTGGGCATATCCTTATTTCACTCAAAGTATATAGAAAGGAATAAATTGTATTTGGCCTTAGTAAACCTAAATCTATAAGATGATGCTATAGAAGACAATTCACATGAAATAAATAAATAATGTAACTTGACTAAATTACCAAGTAAATAGTATGACAAATGCCAGGGGCTGAGAGTTCAGCATGATCTGTAGTGATTGGAGAAAGCTTATAACAATATCAGATGTGGAAAAGCTAAAGGAGATTTCCAGATATTCCTCCCCATCCTTCATCCCCAGTATGTTCCTTGAGTAATAAGTTTTAGATTAAAATTAACATTAAATTGTCCAAAGAATTCTCATTTGAGATGGCTGAAGAAGCACATGCCTAGGAAGAAAAATATATTAAAAAATGAAAAAAAAAAAAAGCACAATGAGAGAAATAGGGTGGGGGGAGTTGTTGGTAGACAAGAGATTTCAAGAACTTTCTGGAAAATGTAAAATGGATTAATGAGGGTTGATTGATGAGGCTGAGTAGAGGAGGCCATAGCCTAGAACACGCTAGGGTGCTGACCATCTGGAAGAAGCCCAGACAGGCTCTAGACCTTGACAACAGATACAATAGGGGACGGGGCTGAGAAATTGGACTGAAAGGGTCTGTAGACAGCCATTAACCCCAGGCGAAAAATTGGAGGGTTCAAATAGTCTTAACAAACCGCCTAGGAAAAACTAGGGCAGATGACTAGAAAACATTCCCAGGGTAAATGCCTCCTTATTCTGGCATTTAAATGTTCCTAGAGTTACAGGACTCAGTAGGTAAAGAATCTGCCTGCACTGCAGGAGACGTGGGTTCTATCCCTCGGTTGGGAAGATCTCCTGGAGGAGGGTGTAGCAACCCAGTCCAGTATTCTTGCCTGGAGAATTCCATGGACAGAGGAGCCTGGCGGGCTACAGTTCATGGGGTCGCCGAGAGTTGACACAACTGAAGTGAATTAGCACGAGTACAGTTACAGCTGGCTTCACGCCTGCACAAACTTTACCTCCCATTAACTAGCGCATCTATAAATAGCTCCTAGAGTCTTTCTACTGTAATATATTTTTTAAAATTTTTACTTTGGCATAATTTTAGATTTACAGAAAAGTTAGAGGAAATAATTCTCATATACATTATATCCAGTTTCCTGTAGTATTAATATGTTAATATGTTTACTTTTTACTTTATCTTTTCTTGACAAATAGATAGGTAGATAGACATACAAACATTTCATTTTTTCCCTGAACTGTTCAATTAGTCAGACATGATGCCTCATTTTTTAAAATGAGGCATCATTTTTAAGGTGTATTTCCATTAATGTATATTTCCTTAAAATATTAAATACTCCAATGTGTATTTCCTTAACATATTCTTATACAAGTACAGGAAATTGATTAAAAATCAGAAAGTTAACATTGACAAAATACTATTATCTAGTTGTTGATCTTATTCAGATTTTGCCAATTAAAAAAATGTTCCAATTAGCAATAGAAATTTCCATCACATTGCATTCAGTTGCTATGTCTCTTTTTATCTCTTTGAGTGATGACCAGCTTCATAGCCTTTGTGTTTCATGGTATTGACATCTAAGATTACTCTGCAGTTATTTTGTAAAATGTCCCTCAGCTCTGGTTTGTCTACTGTTTCCTTATGATTAAATTCAGGCTCTACACTACTGGCAGCAAATCACAGAAGGCAGAGACTTTTCTCAGTGCATCTAATCAGGAGGCATCTGTTGTTAGTTTGTCCCATTATTGCCTAAGTCTTAATGTGAACAGCAACCAAGGATCAACAGATATCAGATGAAGGTCTCTAACATGAAAAGAAAAACCCCAGTATCACTAACATGAAGAAAAAAACAAAATTCAGGGAACAGAGGTACACTTTAGAATAGGAGAGATTTTCCAGTTGGTAGCTTCTGAGATGTCAAAAACAAAAGGTAAAGTATAAAAGATAAATATAAAAGGTATAAAAGGTAAAAGGTGTAAGAGGTAAAATATAAAAGACATAGCAGATCAGTGAGTGCTGGGATCATGCATTAGGATCAGATTTGCTGTATCAAACAACAGAAAATCACTTAAAAAATCAGAGATTGACAACGTAGAAGTTTCTCACTTGTATAAAAGAAGTAGATAGCTCTCAGGTGACTGGTGACTTCAGTGGGTCACCAGGAATGTTAGCGTGTTACTTTCCTATTCTGCCATCTAGTAGATGCTCTCTGTTTTCAAGGCCTCTCACAGTCCAAGATGCTGCTGGAACTTTAGCCATTGTGTCTGAATCAAGGTCAAGCAAGAACTGATTTTTTTTTTTTAAAGGAGTGGGGGTTGTTACAGTGTCAGCTATCTTTAAGCAGCTTTCCCATATTTTTGCTTACATCTCTTTTGCCAAACCTACCTGCAAGGAAAGCTAAGAAATGTAGTCCTTTATTCTGGGCAGCAACGAGATCACATAATAATTATGGTACTCCTACTAAGGAAGAGGATATTGGTATTGACTTAGGCAGCTAGCAGATTCTGGCAGTTAGTTTAATAGGCAGCATAATTTCCACAGCAGAAAGGAGATGCAAATCATTAAGTATCTAGTACATACCTGCTATATGTGTGCTCAGTCATGTCAGACTCTTTGTGACCCCATGGACTGTAGCCTGCCAAGCTTCTCTATCCATGGGGTTATCCAGGCAAGAATATTGGAATGGGTTGCCATTTCTGTCTCCACTAGTACATACCTAACAGCATATGTTTTTGTACACATAGTCATAACAGTTTGAAATTTCAGAAATCTAGTGACTAAAAAAAAGAACAGTGTAATTCCAAGCAAAACAAAACATGTTTAACAAATACATAAAAGATGTTTAACCTTGTATACAAAATTAGAGGATGACAAATAAAAATGAAATTTTTTCAGAATCAGCTTGGAAAGATTAAGATATTGAAAATATCTTATGTCAGTGAAGGTTTTGAACAAGAGTTTTCTCTTCAACTATTGGCATAAGTATAAATAAAGTCAGCCTTTTGGAAGGAAAATTTGGCAGCACTTACCAAAATATGAATGTATTGGTTTTCTGTTGCTGCTATAACAAATTACCATAAACTTTAGAGACTTTATATATATTTAAAGCACACACAGATTTATTAGTTTAAACTCTACAGGTCACAGTTTAGTGTGGCTCTCACTGGATTAAAATCAAGGTGTCCTCTGGTCTGTGTGTCTTTCTAGAGGCTTTAAGGGAGAATCTGTTTCCTGTTAATCTCCATTTCCGGGACATTCAGTTCCTTGCAGATAAGTCTGAGGGCTTCGTTTTCTTGCTGTCTGTCAGCCCAGGGCAGATCCAGAGTCCACTTGTGGTCTTTGGCTCAGGGTCTTCATCCACTGTCCTCAAACCAGCTGTGATAGCTCAAGTCCCTCTCGCACTTCACACCTCTTCCTTCTTCTGTCCCAGCTCTGACCCAGTGGGAAAAGTCTCTTTACTTTTAAGGACACATGTAATTAAATTGGGCCCAGCCAGATAATCCAGGATAATCTCCCCATCTCTAGGTAGATAACCTTAATCATGTCTGCCAAATCCCTTTTGCTATGTGAGAGAATGAATTCTCAGATTCTAGAATTAGAACATGGACATCTTTGGAAGGGGGTGGGAAGCATTACTCTGTTCACCTCCATAAAGTATACACTGTGTTGTATCTAGAAATTACACAGAGAACTGCAACAGACACTTTAAAACCTGAAGTGAGGAGGGTGGGAAGACAGAGAAAATGTAAGACTTATAAAGAATAATTATCATTAACACCTTCAAACTTACCAGCAGCATGAGATGCTAAGGAAAATATGGAGAAAGGCTTTCAAAGTTGTCTGGGGAAATTTTTAAATCCAGGTTATTGCTATGCTTAATCAAACTATCGATTGAATTTGGGGGGAAGGGGGAAGGGCATTTTCAAATATTCAAGAATTATAATTTTTCCTCTAACACACCTTTCCTTAAAAAGTTACTTGAGATGGATTTCAGCAATAAGAGAGAGTAATCTAAGGAAAAGGAAGACGGGGGACACAGGAAGCAGAGAAATAAAGTCCCAGGATGGTTTCTGGGCAGCAGCCCACAGGGAGCCCAGCTCACATTGGGTCAGGAAGATTGAGGACTCCAGATAGAAATGGTTTCGAAAGACTTCAGGGTGGATAGGACTAGCTCGCAGAGGGCGAAAATACTGAGGCTATAATAAAGGTCCAGAGTGCATGCGTGCTTTAGTTGCTCAGTCATGTCTGACTCTTTTTGTGACCCCATGGACTGTAGCCTGCCAGGCTCCTCTGTCTGTGGGATTTCCCAGGCAAGAATATTGAAGTGGGTTACCATTTCCTTCTCCAGGGGATCTTCCTGGCCCAGGGATCAAACCCGTGTCTCCTTCACTGGCAAGTGGATTCTTTACCACCGAGCCACCAGGGAAGACCAAGGTAGAGAACACATGGTCCAAAGTGAAAGTAACATGTTCTGATTTAAGTAACTGATGAAGTGTAAAAGACCTCAACTGTGTTTAAACCACAGTTTTTTACCAACTGTGTTTTAAACCACTCTAAGCAGCAAATAAGTAGTCCCTTTTGTGTGAAATACTGCAGTCAGGGCAGTGGGACTGTAGGGGAGAGTACAACGCCTGTACATATTCATATGTGATGACTGTGTGGGAACATGTCTGGAAGGATGCCTGCTATGATGTTAATAACGATTGTAGTTGGAGATGGGATTTAAGTGATTTCTTTTTGTTTATCTGTGTTTTTCAAAGTTTTCTTTTTTTTTTTTTTCAAAGTTTTCTAACATGATCCTCTGTCAGCTGTTTGATTTAGATGGTGTCAATGATTTTAAAAACAATGTAGAGAATATTGTGTTATTGTTATGTATAAAAAATGTAATGGAAATAGAAAATATATTCCAACTTGTGGCTTCAGGGCTAATGAGCAAACTGGGAGAACTGGTCACCCTGTATCCTGTTGAGACCTAGCAGGACCAGCAAAGAGCCTAAAAGCACACAAAGGGTGTTCCGTGCATACGTTCAAATTGACTGTGTCTTAAATTGCCAAGTGCTGTGCCAGGCACAGGAAACAGGAGCGAGATATCGTCTCTGTCCTGAAGATACTCCAAGTCAGAGAAGGAGCAGACCAGGAAAGCTTCAGTCACGTCACGCAGTGAAGAGTGCTGTGCTTCATGTAAACATGGCATGCCCTGGAACCCCAGGAAAATGGAAGCCCCCCTCAAACCAGGGAAGGTCCCGTGCAGCTTCCTGTAGGAGATGACGTAAGACGTGTTCTCAAAAGCAAATAGCAACAAGCCAGATGGAAAGGGCATTCTTGGCAGGGCAGTGGTGTACACTGTGGGTTGGAAAGACCATGGTGGGCTTCCCTGGTGGCTCAGTGGTAAAGAATCCGCCTGCCAATGCAGGAGACACGGGTTCGATCCCTGATCCAGGAAGATCCCACATGCCGCGGAGCAACGTGCGCCACAACTATTGAGCTTGTAGTCTAGAGCCCAGGAGCTGCAACTGTCGAGCCCACGTGCCCTAGAGCCTGTGCTCCACAACGAGAGAAGGCACCACAGTGAGAAGCCCCACACTGCAACTAGAGAGTAGCCCCACTCACTGCATCTAGAGAAAAGCCTGAGCATCAGTGAGGACCCAGCACAGTCAAAAATAAATAAATAAAATTATTTTTTAAAAAAAGAAAGACCATGGTGATCCTGTAGCTGCTAGTGGCGTGAGGGGGTTAGAGCCTCAGGGGCATGTGATCCTGGCATGGTAGGTAGGAGATGGGTTGTAAAGAGGCTACAAAACCTACTAAAGTGTCTGGGCTTTTACAGCATTTACTCTGGTGGTTGCGTACGAGATGGAGTGAAAGGGAATGGGATCAAGGTTATTTATGATGTGAGGGTTTAGAAAGAATATATGTGACCCTCATGGAAGCCCCTCCCAACCCACCCTGTCTAGTCAGATTCCTCTACCTCCCCTACCCTGTCATTGCACCCTACCTGTTTCCTTCTGAGTGCTTAGCTTTCTCTTCTTAAACTATTTTGATCACTTACCTGATTATAGTCTTTCTCCCCCATTAGGCTGTAAGCCGCACAGGGCAAAGATTGTTTTATCCACCAATGCAGGGCATATAGCTTGCACCTAAAGAGTTGTGGGCACTCAACAATTGCCCAGAATAAGGCAGCAGCGATGGAGGTGGAAAGAAGGCAGATTTGAGAGTTTAGATACAGACTAGAGAGAACCTGGTGATTGATTGATTTAGAGAGTTGCACCGGGTTGAGAGCTGGGGTTGGAGAGCATAAAGATGAGTCTTCCAGGGGCCCGACTCAGGAGACATCAGACTCAGCTGGTGGTTGTTGGGTGAGTGTGGGTGGGGTGGAAAGGAGTGGGTTGGGGTGAGAATGTGTTCTTACTAGAGAGCAATTGCAACCCTGAACTCACCCCACAGGTTTAACTCCCCTGCCTTCCTGCTCTTTCAGTGATTCTTAAACTTTGCTGCACTTTAGAATGACGTGTTAAAAACCTGACATGGGGGACTTTCCTTAGATCAGTGAAATCTATCTACCAGTGAAGATAGGGATAGAGCCTCCTAATTTTTAAACTTTTAAAATATCAATATTCCAGTGAGCACCATTGTCCCATGAGTTTCCAGATGAGCAGTCCCCTTCCTGCCCTTTGTCTGGAAACCCCAGGCTTATCAGTCATCTCACTCTGCCGGCTCCTGGCTGAGCCATCAGCTGGCTTCCATTCCTCTTCACCAGGGTTGGGTCCTGGCACTGAAACCCTTCTACAAATATTTGTGCTTTTAACCTGCCACTGCCTGGCATGTATGTCACCTCGGCCAATATTTACACTTGTAGATGACTATACTTAATGCTTAATGGTGTGTTCCGCTTAAAAGGTGTAAAGGATGTGAATTACTTGAGTCTTCCTGTTTCCTTTTGAACCTTGGAAAACATCCAGATGGTTTTCTTTAGCCCTTATTCACTTTCTTCAAACATTTCACAACTGGGGCCGGTAAACGTAGACCCAGTGACGCGATACTCAGTGTCTAATTTCTTGCCAATGACCAGGAGCGTCTTGTGGGTGGTGGTGTGGCGAGGGAGAGGGACAGCATGTTGTGCAACATTGTGTACCAATGCAAAATTGGGCTGTGGTTATCTGCTGGGGTGACCCTGGTGGGTTTCCAGTGTGGACATGACTACAAGTGTCTGTGGTTTCTCAGGACCCCAGATGAACTACTGAAAGTGATGAGGTCCGGGAATGAAACTTCATTGTTTAAAAATTAATTTTAAAAATTAATAGGGTTTTTATTTTCCTTCAGAATCTGTACATGATTTGATATTTGAAAGTGTTTGCATCTTACTTTCCGTATTTGGTTTCTACACACATTCTTTGATCCTGAAGACAAATTCTGTACTTGGAGACTTTGATTTGTTCTATGGCAAAGCTTCTGGAGGATCTTCCCTAGTGGGTCAGATAGTAAATAATCTGCCTGCAATGCAGGAGACCTGGGTTCAAGTCCTGAGTCAGGAAGATCCTCTGGAGAAGGGAATGGCAACCTACTCCAGTATTCTTGCCTGGAAAATTCCATGGACAGAGGAACCTGATGGGCTACAGTCCATGCAGTCACAAAGAGTCAGACACAACTGACCAGTCTCTCCCCAGTGCTCAGTTTGGCACTGCCTGGTCCATAATGATTTTTGGGTTTCTCTGGTGGCTCAGACGGTAAAGAATCTGCCTGCAGTGCAGGAAACCTGGGTTCGATCCCTGGGTTTAAAAGATCCCCTGGAGAAGAGAACAGCTCCCCACTCCGGTATTCTGGCCTGGAGAATTCCATGGACAGAGGAGCCTGGCAGGCTACAGTCTATGGGATCACAAAGAGTTGTACGCGACTGACAACTTTCACGCACAAAGCTTCTGGAAGTGCTGCTGGGAGGAGAGATGGCTCATTTTCAGGGTGAGCCTAGTGAGGGGACAGAGAAAAGCCCTTGCAAGGGTTTGGAGCCCCAGGTGCAAAGCCCGGAGGCTGGATTTGGTTGGAGGAGCTGCAAGTGATGGGATGACTGGCTTGTAACAGGTTAAGATCAGGTGAAAGGCTAGAATAAAGAGGTGGGTGGGCACAGGGGTCTCATGCACTCAAGTGACATCCCTACAGCCTGCAATTACGCCTTCCTCTTCTGCATCCCGCACATCCAGCTTCCCAAAGAGTGAAGTGTTAGTCACTCAGTCGTGTCTAACTCTTTTCAACGTCATGGACTATAGCCCACCAGGCTCCTCTGTTCATGGGTTTTTCCAGGCAAGAATACTGGAGTGGGTAGCAATTCCATTCTTCAGGGGATCCTCCCAACCCAGGGACTCAACCTGGGTTTACTGCATTGCAGGCAGATTCTTTACCATCTGAGCCATTAGGGAAACTGATAAGTGTAGATGTGATCATTCTGCTGCTGCTGCTAAGTCACTTCAGTCATGTCCGACTCTGTGCGACCCCATAGATGGCAGCCCACCAGGCTCCCCTGTCCCTGGGATTCTCCAGGCAAGAACACTGGAGTGGGTTGCCATTTCCTTCTCCAATGCATGAAAGTGAAAAGTGAAAGTGAAGTTGCTCAGTCGTATCCGACTTCCAGTGACCCAATGGACTGCAGCCCACCAGGCTCCTCTGTCCATAGGATTTTCCAGGCAAGAATACTGGAGTGGGGTGCCATTGTCTTCTCTATGTGATCATTGTGCTTTTCCCTTAAAAAACAAAAATAAAACAAAAACTTCACTATGTTTTCCAGTAAGACCAAATTCTTTAGACTCCCTCAGTCTAGTTGTGAGACTTTTTTCCTGCTTCTTTATTTAAAGGCAAAGTGTAGAATACAGAAAACAAAAACAAACAAAAAAACCCAAGGACAATGCAGGAAGGCACTGGAGTTCCGGGAGACATTCCACAAGGTGACGTAACCAAGGCCATTTATTTCGCACACACAGGACTGCACAGCCTCTTTGACTTGAACATGTCAAATTCCTTGCAAAGAATTTTGCCTTTGGGAGAATCCCTGAAAAGTCCTTCAGTGTTTAAGTCCCTTAAAGAGTCAAGCAATGCTTGCCCTTGAGAACATGTGGATTATCTTAAAATATCTTCTGATATTGACTTCTAATATAATTCCACAGTGGTAAAATAACAGACTCTGTATTTCAGTATCTTTAGACCATGAAATTTTTGCACTTTGTTTTATGTCCCTGGATATGTTCCAGCATCTCCTAGTTTATAGTCTATGGGAATTTGAATAGAATTTGTATCCTACTGTTGTGTGAAAATTGTATAAACCTTAATCATGTTGAATTGGTTCATAGTGCTTTTCAAATCTACTGTATCCTTCTACTTCTCTGTGTATTCATTCTATTAACTTTTGAGAGTTTGATATTGAAACTCCAACTAAAAATCTTATCTACTTAAAAAATAATTGTAATATATAGTGGAACTACATGTAACCTTGCTCTGTATTTTCCAAGTCTGTGGTAAATGTGTTACCATAGTTTCATAATTTAAAAAATAAGAAAGAGGGGAAAAAAAGAGAAGAAATGCTAATCAAGCGGGTTATTACAAGAAAGAAGCAAGATCTGCTATTTAAGACCTTGCTTCTTTCTTATACCAATCTTATTCTTTGGCCAATTTTGTCATTTTGCAAATGTTCCTTACTCTTTTAAACCTCCATGTTTTTGATTAAAGGGTTCCTTTTTTTTTTTCCCCCATAATGCCTGTTCTCCATCTCTACCTGGGAAGGCTTATCATGTTTGAGGACCTAACTGAAATGTGATTTCCTTCATCCGATTGCATTGTCATTCCAGGTGGAAGTGCCTTTTATCTGTACTTGATTAGAGTTTAATATTTTAAAACTTTAATTAGAGTATAATTTACATGAATTGGCCAAAAAGTTGGTTTGGATTTTTCTGTAAGATGCTACAAAAAACCTGAACGAACTTTTTAGTCAACCTGATATTTCCTAAAGGTAAGTGTACAGGTTGATGAAGTTTCATAAGCTGAACACACTTGTGACGCCAAGAAGCAGAATGTCACCAGCACCGAGGAAACCCTTTCTCCCATCCCCACTCCCATCCAAGGGTAGCAGCGGTCGACAGGTCAGGACACAGATTAATTCTGAACATCATCAAAGCAGGATCACAACTGCTTTTTAAGAGTATATATTCTTTCATATGGAGAAGGCAATGGCACCCCACTCCAGCATTCTTGCCTGGAAAATCCCATGGTTGGAAGAGCCTGGTGGGCCGCAGTCCATGGGGTCGCTAAGAGTCGGACAAGACTCAGCGACTTTACTTTCACTTTTCACTTTCCTGCATTGGAGAAGGAAATGGCAACCCACTCCAGTGTTCTTGCCTGGGGAATCCCAGGGACGGAGGAGCCTCGTGGGCTGCCGTCTATGGAGTCGCACAGAGTTGGACACGACTGAAGCAACTTAGCAGCAGAAGCAGCATTCTTTCATATCCATATCTTTCATATCTTTCCCCTAATATTATGTTTGTGAGATTCATTCATGTTGTTATAGTATTTGTGGATGATTCATTCTTGTGGCTGTATAGTGTTTCATTGTGAGAATATACCACAAGTCAGTCATGCATTCTACTGTTGATAGCCTATTTGCTACTTTGAACATTCTAGTATACACCTTTTGGTAATAGGTGCACGTACACAAATACTGCCAGACAAATTTCCCACGTGACTGCCTCACTGTACACACCCACCACTGATGCACTCTTCTAGTTGCTCCACATCCTTACTGTGACTTGATATCTTCCATCTCATCCATGCACTGAATACACGTCCCAAAGTGTGTACCACAGAGTTTCTATTCAAGGCTGCAAAGAGACCCAGATCAACGTATAAAGTAGAACAACCCCTCCCTCCCTTCAACTCCTCTGCCTTGTGAGGCGTTTTTTGTTTGTTTGTTTGTTTTGTTTTGAGTATTGAGAAATAAAATTTCTTCCTTATTTTAAAAACTAAAGACAGCATAGGAAACCTTCTGATGTGCCGGAAATGTTCTATATCTTAAGTATGATGGTTACATAAGTTCATAAACATGAATGAATTAAAAAACTAATAGAGCATCAACAAATTTGTATACCTTTCTCCAGTCCCATCCCAGTGATCAGTGTAAAGAAGAGACTTATGTGAATATATATTCAGAATAGGTTCTTGCCAGGCTGGGGAGAAGGTTAGTGATTTGAATGTAACCCAGTCTGGAGGTTCTCAGAGAAGCAGATTGACCACTTGCAACATGGTGCCTATTTTTCTGCCTCAATTGTCACTCTAAGTTTACTTGATGGAAAAGGGGAGAGGAATCAGTGTGCATTTCTTCCAAAGACAAGTTGGTTCTAAATGAAGGGGTGATACTAGTAAACTCTTCAGCTTCCTTCAACTATCATGTTTGCGCCTGGTTTACTCCACTGCTATTTGTATTGAGCACTCCGAAGCCTAGACTTCTGGAATAAAATAAAGATCAAGCATAGATCTGCCGCTGCTGCTGCTAGGTCACTTCAGTCGTGTCCGACTGAAGTGTGTGTGACCCCATAGACAGCAGCCCACTAGGCTCCCCCGTCCCTAGGATTCTCCAGGCAAGAACACTGGAGTGGGTTGCCATTGCCTTCTCCAATGCATGAAAGCATAGATCTAGAAGTCTTTAAAAAAAACAACTGTAAGGTGTGTCATTTTTATTTATTTATTTATTTTTTTCCCAAAACAATATTGCCACCTATTGGTAGAAAAGGAGAACTTTATTTCAATGTTTTAATTGCAAGTAGTAATGATATGACCATGGATGAAAATAAGCTGTATTAATTCAACATTTTCACCCTGACCTGCTCCCACCACCTTTCACAAGAGATATAGCTCATAGGATTCTTAAATGTCACAAAATCAAATACTTGATAGGGCATTACGAATCCTTCCGGAGAGCTGGCATCACTGCCTTCTATATTTGCTTGAGAGAAAATTTTGTTGTTTCATTGTTAGCTATCATTCCATATAACAATATTTTAAGATCAAGAAACTGCTTTTTCTGTCATGTGTGTCAGTAAATTCTCCCAGTAAATCTCACACTTATTAGCAGACATGTGTCGTCACACTGTTTTGTTTACAATATTGTTTTGTTGAAAGTTTTCACTTTTGTCTCAGATTCAAAGGATTTGTTAACAAAGTGATCCACTTGTTATATAAAAATAAATAATACCAGTATTTATTAGAAGATTATCTGGCTTACTTTCAGTATACTAATACTAAAAGAAAAAAGAAATAGAAACAGCAGAGGATACATCACCAAATTGGGTTTTGACCAACATCCAGACTCGAACACAGCACTGGGAAGTCCATGACACAGCACATCTGGAGTCCTACCTGGGAAAAGGTTCCAGGCAGCCCATCAGCTCTGTGGGTGGGCCTTCAAAGACTGAGTTCCTGCTTATAATCCTAGGATATAAACTGATATCATCATCAATCTGTGAGCAAATTGTAGCTCTGGTTTCATGTTCAGTTCACTTCAGTCTGTCACTGTTTCCATTGCTTCCCCATCTATTTGCCATGAAGTGATGGGACCGGATGCCATGATCTTCGTTTTCTGAATGTTGGGTTTTAAGCCATTTTCTACTCTCCTCTTTTACTTTAATCAAGAGGCTCTTTAGTTCTTCTTCACTTTCTGCCATAAGAGTGGTGTCATCTACATATCTGAGGTTATTGATATTTCTCCCAGCAATCTTGATTCCAGCTTGTGCTTCATCCAGCCCAGCGTTTCTCATGATGTACTCTGCATATAAGTTAAATAAGCAGGGTAACAATATACAGCCTTGACGTACTCCTTTTCCTATTTGGAACCAGTCTGTTGTTCCACGTCCAGTTCTCATGTTGCTTCCTGACCTGCATATAGATTTCTCAGGTGGCAGGTCAGGTGGTCTGGTATTCCCATCTCTTTAAGAATTTTCCATAGTTTGTTGTGATGGTTTCATGTTAATGCTGTTTATTTTGTCTTAAAACTTGAAATGTTGTTAAGCCTAGGGTTTGTTTGGCCAGCTCCCCTCCAGGGGCTCAGCAATCTCAAGAATGTTCCACCGTCTTATCTATGGTGCTGCAAGGCTTGCACTCACAGCAGGCAGCCACTCAGCCACTCATATCAGGGCAGTGTCCAGGCAGATTAGAAGCAAGGCCAGAGGACTGTTCTGCTTTGTCTCTGAGCCTCAACAAGACTGTTTATTTAATTTCCCTAACAGACATTTGGCAAAGTCTACTTTATTAACTTCAATTTATTACATTTTACTATTTTTCTTTTAATTGCTGGATAGAACAAAGTTTTCCCTTAGCATGAAAATGAATGCTTTTAAAAATCATAATTAGGGGAAAATTGCATTCTTCTCTGATAAAATACTAACATGTCAACAGTAATACTAGTTGCATATCAAAGACACCATAAAACAGAATTGCACTAGTAAAAATATTCTGAAGACATATAAAACTTGGCAATTTAAATTCTTAGTGCATCTTTTTCTTGTGTTTTGTTTGTTTGTGTATTAATTTGCCAAACATTTATGGTCGTTGTTGTTTGGTCACTAAATCATTGTAGACTCTCTGTGACCTCATGGACTGAGCACGCCAGGCTTCGCTGTCCTTCACTGTCTCCCAGAGTTTTCTCAGATTCATGTCCACTGAGTCAGTGATGCTATATCACCATCTCATCCTCTGCTGCTCCCTTCTCCTTTTGCCTTCAGTCTTTCCCAGCATCATTGTCTTTTCCAACGAGTCGGCTCTTCACATCAGATGGCCAAAGTATTGGAGCTTCAGCATCAGTCCTTCCAATGAATATTCAGGGTTGATTTCCTTTAGGATTGGCTGGTTTGATCTCTTGGCAGTCCAGGGGACTCTCAAGAGTCTTCTCCAGCACCACAGTTGAAAAGCATCGGTTCTTTGGGGTTCGGCCTTCTTTATGGTGCAACTGTCATATCTGTACATGACTACTGGAAAAAACACAGCTGTGACTAGATGGACCTTTGTTGGTAAAGTGATGTCTTTGCTTTCTAATACACTGTCTGGGTTTGTCATAGCTTTTTTCCCAAGGAGCAAGAATCTTTATTTTGTGTCTACAGTCATCATCTGAAGTGATTTTGGAGCCCAAGAAAATAAAATCTGCCACTGTTTCCACTTTTTCTCCATCTATTTGGCATGAAGTGATGGGACAGGATGCCGTGATCTTAGTTTTTTGAATGTTGAGTTTTAAGCCACCTTTTTCACTCTCTTCTTTCAACTTCATCAAGAGACTCTTTAGTTCCTCTTTGCTTTCTGCCATTAGAGTGGTATCATCTGCATACCACTTGTTGATATTTCTCCCAGCAATCTTGATTCCAGCTTGTGATTCATCCAACCTGGCATTTTGCATGATGTACTCTGCATATACTGGAGGAGGGCATGGCAACCCATTCCAGTATTCTTGCCTGGAGAATGACGTGGACAGAGGAGCCCAGAAGGTTACAGTCCATGGGGTTGCAAAGAGTTGGACACTACTGAAGTGACTGAGCATGCACACACACTGCATATAAGTTAAATAAGCAGGGTGACAATATACAGCCTTGTCGGACTCCTTTCCCAATTTGGAACCAGTCAGTTGTTCCATGTAAAGTTCTAACTATTGCTTTTTGACCTGCCTACAGGTTTCTCAGGGGACAGGTAAGGTGGTTTGGTATTCCCATCTCTTTAAGAATGTTCCACAGTTTGTTGTGATCCACACAATCAAAGGCTTTTGTGTAGTCAGGGAAGCAGAAGTAGATGTTTTTCTGGAATTCCCTTGCCTTTACTGTGATCCGACGAATGTTGGCAATTTGATGTCTGCTTCCTCTGCCTTTTCTAAATCCCACTTGTACATATGGAAGTTCTCAGGTCACGTACTATTGAAACCTAGCTTGAAGGATTTTTAACATAATCTCATAAACATTTACTAGGAACTTACTATATGTTAGCACTTAGCTAGAAGCTGGGAATACAAAGATTAATGTGACAGCCAGTGCCCACTGAGAGGCTGTACTGTAGGCAGGTAAGACAGATACAGAGACAGTATTAATTGTAATACTGTTAATACTTTGTAGAAAGTATAGTTACCAAAATATTCTGAAGACACAGTGAGAGGCACCTCAATCCTGATGGAAAGATGAAGGGGAGGACAGCTTTGTTGGGGGAAACCTGAGTCCATTTCCAAATAAGTGTTGGCTTGGCAGAGGGCAGGGGTTGAGGGTGGTGTGGGGCTAAAGTAGAGTTTGAAGTGTCTGTGGGACTTCCAGGTGGAGCAGTCCACTTGCCATTTGGAGATGGGAGTCAGAAGCAGGTGCACAGGATAGAGAGTGAGAGAGAGATTTTGAATTTCACCCAAGAAACTCTGTAGCAAGAAAAGACCCACGGCTGGGGATGAACATCTGAGAGGGCAGAGGCATGCTGGCTCCCAGAGAATCTCCAGAAGCAAAGAATCAAGATTCCCCAAGAGAACAAGAAAGTTCAATCATTGAACCAGGGGGCTCATCCACAGCCTTGAGGCCAAATTGGCCAAAAGTTTCACTTTGTTTGGCTCCTCAGGGTTTGTAATATTTTTACAATAGTTGCCAACTTCTAAGGGTCGAGTGATGCCTCGTAAAATCTGCATGCTTAGCTGTCCATGAAGCACTGGAATATCTGGCTATGTAGGGCCTAGATTTCTCACAGCTGCACAGCAGCAGCCCTTTTGCTGCGGTGACAGGCTCTCCAAGACCCCATAGGCTTATATCTTGAGGTGGCCATTTCGTTCATTGAGGTGACCTGCCTGGCTCGTCTGGGCATTTACATCTGGGATCTTCCCCTAGAATTTCAAGAAAGGTGTGATCTCCAAATGTCCACTGCAGCAGAGGAATGGCTAAGGAATGAGAGAATCTCCCCTGCCTTTCAATTAGTAGATGGTGAGCCACCGGAGTGACCTGAGGAAGGGAAGATTAAGAAGATTAAGTAAACCACAGAAGCAGATGAAATTACCATGGATTGAGGAGTGGCCAGGAGGGAAGGAAGAGCATGGTGAGGATAGAGGGGTAAGTGATCTTTTCTTTAAAGGGCCACAGAGCAGATCTTTTTGGCTTGGCTGGCCAGATGACCTCTGTCACGACTCTTCAACTATTCTGTTGTTCAGCACAAAAGCAGCTTTGGATAATATATAAACAAATAAGCATGGCTATATTCCAGTCAGATTTTATTCACAAAGATAGGCTTTCTGTGGCCCACAGCTTGCCCAGATGACGTACACTGGGTCAGGGATAGGACATTAGGTTGAGAGGAAAGCCGACAGGTCTGTAGACAAGGGGAGGGGTTGGTAGAGAGGAGACATTGAAGGTAAAGAAAAACAGGAGAATGATAGATGAGGCCACTTCCAGAGGGAACAGGAGGGAGACAGGGCAAGGCGCTCAGTGGGGGTGAGGGGAGGAAGACCATGCCAACCAAGGCAAGAGCTGAGCAGAGCTGGAGAACGAGTTTGCAGTGTGTGAGTAAAAGGAAGTCAGATATTGCTCCTTTTGCTGCTGGTGCCAGTTTTGTGGATAAAGTAGGAATGAAGCAATCAACTGAGAGTCATTGAGAAGTTGGGATGAAGACGCTGGAACAACAGAAAGTTGGCAAACCATGCTGAGGGCTCAGCTGAGCTTGGAAGCCAGAAGTAAATGTGTTGTCGCATTGTTGCCATTCTGCATGGCAGCAGCAACGCCAGAGTTTCGAGTCAGAGAATGTAGATGGTGAATTTTGAGATAGTAATTCAGAACACATGGGTCTCGGCTGAGTAGTTGTAGCTGAGGCCAAGAGGGTCCTGCAAGATGGGAAGGAGAGAACAGATCAAGGAATTAAAGGGGTTTTGTGAACAGATCTAGAGGGTGAAGATTGTTGTTCAGGCAGTAAGTTGTGTCTGACCTTTTGTGACCCCATGGACTGTAGCATGCCAGGCTTCCCTGTCCTTCACTATCTCCTGGAGTTTGCTCAAATTCATGTCCATTGAGTCAATGATGCCATCCAATCATCTCATCCTCTGTCACCCACTTCTCCTGCCATCAATCTTTCCCAGCATCAGGGTCTTTCCCAGTGAGTCAGCTCTTCACATCAGGTGGCCAAAGTATTGGCACTTTAGTTTTAGCATCAGTCCTTCCAATGAATATTCAGGATTGATTTCTTTTAGAATTGACTGGTTTGATCTCCTTGCTGTCCAAGGGACTCTCAAGAGTCTTCTCCAACACCACAGTTTGAAAGCATCAATTCTTCAGCACTCAGCCTTCTTTATGGTCCAACTCTCACATCCATAGATGACTACTGGAAAAAACGTAACTTTGACTAGACAGACCTTTGTCAGCAAAGTGATAGCTCTGTTGTTTAACACACTGTCTTAACTTTTCATAACTTTTCTTCCAAAAGAAAAGATAAGTGTAAAGATGGAGAGCAGAAAATATATAGGAAGTGATTTGAGAACAAATGATTGGGGTTTAGAATTTCTGTGTTGGGGCATTTCTGGGATATTAAAATCCAGGTCAGGCTCCTTTATTAGGGGGTTGAAATGCAGTGCAGCAAAGGACAGTCAGTATCGGGAAGTAAAGTTGTTCACTAGCTATCTTCACAGAGGCTGAGATCTCTCAGGGTTTGGAATGAAGGGGCTTTCACTCAGAGATGGAGAGCGACCTGAAGGCAGCGGATGGCAGCAATGAGGAGGAGTGGAGGACATGTGTCTGTCTGGCACAGGCATTCACCAGAGGTGGGAGCAATAAACTCCTTCTAGGCTCGCAGGCGCCTGCTTTAGCCCTGTGGGGTCAGCACTTTCCATTCCCAAGGAGACCAGTTCATCACTATCTCTACATAAGCCGGTTGGGGCCTGTTCAAGATGTGGAGGAGGAGTGTGTTGCTCACAGGGTTAGCCTTTCCTTACAAGTCCCTGCAAGCCCCACTGTGAGCTTTCTCTCAAACTTCTGTGATGTAGTCCTGTCAATAGAGAATATGTGGGACTTCCCTGGTGGTCCAGTGGTTAAGAATCCACCTTGCAACAATGCAGGGGGCGCAAGTTCAATCCCTGGTTGGGGAACTAAGATCCCGCATTCCTCAGAGCAGCTAAGCCTACGAGTCACAACCAGAGAGTCAGTATGGCAGTAAGGAAAGATCCCAAGACACAACCCAGCCAAATAAACAAGTAAATAAATATTTGTAAAAACTAGAGAATATGTCGACTTTCCCAGCCTGCCTGCTTCTTTTGGCCTGTCTCTGATTCTATTCAAGCTGCAGCTCCAGCCGATAATGGATGTCCGCTCCCCTTTCACCAGCAGGTGGACAGGAGATTAGAATATCTCTGCAAATGTTCCAGGGAGAGGAGCCGGGAGTCTTCTTAAATGACAGCCCCCCAGCCCCACCCCCATAGGGGCTGTATGACTGGCGCTGTGGCAGAATCCATGTGGAATCACAGGTCAGGGAGGGTTCAAGTTGTGGACAGTTAGTGAGCACTCTTCTTCAAGTTCCACCCTGAGACGGGCCTCGGACCAGGACTCTCCAGGTGGAAGATTCTGAGGAGCCTCCGAAGAGAACTAGAATAATGGGCTTAGTGAAAGAAAGCCATACACATGCAGCCTATTTAAACTGCACACAGTAGAGTTTGCACCACATTGTCAACCACTCTGTTTAATAACCTGCGCTTATCCCCTCTCCCCCTGTTTTCTCCCAGAAACTGAAGCTTTGCTTTTGGCACCAAGTATGAGCTGGCCCTTTGAGTTTAGAGAGAGGGACAGATCACACAGGAATTAAGTCAGAAGATGCCAGCCCCAGGGCTGGGCCATGTCCTCATCTCTGGAGCCTTAGGAATGGAAGCTGAGTCCATATGCTTCCTCAGCTGTTGTGTCTGTGATCTTCCCTGTCAGCTGTTTAAAGAACAGCTGAGAAAGGAGGCCTGCATGCTTCTGGGCTCCCTCTGCATGTTTCAAGCATGAGTCAGACCCAGAGGCTAGCGTTTGTCCCCTCAGTTGAGAACTGCAGCCCATATCTCTCCAGATAAGCATCTCTGAAAACAGCCAGTGCCAGGCAGATGTAAGGATCAGAGAATGCCAAGCCTTAATTCTGGGGAGTGGGGCATCCTGGCCCATACCCTGAGGAGACAGCTTTCAGCCTTCAGGTAAGATAAAAAGAAGGGAAAAAAATTCACCCCTGGTTCTCACACTAGAGAGAAGAATCAATCCTTATGGAGTAACATTTTACAATTTTTGGTTTGTGTTAACAAGTCTGAAACCTATCCAGCCAACTTAGCTCATTTTACTGGCAAAGTGTTTTATTTTAATTCTTATTTTTATTTATTTATGTATTTATTTTTGGCTGCATCGGGTCCTGGTTGTGGCACACAGCATTCTCGTTCCCTGACCAGGGATCAAACCGGCATTCCCCATGTTGGAAGGTGTACTGTCAACCACCAGGCCATTAGGGAAGTCCTGCAAGATCTTTTCTAACATGTCACCTAAGCCAGTGCACAGTCATTTAGTAACCTTTATATAGATGCGATGATATACTGGGTCAAGAGAACAGGACACACTGCTAAGGATTTGTTTGATTCTCATTTAGTAATGCCTGTTCTTTGCAATGTGGTGGGGAAATGGCACTGGTTTGGTTTTCAACCCAAAGCAGTGATTTAAAAATTGTACACAGGAATCACCTGGAATTCTTAAAAAAAATTCTGACTCCCAGGCCTCATTGCAGAAAAATCACATCAGAATCCATGGAGGTGGGAACCAGGAGTCAGGAGTCATAGATTTCCCAGGGGATTGCCATGAACAGCCATGTCAGAGACCACCCACCCCCTGAAGAATCACATTTACTCATGTGATTGTCCTCTGTCTATGGAATTCTCCAGGCAAAAATACTTGAATGGGTAGCCATTCCCTTCTCCAGGGATCTTCCTGGCCCAGGGATTGAACCAGAGTCTCCTGCATTGCAGGCAGATTCTTTACTGTCTGAGCCACCAGGGAAGCCCAAGTGACCACAAGTGTCTCTATTAATTCAGTTCATCTTGTATTTGTTGCCGTTTTGACTTGGCACTCTGAGGGTTGATTTGATTATCTTGAGGATATTTCTGGATCCTAATAAAGTCATAATCACTTGGCAGCAGCAGGGATAAGAGCCAGGTGGAAAGAAGAGGTCTCATGAACCACAGGGGAAATTTTCTCAGTCATGAAACCCGAAGGCATGCAGAGCATCTCTCCAGGTTAGAGGTACTGAGCTCTGAGTCTGGACAGCTGGACATAGCAGCAGAAGTAGTGGATCTGGGGTAAGTGGGGAGTATACCAGAGAGATTTTCTGGAATAATTTCTCTCTGCAACTGGAGAGAAAGCTTATAAGCCAATTTATAAGCCAGGTGTAGTAGGATACGAGGGTGGACTTGCTCTGTTTAAAGAATCAGGAACACAGTGTACAGACTCTCAAAGTCTTTAAGTCTCTAAGGTGATGATTCTCAGAATGATTTCTTTTTTTTTTTTAGTTGAGAGTTTCGATAATTATTATTTTGTCAAGAAAATAACCACATTCCTTTATCAAATATGTGTTCAGTGCCTTTTCTGTGCTAGGCACACCATTTGTTACTAGAGACACAAAGATAAAATAGAACATAGTATATGTCTGTGCAAATCAATGTCCCAGATGGGGAAAAGGGTGCATAAATCAAACCCTTTTAAATAAAAGGGTAGCAAAAAAATTATGCTAGATTCGGACACAGTTCTGTGAGTCTGATGTTAACCCTAATGGCATCAACCCTCATTGATTTCATTTTCCTTCTTCCGTTGCTATATCCTGGACTCTGTATTTTTTGCATATAATGTAAATTAAATACTCTATTGGTTTGTACTGCTATTTTCACGAGAAGGTAGGATTCTTAGCAGGGGAGGCCGGACACTTTGGGATCCTAAACTTAAGAGCAAAGAGCAACTTCTCTGAAGTCTGGTGTGTTACTGAACCAGAGAGAATTCTATACAGAGGTTAAGGTAGGCAGAGGTGCTCCAGTAACTGTTTCTTTTGAAATCTTTTCAGGTTTTCAGCCATGTTGACTGTTTCTACCATACTAAAATTGAGTGAAAATATTTGCTTGACCCGCATCTCTGCTCCCAGTGATAATTATTCAATGTTCTGTCACATCTTCTTTCCTAAATTTGTTGTTCAGTCGCTAAGTTGTGTCTGACTCTTGCAACCCTGTGGACTGTAGCCTGCCAGGCTCCTCTGTCTGTGGGATTTCTCAGGCAGGAATACTGGAGTGGGTCACCATTTCACCTCCAGGGGATCTTCCCGACCCAGGGATTGAACCAGCATATCCTGCATTGGCAAGTGGAATTTTTACCCCTGAGCCACCAGGGAATCTGAATCACTGAATAGTGGTCTCCAGTCTTTTAAATATCTTTGGCCTCTCCCCTCAATGCATTTATTTGCAGTCTCCATGTGAATTCTTGGGCCTCTTCCCTTTTCCTCATTTCCTGACCCCTCCTTACCAATGTCTCATCATCTCTTTGCTGGTTTATTACAAATTTTCCCAGCAGGCTCTCTCAGGCACCATTGTAGAGGGTGCTGAGCTGAACTGTAACATGCTTATTAGAACAATACTTTATACAAGAAATCAAAACTGTTGCTTTTATAATATCCAGCAAAACTGAGGCAAAAAAAAATAAAAGGGTAGCAAAAAAAAAGCTGATGAGAAGGGAATGATCTAGGCAGAAGGGAGAAGGTACTAAGACATAAAGGGATATAGATGCTCAAAACCAGCATGACCAATGATGTAGTCTGGTGGGTCAGTGATATTTATCAAGCTGATTCAGGGCTGAAAGAGGGTGGCAGATTTGCTAAACAATTACACAGAAACCAGACAGACTCAGGGAGCCCAAAGGTGAAATTAGATTATCCAACACAAGACACTGAGCAAGGCCAGCTGCTTGTACACAGTGTTTGTATTTGGAATAAATAAGCTGCAACTGTTATTCCTTCCTCCCAGGCTTCCAGCCTAGGGGTGGAGTCGGGATGAAAGGAACACAACAGTTTAAACGTCCACGTTCTGGTTTACATGATTCAAAACAGGAAGAGTTTGATTTATTTCTGGGATGGCTCAGTGGCCTATTCCTCCTGATCTTATCCATGTAGAGTTTGTACATTGAGACCACCTCCTGCCCGGTCTCTAATGGCAGAAACATTAGCATTATCCTGCGCCTCCCTGATATGTTAGACAGCAAGTCTACACGACTGCCTTCCCTTAAAAAAAAAAAAAAAAAAAAAATTATTTATTTTTGGTGGTGCTGGGTCTTCATTCTTGCATGGGCTTTTCTCTAGTTGTGGAGATTGGGGACCACTCACTCTTCATTGTGGTGCAGGGACTCCTCACTGCAGTGGCTTCTCCTGTTGCAGAGCACAGGCTCTAGGCACTCGGGCTCCAGTAGTTACAACTCGCAGGCTCTGGAGTGCAGGCTCAGTAGCTATGGTGCCAGGCTTAGTTGCTCCGTGGCATGTGGGATCTTCCCCCACCAGAGATCAAACAGGTGTCCCTTGCATTGCAAAGTGGATTCTTAACCACTGGACCACTAGGGAAACCCCTGCCTTCCCTCTTCTACGCAGCACGTGCTCCAGTCCCTCCACCCTGCGGTCCACTGGAATGGCTGCCGGAGTCCCGCTTCCAGCCAGCACACCTGGTCCTGCCACCTCCTGCTTCAGAACCTGTGCTCCCCTGTCATCTCCAGGGTGATGTGTACCACTCTCAGCCTTGCTTCCTGGAGCCTCTGATGGCTGTCTGACCCCATCGCTTGTGCTTCCACCACTTATCTCCACAAACTGGAGCTCTAGTAGATGACTTTTTCCAGAAGCTACCAGGACTTTCCATGCTGCACTGTCATTGTTCATGCTTGGAATGTCTCGCCCTTCTATTTTCTGACTAAGAGATGGGTAGTTTCTCAGGCACAGTACAATGCTTCCCAAGTGTGGCTGGTCATGCAGATCATCTCAGGATTGCTTTTAATATTAACCGCCCCTGCCTCCCACACACACACACGTTGGAATGCTGGGCCATGCTTCAGAGCTGCGGATTCCTAAAATATGAAAACGTATTTAAGTTTTTCTAAAGATGAGAACCATCAAGGATATAGTATCATTATTTATAATCTTTGGATTTGAAGGCCATTTTTTGCCTCGCCTAAAACTGATATGCATTCGTATTTTTGAGTGACAACGGCTAGTAATAGTAAAAAATATCTATATTTATAAGCAGTTCAGTATGTATTGAAATCTTCCCCATGTCACCCTAAGCCCTCTGAAGTCAGAATTGTGAGAGACCGTGGAGGGGAGGGGGAAGCTTTTGACCTGGGTCCTCCTTTCTGGTGAGATGACCCTGGCAGCCCCTGGTCTCCCCAGCCTCAGGCAGAATGCCCAGTTCTATATGTCAATGCAAGGCTCTTCTCTTGTTTTATTTATTTACTCCCTGTTTTTCTGTAACTTTTTTTGATCTAAACATTCTAAAGTATTTAATGTCTGTTTTTTGTATGCATTCTGACATGATATGGTGGCTTCCCTGGTGGCTCAAACGGTAAAGCGTCTGCCTGCAATGCAGGAGACCTGGGTTCAATCCCTGGGTCAGAAAGATCCCTTGGAGAAGGAAATGGCACCCCACTCCAGTACTCTTGCCTGGAAAATCCCAAGGACAGAGGAGCCTGGTAGGCTACAGTCCATGGGGTCACAAAGAGTTGGACATGACTGAGCAATTTCATTTTCTTTCTTTACATGATATGTATTGTTTGTGGGCAAAAGTTTGACTTATGTAAGTTTATTCAAATGTTACTGTTATCTGTCTCATCTTGTTTCTTATGCCTGGATTGCCATTTTGGAGGGAATGGGAAATCCTGTAGCCCTGCAATGGACATTTATCACATTTTTAATGAAATACCCACCACATGCTACTCTAATAAGGAAGGAGGCAGTTAGATAATGTGGCTAAGAGTGCTGGCTCTGGGTTTTGAATGCCAGTGTTCAAATCCTAGCTTCTTCACTTATTAGCTTCATGGTCTTTTGGCATGTTATTTCCCCAAATGCAGGAACCTTGAACTTCCAGTGAACTCCACCTTGAACTTCCAGTGAACTCCACCTTGAATTTAGTAGATTACTAAATCTCTCTGGATTTGAACTCTACCAGTGAACTTCCTTGAACTCCACCTTTAGTAGATTACTAAATCTCTCTGCCTTTTAGTTTTATCATTGTAAAGTGGGGACACTTTAGCACACCTCAGAAGCTGTTGTGAGGGTTACATGTGATAAGCATATCTATCTAGGCTGTTCCTCTTACTGGAGAAAAGTCACACTACAGATTGTACCGCAAATGTTGATAATTTCCACTCCCTCATGGATCCTCAGTGGTGCTCAGAGACCCCCTTAATTATAGTTAAATCCTCTTCAGCAGCTTCTTCCTAGGTTTCCTAGGTTCTCAAACCCCTTTATCCCCAGCAGGTTCACATTTACCGGCCTTGCCTCTTATTTATTTATTTATTTTTATTGGAGGATGATTGCTTTACAATGTTGTGTTGATTTCGGTCTCTTATTGTTTAAAGCTTATGTCCTCCACCTACACTGGAAGTTCAAGGTTCCTGCACTTGGGGAAATAACATGCCGAAAGGGGCTCAGGCAATAAGGAAGTAAACAAACCATATAGAAAATGTTTTTATCTAACTAGAAATGCTTTGTTTGACAACAACATAAAAGGGAATCTTTCATTTGGGTGAAAGGGGAAGCCTTTCTGCAGAGGTGACATTGAAGCTGAGACAAGGCTGCCATGTGAAGATCAACAAGCAACAAGACCTAGACAGAAAGACCAACCTGTGCAGACACCCTGGGGGGAAAAGGAGCTGAAAGTGGGTGAGGAACAGAAGGTCAGCCAGCAACACTGAAATCCAGGAAGTAAGGACGAAGATAGGAGGGGATCAGACCAGACCAGGCAGTTCAGTGGAGCTTACTGTGATGAAAGAAGTGTTCTACATCTGTGCTGTATACTGTGGCAACCACTAGCTGCCTGTGGCTATTAAATTTAAGATAATGCAGATTACATAAAACCTAAAATTCAGCTTTTCAGTCACACTAGTCACATGTGGTTTCATGAATATAGTGAGTGTTAGTTGCTCAGTCATGTCCGACTCTTTGCAACCCCGTGGACTGTGGCCCACCAGGCTCCTCTGCCCATGGAATTCTCCAGGTAAGAATACTGGAATGGTTTGTCATTCCCTTCTCCAGCGGCTCTTCCTGACCCAGGGATTGAACCTGGTCTCCTGCATTCCTGTCTGAGCCACCAGGGATGGATACAAATATACGCAAAAATTATTAACAAAATATTAAAGAATTTTTTTTCCTATTACTAGCATTTCAAATGCTCCCTATAACCCTACCATTGAAATGTGTCCAACAAACACATTTTTCAAGAAATGGGACTTCTAGTCCTTGTATCTGCAGCAAGGTGGTGAAGGTGAAGTCACTCAGTCATGTCTGACTCTTTGCGACCCCACAGACTGTAGCCTACCAGGCTCTTCCATTCATGGGATTTTCCAGGCAAAAGTACTGGAGTGGGTTGCCATTTCTTACTCTAGGGGATCTTCCTGACCCAGGGATTGAACCACTGTCTCCTACAGCTCCTGCATTGGCAGGCAGATTCTTTACCACTGAGCTACCTGGGAAGCCCATTTATGGTCAGAGTTTTGATTAAAGGTCCTTGGCCCTGTCTGCCACCTGAATCACTAGGAAACATGGACATCTGGGCCGTCTAGGCCTAGGCCTTAGGCATATGAACCTCTATTTTTATTAACTTTTTATTGAAGTGAACATACCATGTCATAAACGTGAATTTTTATGAACTGACCAAACTTGGGTAACCAGCACTCGGATCAAGAAGCAGATTATCACCAGCAGCTCAAGGGAGCCGTTTGTACCTCAGCCAAAGTTATTACAGTCCAGCCAAAGTTGTCAATATCCTGACTAACATATGGAATTATTTTGCTTTTGGAATTAAAAAAAAAAACAAACTAAATACATACTCTTGTGTTTAGCTTCTCTCCCTCAGTGCTGTGTGAGAGTCATCCATATTGCTGCAGATAGTTCTGATTCATTCATTCTCAGTCTTGTATAGTATTTCATTCTGTGAATAAACCTCAGTTTATCCATTTTACTATTGATGAGCACCTAACTAGTTAACAACTGGTATTTGATATCTCTTATATTTGAGACAAGAGTTTGAGCAAGCTCCAGGAGATGGTGAAGGACAGGGAAGCCTGGCATGCTGCAGTCCACAGAGTCACGAAGAGGCAAATACGACTGAGCAACAAAACAGCAACAATTGAGATCTATTAAACTTAAGAACTTCTATTCAACAAAAGTCACCATTAAGAGAATGAGATGTAAAGAAAAATATTCTCCATACACACACACACAGAAAACAAATGTGTACCCTGAATATAATATATATACATGCATAATACATATGAATTAGTAGAAAGCCAACTCGAAAAAATACTTGACAAATCTCAAAAGAAAATACACAAATAACCAATAAACACATGCTCAACTTCATGAGTGGTTCAGGATGTGGAAATTAAAATAATCACTGAAATGGTTAAACTATAAAGGACAGAGTATCAAGTGGTGGTGAGGATACAGGACAGTTTGATTCTCACATACTGTTCACGTGAGTGTCGATTTGTACAACCATTTTAGGAACTCTTTGGGATCCCTGGTGGCTCAGCTGGTAGAGAATCTGCCTGCAATGTGGGAGACTTGGGTTCAATTCCTGGGTAAGGAAGATCCCCTGGAGAAGAAAATGGAAATCCACTCCAGTGCTCTTGCCTGGGAAATCCCATGGACGGAGGAGCCTGGTGAGCTACAGTCCATGGGGTCACTAAGAGTCAGGCACAACTGAGCAACTAACACTTTACTTGGTAGATCTACAAATGATTTAGCAATTCTGTTCTCCAATGATTTAGCAACTCTAGCCTCAGATTACTCTACAGAGATGGATAAATATGTGCTCCCAAAGACAAGTATAAGATGTTCTTAGCAGCACATTTGTTATGGCCCCAAACAAGCATCTTTGTGTTTAAAATAACCTACAGGTAGATTTTGAGAGCTCATTAAGGCTGAGAACCATAGCAATATCCAATGCACTTTTGATAGAATTTTCATTTTCATATGCTGACTTAGTAGGAAAATTATAAGACATTACCTTTATCTTTTGCAAGGGATAAGCTGAAATGATGGAAATGGCTAAAAATAATTTATAAATTTATAATTTATATTATATATTATATTATTTATAATTATAAAATATTGTTTTGGTTGTTTGTTAAAATACTAAATGCTTGATGGATTTTTTTCTTATGTGGTAGAATCTTTAAGAAACCTTTGACCCTGATAGTGGAATCAACTATGGGAAGGGGTTAAAGTCAGGAAAAAGTAATAATAATTCTTTAGTAACAAGTCTGTACTCTAATGGGCTTCCCAGGAGGCACTAGTGGTAAAGAACCTGCCTGCCAATGCAGGGGACAGAAGAGACGTGGGTTTGATCCCAGGGTCAGCAGGATCGCCTGAAAGAGGGCATGGCAACCCACTCCAGTATTCTTGCCTTCAGAATTCCATGTAGAGAGGAGCCTGGTGGGCTTCTGTTCATAGGGTCTCGAAGAGTCGAACATGACTGAAGTAACTGAGCATTCATGCACACTTTTTTTTTTAATTAAAAAAATCTTTTTTTAATTAAAATATAGTTGACATAATATTGTGTTAGTGTCAGGTGTACAGCAAAGTGATTCAGTCAGATATATATATGTATATTTGATATAACACATGATATATTTTCCAAGTATTCTCAGTATAGTTTGGAGAGATGAAGAGACTGGAGGGTCTCTTTCATACAGCTTAGCCCTCACTTGTATCTTGAGATAAAAAAGGAGGCTGGAAACTATTTCCCCTCCCAGGGGAAGCTACCTGTTCTTTGGACATCACCAGGGCAACCATCTTTTCAGGTAAGTCTCTCACTAGAGAGGCCCCAAGTGGGAGCCAGGCTCTCTACTGGGTGACTGTGTATGCAGGTGTGCTGAGTCGTAACCAACTCTTTGAGACTTGATGGACTGTAGCCCACCAGGCTCCTCTGTGCATGGGATTTCCCAGGCAAGAATACTGGAGTAGGCAGCCATTTCCTCCTCCAGGGGATCTTCCCAACTGATGGATGGAATCCGTGGCTTTTGCGTCTCCTGCATAGGCAGGTGGATTCTTTACCATTGCACCACCTGGGAAGTCCCTAATCCTCTTATTAATACTATCTCTAGAGGTATTTCTGTTACTGCCATTTGATGGGTGCAGGAGTTTAGGCTCAGGGAGGCAAGACCACTTATAGGAAGGTCACACAGCCCCTTGTGACAGAGTCAGATACTCTGGGAAGTGGGTGTTTCTGATGCCTGTGATGGAGAAACAGGCAACAGATATTTATCTAGGCCTTTTAAATCACTGTGCTAAGCAGTGGATTAAGTCAGGGTGTCTCGGAGGAGTAGAGAGACCTGAGAATTGGTAGAAGAGGAAATTGAGATTTTGAAAGGGTGCTGTTTTCTTTGGAGAATAGCAGCCATGATATCTGTAGAGTGGAAGGCGAAAGGACTGATTTACTCCTTCTGATTGTGTCTGGACACTGGATAGGAGACAAATAATGTACCCAGTTTGAATGAGACTCCTCAAAGCAGGGATTGTGCCCTGGGGGAAAAGGTTGCAGTCTAGGTGATGAGTAGTCTGAGAAGATGGAGAATTTCTTTGATAAATAGGAGAGTGGAGGCTAGTATTGTTTGGTGGGATGGGGAGGAGCCGTATGGTGAGGAGGTTGGACATGTTGCTATAAATGGACCTCTAGTCCGGGGATCAAGTGGGGAATTGACTTGAGGAGTCGGGGGGTGGGCATAGGGGGCAGATCTGGGTTACCCAGAACTATCCTCGGAGGTAGATGTCAAGAGTAATGATGAGGTGAAGACTCTGGGTCAAGACTCTGAATTGATGGCAGTGGCCTTGCTGCAGGCTTTACACTTAAAAATCCACTTATAAATCCCTCTCAGCATCCCATCCCTCTCTAGTAATACTCTTAGAACTGACTGGTTCTCAGGCAGATGCTCCAGAGAAGGTGTGTCTTTCTCCTTCCTGCACCAGGGCCTGATGACAGACATCTGATCTTTGGTCAGCTTGCTGTGATAGGCCATTGAGGTGCTACTGGAGCCAAGTGCAAAGGATCTGATCTCAACAGTCCCGTCATTTCATAACAAATAGAAAGGGAAAAAGTGGAAACAGTGGCAGATTTTATTTCTTGGGCTCAAACTCACAGTGGACAGTGACTGCAACCATGAAATTAAAAGACTCGTGCTCCTTGGAAGAAAGCTATGACAAACCTAGACAATGTATTAAAAAGCAGAGAACATCTCTTTGCTGACAAAGGTCCGTCTAGTCAAAGCTGTGGTTTTTCCAGTAGTCATGCATGGGTGTGAGAGTTGGACCATGAAGAAGGCCGACCACCGAAGAATTGATGCTTTTGAACTGTGGTGTTGGAGAAGACTCTTGCGAGTTCCTTGAACACCTAGGGGATCAAACCAGTCAATCTCTAAAGGAAATCAACCCTGAATATTCATTGGAAGGACTGATGCTGAAGTTCCAATACTTTGGCCACCTGACTCATTTGAAAAGACCCTGATGCTGGGAAAGATTGAGGGCAGGAAGAAAAGGGATGACAGAGGATGAGATGGTTGGATGGCATCACCGACTCAATGGACATGAGTTTGAGCAAGCTCTGGGAGATAGTGAAAGACAGGGAAACCTGATGTTCTGCAGTCCCTGGGGTTGCAAAGAGTCAGACAGGACTTAGCGACTGAACAACAGCAATGAAGCTGCGAAGGGCAACTGCCAAATCATGTGAGGACCATTTATCAAACACTTGCCCTGTGCTGGACATTATGCTTTTCAGTCATTTCTCTTCACCTGTATACCTCACAACAATTTTTCAGTGTGAATATTTAAATTTCATTTAGCAGTTGGGATGCTTAGGATAAACGAGAGGAAAATTTGCTGGAGGTCCCAAAACCTATAAATAGCAGAGGTTGGGCTTAACTTTGTTTGTGTGATTCTAAAGACGGTGTTCTCTCTGATTGACTCTTGGGCTGTCACGTTTCAGGCTGGAGAAAAGGGTCTAAGCATGTGGTCTACACACCAGGCCTGGGAGCTCTTTGGTTGGAATGAGAGAATAGATCTTAGATCCTGCACTCCTTGAGGGTGATATTGTCCACTAGGAGGCGGCAAAATGCACCTATTACAGTGTTTTGTGGCCCTAACCAAGGGCAGGAGTAGGTGTGATTATTAACATTTCGTAGGGGAGGGAGAAAAAAAGAGGTCTAACAATGCTCCTTGGGGGTGGGGTAGGGAGTCCCTCAGTCGTTTGTCCAACTCTTTGTGACCCTATGGGCTGTGTACCCTGCTAGGCTTCTCTATCCATGGCATTTCCCAGGAAAGAACAGTGGAGTGGGTTGCTGTTTCCTCCTCTAGGGGATCTTCCCTACCCAGGGACTGAACCCATGTCTCCTACCTCACCTGGATTGGCAGGCAGGTTCTTTACCACTGAACCACCTGGGACCCCGTTTCTTTCCTCCTACCTCTGGGCTTTCTTTCAAGGTAGGAAGAAGTTCCCACTTTCATTCCCCACACTATGATCTCACATCCTCAGCTGCACTCTGTGAAGCTCAGGAGCATTGTGTGTCTTTTGGTTGTCTAGTAAGCGTTCCTCAAGGAGACTCCTGTCTTCCTTTCTTCCGAGGGGCTTTGGGCCCATGAACTGGCTTAAGTCTAGTAATTGGTTGAGGGTCCACAATTCTTTATTTCTGACTCAGGTATGACTTCTTTTTGCCACCACTACTTACTCTAATCAAGTTGGACATTAGAAGGGCCATCACCTATTTCAGTCCTACGGACATTACGATCAACTATCAAAAGTCAAAGGTCTCCATGGCTCAGACTCTTTTGATTTCTTTCGGTTCTTTGTCTACATCTTACTTGTCTTCTGTGATTTTGTTGTTGTTCAGTTGCTCAGTTGTGTCCGACTCTTTGCGACCGCATGGAGTGCAGCACACCAGGCTTCCTGGTGCTTCACCATCTCCCAGAGTTTGCTCAAACTCATGTCCATTGAGCTGGTGATGCCATCCAACCATCCCATCCTCTGTTGTCCCCTTCTCCTCCTGTCTCAATCTTTTCTAGCGTCAGGGTCTTTTCTAATGAGTCGCCTCTTCGCTTGAGGTGGCCAAAGTATTGGAGCTTCAGCTTCAGCGTCAGTCCTTCCAATGAATATTCAGGACTGATTTTCTTTAGAAATTGACTGGTTTGATCTCCTTGCTGTTCAAGGAACTCTCAAGAGTCTTCTCCAACACCACAGTTCAAAAGCATCAATTCTTCAGCACTCAGCCTTCTTTATGGTCCAACTCTCACATCCATACATGACTACTGGAAAAACCATAGCTTTGACTATATGGACCTTTGTTGGCAAAGTAATGTGTCTGCTTTTTAATATGCTGTCTAGGTTGGTCATAGCTTTTCTTCCAAGGAGCTAGTGTCTTTTAATTTCATGGCTGCAGTCACCATCTACAATGATTTTGGAGGCCAAGAAAATAAAGTCTGTCACTGTGTCCATTGCTTCCCCATCTATTTGCCATGAAGTGATGGGACCAGATGCCATGATCTTAGCTTTTTTAATGTTGAATTTTAAGCTGGCTTTTTCACTTTCCTTTTTTACTTTCATCAGGAGGCTCTTTAGTTCTTCTTCACTTTCTGCCATAAGGATGGTGTCATCTGCATATCTGAGGTTATTGATATTTCTCCTGGCATCTTGATTCCAGCTTGTGCTTCATCCAGCCTGGCATTTTGCATGATGTACTCTGCATATAAGTTAAATAAGCAGGGTGACAATATACAGCCTTGATGTACTCCTTTCCCAATTTGCAACCAATTTGTTGTTCCACGTCTGGTTCTAACTGTTACATCTGGACCTGTATACAGGTTTCTCAGGAGGCAGGTAAGGTCGTTTGGTATTCCCACTTCTTTAAGAACTTTCCATAGTTTGTTGTGATTCACACAGTGAAAGGCTTTAAGTTCAGTTCAGTCACTCAGTCATGTTTGACTCTTTGCAACCCCATGGACTGCAGCATGCCAGGCTTCCTTGTCCATCACCAATTCCCAGAGCCTACTCAAACTCATGTCCATCACATCGGTGATGCCATCCAACCATCTCATCCTCTGTCGTCCCCTTTTCCTCCTGCCTTCAATCTTTCCCAGCATCAGTGTCTTTTCTAGTGAGTCAGTTTTTCATATCAGGTGACCAAAATATTGGAACTTCAGCTTCAGCACCAGTCCTTCCAATGAATATTCAGGGTTGATTTCCTTTAGGATGAACTGGTTGGATCTCCTTATAGTCTAAGGCACTCTCAAGAGTCTTCTCCAACATCAGAGTTCAAAAGCATCAATTCTTCAGTGCTCATTTTTCTGTAGTCCAACTCTCACATCCATGCATGAGTACTGGGAAAAAAAAAAAAAGGTTATCCATACATAACTACTTTTGAGTAAAGTCAAAGGCTTTAGCGTAGTCGATGAAGCAGAAGTAGATGTTTTTCTGAAATTCTCTTGCTTTTTCTGTGATCCAACGGATGTTAGCAATTTCATCTCTGGTTCCTCTACCTTTTCTAAATCCAGCTTGAACATCTGGAAGTTCTTGGTTCACATACTGTTAAAGCCTAGCTTGGAGAATTTTGAGCATTACTTTGCTAGCATGTGAGATGAGTGCAACTGTGCGGTAGTTTTAACATTCTTTGACATTGTCTTTCTTTGGGATTGGGATGAAAACTGACCTTTTCCAGTCCTGTGGCCACTGCTGAGTTTTCCAAATTTGCTGACATATTGAGTGCAGCACTTTAACAACATTATCTTTTAAGATTTGAAATAAACAATGTGATTAAATGCTACCAGTTGGCTCCTACCACCCCAGAATCTTATTATCCTTGTTGAATTCAGGGACTCCAGTTTAATAGCAGCACTTCCCCGTCTCATTTCTAACCTTTAGAGAACAGCCACCATAGCACTCCTTATAGAAGCTGTAATTCCTTCCCCAGTGCCTTTCTCAAAGCCGTAGTGGAAGGAGTATCCTCTGAACCATTCTGGGGACATAGTTAGAGATATCGGAACAAGTAGTGCATAATAAATCCACTTAATTTTTTCCAAAGCCTTTGGATCCCTTGATCATTATACCAAGAAGCTTATGAAACTTCAAGTTCATTTACTGTAAAGTCCTTTTCACTCCAGGTTTAGGATCATTTGTAACTGCTCAAGCTAACACACTAATTTCAGAATCTCTGCTTAGTGCACTTAACTAATTTCAGTGGGTCCAACACTGCATTTCTTCTTCCGAGATCCAGTACAATTTAAAATCCATTCTCTTGCACATTACTGAGGTTCTTTCAGTATATACTGACAAAATATTGCAGCTCTTGAGGTGTGCATTGCCCTTCTTGTGAATCACACTTCATGGCTTACCTCCTGGGCCCTGCTGGGACTGGAGTCTGGATACTGGTCTAGAAGTAATGAGAGGCATGATCTTCAAAGAAGATCAACTGTTTGATGCTAGGTGACCACCTCACAGGAAGACATAGGTTCTTCTGATGTGGGATAACTGACGTCCTCAGACTGTGGTAGAAGGAAGGGCTGCTTCTACTGGCAAAGGAGGATCAGTAAGAATTTAGGGGTTCCAAGGTCCCCAGATTCATTGAAATCTGCTCCCATATTCCTGTCCCAAATTTTAAGTCATATTTCTTCTCAATCGATGTCCTAACCTTAACATAAGAAACCCTGCAAAGCTGAGAATTCAACTTGTGTTGTAATTCAGCCACCCACAGGATTAAATTTCATGTTTGGTTTTTGGAAACCTTGGTCTTATGGTCCAGGATATCCTTATCTTTCAGGACAGTTATAAATCCTTAAGTGCATCAGTTTTTTCCCCACACATTCTTCAGTGCACTTAGAAGCACTCATTGACTCACAAACATTTTTACTTTCACTAAAAATCTTCATTGGTAGCAATGAATTCACTCAAATCCTTGCCTTCTATTAGCAGTTGATTACACATGATCACTTTGATGTCTCCAGGTGATACTTCAAGTAATTCTTTTGCATATCATAAGCTACTACTGTCTCCTCTACTGTTGCCTGCCTAACTATATTAGGAAATCAGTTCCAGATAACCCAAAGCTAACTTAGAGAACCACCCTTAAGTTTCTGTTTCCTGGAATCACTTTTAGTATCAATTTCTGTATCAGTGAGGGTTCAATCAGGGAAACAACCACTGTGAATAGTATGAAATATGGGATCTATTATAAGATTTGAAAGTGAAAAAGTGAAAGTGTTAGTCACTCAGTTGTGTCTGACTCTGCGACCCCATGGACTGTAGCCCACCAGGCTCCGTTGTCCATAGGATTCTTCAGGCAAGAATACTGGAGTGGATAACCATTCCCTTCTCCAGGGGAATCTTCTGACCCAGGGATCAAACCCATGTCTCTTATGTCTCCTGCTTTGGGAGGTGATTCTTTACTACTACTGCCACCTGGGAAGCCGGACTTAGACCTTATGCAGTTGTGGTAAGAGACGGAGCACTTTCTGGAAAACTGGTGCCTTTGTGTCTGGTGGAGGCCTGAGGCCACTGAAATCAGTAGGTCCTGGAGTTGGGAACAAAAGCTGACTGTGAAGCAGGGGAGACTGGGAACAAACTGGGATCACATCTGTCTCTCAGTGCTTCCAACTTTATGATGCAGGTGACCTTCCTTCAGCAGGTCCAGGGCATGGAGAAGACAGAAGAGGACATAATGAAGGGAGCTGGAGGAGCTTCAGGCTCCAACAAGGTACACTGACAAGTCGTAGCAGCAAAGTGAACTGCCTCAGGGTACCCTATAGTTGCCTTAGACCTCAGTGATGCTGTTTTGCTTTGAAGGGTGAAATCTCATGCCATTTTCTCTTACATCAAAATAAACCCACAACCACACAGGGAAGAGAATTCTGGGAAATGCAGCTCTGATTTAGCTGAATTAACAAAGGAGTTAGCCACCATAGAAGGGGTTGAATTTGCGGTTGATTTTGAAAATAGAGCTAATAGCAGTTATTGATGGATTGTATTTGTTAGATGAGTGAGGGGATTATTTGCACATTTTTTGTTGGAACGGTTTTCTTTAACTCAAAATTTTGATTCCTTTTTTGGAGTAAAACAGGCTCTTTACTCTTTACAAGATTCTTTTCTGAAACTTATTTCAGTTGTTTATTTTTATTGACGTGTAGTTGACATACGACATTATAAAAATTACAGCTGTACAGTATAATAATTCACAAGAATTACTTTTTCTCTTGCATCCATAGTGGAAACTTCAGCAGCAGACATTAATTGCTCCCAGTTTGTCAAATAGATGCATCATTTTTTAGGCAATGTCTATTCTGTTAGTTATGCTCTCATTTTTAATCCAGATTATGTTCTCTGTCTTGCCATTATATAATGGCTTTGATAATTCACCTCTCATAGTTCTAGAAGCACTTGACTACTGTCCCAGTCAGTTGCCATTCTTCACATCACTCTTCAGGGCACTGTGGTTTCCTTATTAATTTAAGACGAATATTTGGCCCTGATCTGCAGGGATCAGACCACCCCCTTCTTGTTGAAGCTCTTTCCTCTGATGATTGCTGAGCCACCCTCTTTTCCTGATTTCCTTCTTGCTTTCTCAGCCTTTTTGTCAGTGCTCTTCCTTTGGTTTTTTCTCTAGCGTGGTATCACTAGGGTCCTCCTTTTTATTTTTCTCTCTTGCTCTGCAAGAAAAATTCCACTATTTCAGGAGCTGGTACCACTCGTCTGGTGACTTGCAATCTACATAACAATACTGGCTACATGTTGAGCCAGTATTGTTATGTATACTGTATACACAACAATATATACTGTATATATAATACTGTATATACACAATATACAGTATATATAATATATATACAGTATATAAATGTATATACTGTATGCATAACAATAGTATAGTTGGCATATACTGCTACCATATGCCATTCAAATTACTAATGTGTGTGTGTTAGTTGTTCAGTCGTGTCCAATTCTTTGTGACCCCTATGGACTGTAGCCCACTCTGTCCATGGAATTCTCCACGCAAGTACACTGGAGTGGGTAGCCATTTGCTTTTCCAGGGGATCTTCCCAACCCGGGGATCGAACCCGGGTCTCCTGCATTGTAGGTGGATTCTTTACTGTCTGATCCACCAGGGAAGCCTACAAGAGTTACTAATATATGTAGTCTTTAATTTAAAAAATTATGATCCTACAATCTCTGGTAAGAAACGTTTGATATGGGCATTATCCCAATTTTCCAATGAGGAAGCTAAGGCTCAGAAGTTTAAGATTTTGCTCAAGCCCGTAAATAAGTGGATTTGAACCAAGGGCTATCTGACTTACAAGTTACTGTCATAACAACTACCATTTATAGCTGCCTAAAGATCCAGCTCAGATCTCCTCATTATAAGACTTGAAAATCCAGTGGCATGCAGGAGAGCCATTGCTTAAATGTACCCTATTATTTCAAGCTTAATACATATAACTCCATTCAATCTCATGTGCCATTCCACCAATTCCAACCCCAACCCCATTCAAAAAGTACACACCTCTTCTGGTATTCCTTATTATTTTCCAGGTAAAAAAAATCTCAAAGATTTTGATTCGAAAGACCTCCATCTCCTGCACTACTGGCTTACCTAGTCCTCCAATGTTGAGGTCAGAGGCATCTCCCATCACTGTGGCTCCAATGCCATTTTCCACTTCCTTCCTGAACTCCTGGCACTGTTCTTGCCATTTCATAATTGGCTGTCTGTACTGCTGCCAAAAGGGCATCCCTGGTGGTTCAGTGGTAAAGAATCCACCTGTAATGCAGGTGACGTGGGTTCAATCCCTGGGTTGGGAAGAGTCCCTGGAGGAGGGAAAGGCAACCCAGTCCAGCATTCTTGCCTGGAGAATCCCATGGACAGAGGAGCCTGGCGGGCTACAGTCCATAAAGTTGCAAAGAGCTGGACACGACTGAAGCAACTGAACACACATGTACATGCGCTGCTGCCAAAATTATCTTCTGAAAAAAATCGATCTGGTCCTGTCAGTTTGCTTTAAAACTTCTTTTGATTCCATTTTGCCTGCAAAATAAATCTTAATCTCCTTGGTATGCCACACAAGGCCCTTGATGATTGGCCTAGCCTATCTTGCCATCAGCTATTTTTCACGCGTGTACAAGTGATTACTTTGCAGATGGATTATAGATGCCATAGAGACGCAGAAAATACAAACATTTCCCAACTTGACTGAATTCACTTTGAATTTTTATCATTTTGACTGTTTTTTCAATCAATGAATACTTTAAACACAACTATTATCAGGCAGAGATGTATTTTTATATTTGGTAGGGAAGATATTCTCATATTATAAATATTGGGAAACCAACTAGATAAATTCTCATGAAATATGTCTTCCAGGATTCAGAGTTTATTTCAAGAAACTCTTTTAGGCTAAGTTATTAGAAAGATATGGACTCTAAATTTCAAGGGTATACTTGGACTGAAAATTTTATTTTTCTGTGTATTGAAAGAGAGTAACTGGGAAAGATTATAAGTTAGGATGGTGAAGGAATACATGCCCTAAAGCCTATAAAAAGCAGGGAATGGTTTTTTTCTTCTCAATAATTCAAATAAAAAATTTTAAATGACCCTGCTCCAATAGGGGAATAAAGGCAGAGTTGGAAAAGGGCATGATTTAGTGAGAAATGTCACACTGTGGAACTCTGTCTTATATTACAACCTGTGATAAAAGGGAGGATAAAAGCTATTTTCCATCCTAATGAAGTCATAGTTCTTCAGCAATGCCCCCAAGACACTGTGTTGTGTGGTCAGTCTCCCACTGATGAAACCGTGTGGGGAGGGTGGCCTGGGGGTTCAAACAAGTTTGAGTTCCAGTCCTAAGCATGCTCTCTGACCTTGAACAAATCAAAGCCCCGAAATGCTCTTTTTTGTTCTTCAAATGGGAATGAAATACACAATGGCAAGGTTTCTGGGAACTAGGATTGATCTGCAGGGAATTATACAGGTCCATTTGTTTTCTTCAGTGCCATGCTTCTAGCTGTCTCCTGTGTTTAATGCTTCAACCTCTGGAAGTGTCCTTGGAGCTGCCTGTGTCCAGTTGATGAACAGATACGGAAATTCAAGAGAGGTCCTATAGGTTGTCTGCAGTGACATCAGAAAGGAGCTGCACGACGGGTCCCTACCCTGTATTTTTACCCGTTCATTGATTTCATTCCAAGTGATGAAGAAACCAGACGCCAGATGCAGCGGTGACACAGACATAATCCAACATCTGTAGGACAGATTAGACTAGAATAATACCAAGTGCTGCGGACCCAGAGGAAGGAGAGATGCATTTCTGCCTGGAGACGAAGTAGAGTGTGGGGGCGGTAATGGGGAGGGCAGTCCAGCAGTGCACCCTTCATTAATGCGACACAGATCTGCGGAGCAACAAATCTGCTCCAGTGAACTACTGCATCCTGCTACCACATCTGAGAACAGGAGAGAGAGCCTGCTAATAATGTCCAGTCACGGAGTGAGGACATATATAAGATGCAGGGGAAATGACAATGCTAGGCAATAATTTCCTCTAAAATAGATGTGAACAAAAGCAAAAGCAGCATTATGTATGGTGCAGAGAACCAGGCAATCTCTGAACAGCTGGGAGGGGCTTGTTGTTGTCTGTGGAAACCCGTCTTGTTTGGTCACGTTTCTTTTCCTATGGCCAGATGCATAGATGCAGCTTTACCCCTCACCCTCTCCCTTTTCCTCTGCTCCTTTCTTCTTTTCTGCACACAGCTCCCTCCTCCCCAGCCCCTTTTTTCTCTGGAGTGCTGGTCTGAGGGAGCGTCTACCTAGTGGCAGCAGAGGCTCCGCCTCTTTAAGGTCCGTCTGCCAGGATCTTGCAGGAATGGGGTAACTTGCAGTCAGCACTAAGGTATCCAGACAAGCAGAACCTGGAGCAGGAGTGGCGGGCAGAGAGCAGGCTGAGAACAGCTGAGGGCTGCCCTCAGGCCCCTTGGTACAAGCCCGCATCTATTTATGCATCACATCCTCTGTACAGCTTTGAGTTATCTATTAATGTAATCAGAGAGTAGGTCAGTGGTGTTCAAAGTCAGTTAGTCGTCAGAATCTGCAGCAGGGCTTTTAAAAGATGTAATCATCCGGGCCACACAGAGATCCATAGAAGTGGAACTCTTTGGTTGGAGATAAAGTGTGAGAACATTTTATAAAGCTGTATACAAATTACTTATAATGTAGATTTAGGGCTGAGAGTCACAGAAATTAATTCAGTTTTCTATGAAAAAACAGTTCTCATGAAATGTTATTTTTTGAGCTACCAAAAGGGGAAGCTGAAAAACCAGCTCCTTTCACATATGGAGTGAAGCTTACAGATAATAAATGGCTAGGAAAATTGAAATTTCAAAATATAACAAGCATAAGTAGTGGGTTTTATTTTTTAATATTTCCCCTCTTAAGTTTGTGCAAACTTATGGGAGTAGTTGGAAAGTCTTTTGCTTATGTTCTCTAGTCTGGAGGGTGGGCAGGCTATTCTGACCCAGGTGTAAAATGTCTTTAAAAAAATAATTGTGGTGGTGCCTGGATGTTAAATATTAACTTTTGCCCAATAATGATAATAATGTGTGCTAAGTCACTTCAGTCATGTCCCACTCTTTGTGACCCTATGGACTGCAGCCTGCCAGGTTCCTCTCTCTGTGGGATTCTCCGGGCAAGAATACTGGAGCGGGTTGCCAGGCCCTCCTCTAGGAGATCTTCCGGACCCAGGGATCGAACCCATATCTTATGTCTTCTGCATTGGCAGCCGAGTTCTTTACCACTAGCGCCACCTGGGAAGCCCCAGTGGTGGTGATAATGGCTGACATTTGAAAAGCTCTTGCTGTGTCAGATGTCCTGCTAGATCTCACTAATTCTTTGATCACCTCTAAACCTACAGCAGTCCTGGAAGGTTGTTAGGTGGCTTCCGCCTGACAGGTGAAGGAACCAAGAAAGGTTTACTGTCACCTGGTTTGTAAGTGATAAAGTCAGGATTCCAAAATGTGCATCTCTGATTCCAGAGTCAAGAATCTCAAAGCGAGAACTTGTGAGAGAACAAAGCTGGGTGCAGAAGGCTGGCCAAACAGGAGACAAAAGTAAGAATCCTTGTGTATGTAGACCAAAGATGTCTGGTACTAAGGAGACCAGAACAGGGACAGGAGGTGGATGGGATGATGGCCAAGACAAGATATGAGTGTTCTTGCCCATTTACCTGTTCTAGATTAAGACTCCTCTCCCCCTCTTTAAAAAAAAAATTATTTATTTTTCCCTGGGTCTTCAGTGCTACATGGACTTTTTTCTAGTTGTGATGAGAGGGGGCTACTCTGTAGTTGCAGTACATGGGCTTCTGTTGTTGCAGAACACGGATTCTAAGGTACTCTGGCTTCAGTAGTTGAGGCTCCTGGGCTCTAGAGCACAGGCTCAGTAGTTGTGGCGCACAGGCTTAGCTGCTCCTCAGCATGCGGCATCTTCCTGGACTAGGGATCGAACCTGTGTCTCCTGCATTGGCAGTCATTTACCACTGAGCCATCAGGGAAGCGCTAGACACCTCTCACCTTAGCAGAATCAGTTGGCCTGGAGGTGAACCTTGACCTGTGCTCCAGTGAGCACACCCAGGTGTGGAGGAGTTGAGCCCAACAGTACAGCATTCCACTGAGATGCCAGTGATCCACCACTTGTGGGAGGAAGCAGATGGACTTTCTGACTTTCTTTGGTCCACCAGTAGAGTTCTCAAAAATCCTCCTGGAGCTCCTGAGCTTGCTAAATGACCACCTTTCCTGCATTCGATTTTTTTTTTTTTTTTTTTTTTGAGCACCTGCGTATGGCTGGAAGTTTGCTAAGCACTGGATTGTGTCAGTGGTTCCAGGAGGAAAGGGGTGATAAGAGATGGCAGAGAGAAAATGTAGTTCGGGGTTAGAGGCTGTTCTGTGTGAGGGAAGGCGGAGATTGGCTCTAGGCATGTTCCAGGGGGGCTGGATAGGTAGCCAAGCTATGTAGTCAGCTACCTGTGTAAAGAGAATGTAGAAGAGAACCTGGCTGCAGTTGGGCACTAGAGAGAGAGATAATGGTAGGGATATACTTGGCAGCTAGAAGTAGAATCCTGGACTTGGTTAGGTCGAGTTCAACTAGGTTGAATGTGACTGAAGAGTTGGCTAAAATCAAGGCCACAGTCATGTTTTCCTGGGGCCTTTGATACTGAGGATGGTGGAACATCATGTATCAGTCAGGGAAATAGAACCAATAGATTTGTGTATTTATTGTAAAGAGATTTATCTTAAAGTATTGGCTCATGCAATTATGTGGGAGAATGACAAGTCTAAAATTGACAGGGCAGGCTAATATGCTAGAAACTCAGGCAAGATTTCTATCTCGAATCTTGAGGCAAAAGTCTCCAGAAATCTGTTTTTGCTTCTAAGGCCTTCAACTAATTGGACAAGGCCCACCTATTAATACATCATCAAAAGTAATGTGCTTTACTTAGTCAACTGATTGTAGAAATTAGTTACACCTACAAAACTGCTTCACATCAAATCTCTAGACTGTTTGATCAAATGACTGGGTGTTATGGTTTAGCCAAGTTGACAAATAAAATTTAACCACCACAGCGCCCTTAGGCTGCCTGCTGATAGGAGTCAAGGGGTATTGTTGAGAGGAGACTCTATGGCTGTGGTGTCATGGTAGCCCTATAAAGTGGATTTGCAGCCATACATGGACAGCAGTGGTCTTTTCAGGGTGGCAGGAACTAGTGGCCTGCTTTTGTTTGCCGGCTGTATAAACTTTTCCTCAAGAAGCCCTCTAGGCCCTTCTGATCTCAGAACTCCCCCAGAAGCCAGTGCGGTTGCCAAGGAGCAGTATCATTTTTCTGCTGCCTGTTGCGGCCAAGTTTTCAGATCGGAGGATTTCCTGGGCTGGGCAGTTCCTAGATGGGATTTCTGCTAGGCCTATTTGAATGCTGGGAATATAACAAAGGGTGAAATTAAACTACCCAAAGGCCATCAACTGGCCTAAATCAGTGCTGAACTTTAGAATCATTTGGGGATCTTTGTCTAGGGCAGGATATCGATGGTTTAAAAATTCCCCCCGTTGATTCTAATATACAGCCAGAGTTGAGAATCCTAGCTATCTTAGATTGGTTATCCTAGAAGCAGACCTCAGACCTCATTTGCCGTTTATTTATAAAGGATGTGTTCCAAAGAGAAACCAAGAAGACAGTGGGGAGGCAGGACAGGGAAGGAAAAGAAGCCAGGCAAAGATGCTATTTCAGGGTAATTATCAGTCTCCTCCTGATCCCACAGGAAGTTCTGGAACATAATTATACCCACAGTTTGTCCACCAGTGAGGAAAATGATCAGGATTCCCCTACTTCTTCTTCAGTCAGTTGTTATCTTCAGGGTTTCCAGGAATAAATATAACTCCCCCCCACCACCCTGCCCAGCTACTTCCTATGCTCTGCACAGGCGAGGTTGTTCTGGTGCCGAAATCAAGCCTCTGGAGAAGGTGACAGGTACCTGCTGTTAGCGGCAAGACCCTCAAAAATTGGGGGATTAGAATATAGAGCTGCTAGAAGAGACCCCAAGGGGATTTTAATGAGAGCATTAAGAGTTTCCATACACTAAAAGAGTGGTTATTATTACTATTTCTGGGTCTGCCATAGTTGCTACGGGTCTGCATGAGGTAGTCAGGGGAGCCTATTATAAAGTTTCTTCTTCAAGGACTCAAAGGCAGCACTGATTGTTGATTATACTTAGCGAATGTCCAGACCTATGAAGGGTGTGCGATTTTGCCCCTACTTGCAAACTAACAAGTTCACCAGACAATTTCATGGATGCTGGCAGAAGATATGATTCCTCTGGATCAGAGACAAAGGATTTAATTACGGTACTAGCAGTAGTCAACTCTCAGCATTTTTTTGCAGCAGTTCCCTAAACCCAAATTCCCACAGGGTAGTGAAGAGGGCTAGGTGACAGCTACGCATGCATAGAGCAAGTCGTGTTACAGACAGGAGCCACGGGCTTAGAGAACCTGAGTCTTTCATAGTGGGAAGGAACTTAGCAAGCAAAACCTCCCTTTGCTCTAGAGGGAGGAACAATCTTTCTTTCCCAAGTCTGTTCACTACACAAGTGTTTTTGAAGATAGCTAATGCAAAGGCAGTCAGTGAATCTGTTTGCAAGACCTGCAGAAAGTGAGAGACATTGAGATAACCATCTCCGACAACAGTAGGCACAAGGGCAGGGGGATGTTTGGTGTCTGCTTTCTTTCTTCTTGGCTCTGACATGTATTTTTGGAGAAAATCCTTTCCCTGATACACATGTGTGGGGTTTTTGTTTGTTTGTTTCTCTTCTGATGGCCTTGATAACTTTAGCAACTCTCAAAAGCTTTTTATTTACTTTATCCTTATTTAGCTTTGTGGTTATTCCAAATATTATCACTTTACCATACTATGCCAGGAAACTTACTTGACCTCTTGACCTGGGTTCTGTATCTGAGGACTAAGTAAGGTTGTCTAAATAGGCTCTAAGGATCTTTCCAGACACAGGATGAAGACATATATGAGATATTTGGGAGCATGGTAATTTTAGCAACAGGGAAAGAAAAGAAGACATTAATATCTACAAGAACAACTTAATTTCATTTAAAGTCATAATGTTGTACAATGGACCAGTTATTTGTGTCATAGAGGAAAAAATTAGACTCAGAGCTCTAAGTCACTTGTTCAAGGTCATGGAGCTACCAACAGTGTTGCCAGGATTTGAAGCTAAATCCGTTTAAATCCAGAATCTACTTCTAGTCACCACTTTCTGATTCTAGAGCCAGACATCCTGGAATGCAAAGTCAAGTGGGCCTTAGTAAGCATCACTATGAACAAAGCTAGTGGAGGTGATGGAATTCCAGTTGAGCTATTTCAAAAGATGATGCTGTGAAAGTGCTGCACTCAATATGCCAGCAAATGTGGAAAACTCAGCAGTGGCCACAGAACTGGAAAAGGTCAGTTTTCATTCCAATCCCAAAGAAAGGCAATGCCAAAGAATGTTCAAACTACCGCACAATTGCACTCATCTCACACACTAGCAAAGTAATGCTCAAAATTCTCCAAGCCAGGCTTCAACAGTATGTGAACCGTGAACTTACAGATGTTCAAGCTGGATTTAGAAAAGGCAGAGGAACTAGAGATCAAAGTGTCAACATCCATTGAATTGTCAAAAAAGCAAGAGAGTTCCAGAAAAACATCTACTTCTGCCTTATTGACTACTCTAAAGCCTTTGACTGGGTGAATCACAGCAAACTATGGAAAATTCTTCAAGAGATGGGAATACCAAACCACCTGACCTACCTCCTGAGAAATCTGTATGCAGGTCAGGAAGCAACAGTTAGAACTGAACATGGAACAGAAGTCTGATTCCAAATAGGAAAAGGAGTATGTCAAGGAGTATGTTCCCCTGCTTATTTAATTTATATGCAGAGTACATCATGTAAAATGCTGGGCTGGATGAAGCACAAACTGGAATCAAGATTGCCGGGAGATATATCAATAACCTCAGATATGCAGATGACACTACCATTATGGCAGAAAGTGAAGAAGAAATAAAGAGCATCTTAATGAACGTGAAAGAGGAGAGTGAAAAAGTTGGCTTAGAACTCAACATTCAGAAAGCTAAGATCATGGCATCCAGCCCCATCACTTCATGGCAAATAGATGGGGAAACAATGAAAACAGTGAAAGACTTTATTTTTGGGGCTCCAAAATCACTGCAGAGGGTGACTGCAGCCATGAAATTAAAAGATGCTTGCTCCTTGGAAGAAAAGCTATGACCAACGTAGACAGCAGATTAAAAAGCAGAGACATTACCTTGCCAACAAAGTCCATCTCGTCAAAGCTATGGTTTTTCCAATAGTCATGTATGGATGTGAGAGTTGGACTGTGAGGAAAACTGAGCACCAAAGAATTGATGCTTTTGAACTGTGGTGTTGGAGAAGACTCTTGAGAGTCCCTTGGACTGCAAGGAGATCCAACTGGTCCATCCTAAAGGAAATCAGTCCTGAATATTCATTGGAAGGACTGATGCTGAAGCTGAAACTGAAACTCCAATACTTTGGCCACCTGATGGGAAGAACTGACTCATTTGAAAAGACCCTGATGCTGGGAAAGATTGAAGGTGGGAGGAGAAGGGGATGACAGATGATGAGATGGTTGGATGGCCTCACTGACTCAATGGACATGAGTTTGAGCGAGCTCTAGGAGTTGGTGATGGCCAGGGAAGCCTGGCCTGCTGCAGTCCATGGGGTCGCAAAGAGTCGGACACAACTGGTGACTGAACTGAAGGAGAGATCCTTCCATACAGGATGGCATCCTGATGATACTGAAGAGCTAGTGACTTCGTGAGGAGGATAACAGTTTTCATCTTTACTTTTTATGACAGGATATTATGGAAGCTTAAATTGTCTATACTATAATTGATATGCCTTTACTCCAGTTCCCTTATCAAAGCCTACCTAGGGAGCCAGGCTTGTTTTAATTGAATTATTGAAAATAAAGTACAATATCTGATCTATTTATATAAGCCCTAGACTAATCTCCTTTCCACCACCCATTGTCACCCACACTATAAACACACACTGCTGCTGCTGCTGCTGCTAAGTTGCTTCAGTCATGTTCGACTCTGTGCGACCCCATAGACGGCAGCCCACCAGGCTCCCCTGTCCCTGGGATTCTCCAGGCAAGAACACTGGAGTGGGTTTTCATTTCCTTCTCCAGTGCATGAAAAGGAAAAGTGAAAGTGAATATGCTCACACAAATACAAAACCAAATTTATTTTTTAGCCCATATATACCATTGTTCTCAAAGACCACATCCTTGGAACGCCCCTGCCCTTGAAAGTTGAATAAGTGATGAAAGTTGAAAAATGACTTAAAAAAACAAGATATATTGACTCTCAACTTTTCAAGTATGATATTTTTTTTAAATATAAGAAAATTACAACTCCACATGATGACAGTTATATGATTTTGTATTCCATTGATTGAAAAATACATGAATAAAACCAATATGAGTTCAGTAAAGCTTTGAAATGAGATTTTATTTTCTTCATATCAACAGCATCTATATCCATCTGAAAAATAATCACTCATATATGTGTGAGAAATAGCTAACTTCCAGGGAGGTTGGACCAGTTGTTAAGGGCCTTGGGGATATAACAACAAGATTTGGAATTTATTCTCCAGACAAAATGGAGTCAAAGAGGTTTCAAAGCAAAGTGGCAGAGTTCAATTGTTTTTTTTCTGAAAGATAATTTTGGGAGCAGTGCAGAGAGCCAAATGGCATATGGGAAAACTAGTGGCAGAAGGTTGGTTAGGAGATAGAATACACCAGGAGCCACAGTGATACATGGGTACTCTGACCTGGGCACCAGAGGACTTGGGGGCCAGCTATGTGTGGCATATGCCAGAGAGGGCATGTGGCTGCGTGCATGCTAAGTTGCTCAGTCGTGTCTGACTCTGCAACCTCATGGACTGTAGCTCACCAGGCTACTCTGTCCATGGGATTTTCCAGGCAAAGATACTGGAGTGGGTCACTGTGCCCTCCTCCAGGGAATCTTCCCCCCCCAGGGATCGAACCTGTGTCTCTTATGTCTCCTGCATTGGCAGGCAGGTTCTTTCTTTACCACTAGCACCACCTGGGAAGCCCAGAGGGCATGGCTGAGAGTATTTGTAAACTTGGAAGCTGTGTTAGAGGGTGAGTCCATGAGTGAGACTTGTTCCATTTGAGGGGAACCATCCCACCTGCTCCCCTTCCCTCATCTTCTCATGTGGTTGGTACCACTTCCTGCCTAGCTTACCCTGTGAATGCATCATCCCTGCAGATGCAGCATCATCTCCACCTTCTCATTGTTCCCTGCTTCCCAACAGTTCACACTCTAGCTCTCCTTCCCACTGCTTCCAGAGATATTTATCTTAAAACACAATGCATCTATGAAGGACTGTGTTATACTTCTGCTATGAACTTGTATAGGATGCACGTGAGACCAAGAGGTACTGCCCTAATTTGTCTAAAATGACAGAAAATAAATATGGCAATATACTACTGTATCTGGAAATTAGAAAGTATCTTCTTGAATAGTGCATCCTGTTTTGTTTTTTTTTAACCCGTCAAATGGGTTGAAAGCAATGAGTACACTGAGGAGTTGAGAGGCAACCGACAGAGTGGAAAATTAAGGATCAGAAGTTTACATTTGCAAACCTGCATTTCAAATACTAAAAAAAGAAATTCTGTTAGACCCTAGATTGAAAAGGTGAGAAAAAAAAAAATGACTATCATTTGTGAGTTCTTGCCATGGACACTACCTGGGCAGGTCTGCCTTCTCCTTGAGGCACAGTGCTAAGAACCCACAATGAAAATGTTTTCGTTTCTTTTAAAGTCAGGAAAAAGTGAACACTGAGTTCAAAGAAAATATTTTTTTTTAAATGCTTTTCTGATTTTCAGTTCAACTTCTTAACTGAGGTATCCTAGGTCTTCTGGAGAGATGCTCTATTTTTTTTGGCAATTGATTTATAATGTTGTGTTAGGTTCAGGTGTACCAAAGAAAATATTTTAACATGTAGTATTAATAGACTTGTCTGTACATCAACACAATTGGAAAATATAAATGTCAATATTTTTATAAAGGTAAGGATCCATGAAGGCAAAAGTGCTTCAGTTCAGTTCAGTCCAGTTCAGTTGCTCAGTCGTGTTCAACTCTTTGCGACCGCATGGATTGCAGCACGCTAGGCCTCCCTGTCCATCAGCAACTCCCAGAGTTTACTCAAATTCATGTCCATTGAGTTGGTGATGCCATCCAACCATCTCATCCTCTGTTGTCCCCTTCTCCTCCTGCCTTCAATTTTTCCCAGAATCAAGGTCTTTTCCAATGGGTCAGTTCTTCGTGTCAGGTGGCCAAAGTATTGGAGTTTCAGCTTCAACATCAGTCCTTCCAATGAACACTCATCCTAAAGGATCTCCTTTAGGATGGACTGGTTGGATCTCCTTGCAGTCCAAGGGACTCTTAGAGCATTTGAAAATCTTTATATGGACCCATATCTGGAGGCTCAGACCTGCCCTGGGAATCTAGTTCATTGTTTTCTAATCTGTGAATCATGGGCTCATGATTATTGCTCTTGTAGTATTGTTTGTAGACTGAGTAATAATCTCTGAAAAGCAATTGTATACCTTTATGTTGAGTATGATAGGAATTTAAAATATTTCTAACATTATTCTTTCATATATATTCTCAGCAATGATTACCAAGAAAATAGCTGCTATGATTTGTATCTGGAAAGAGTCCTTATAATTTTGTGCTGTTAGAAAATTGATCCATAAACTGGAATGACTGAGAAGTACTGATACAATAGATGAGAGAGTCAGTTCCTAGGCATATTGATAAGAAGTCCGGGGGTCCACAAGGAGAGAGGGGTCTGGAATTCTCAAGCAGGGGAAAGGACAAACTTTTTTTCCGTCTACATTCCTTAGGATTATATAACAATAATGTATCCTGCTTGAGGACAGTTTCTGAAAAAAACTTTCTGGTTAATCCTGTAATCTTAAAATGTAAATTATGGGAGTGGGTCTAGTAAGGTCTTTACAACCTCCAGACATTCTTTTGATTCACTGTAATAAGTAATTAAAAAGTATATAACTCCATTGCTAACACTAGTGAGGGGGCACTCTTTCTGCCCCCTTCTGATGTCTATGTCAGAAGCTTTCTCTCTCTCTTTTATACTTTAATAAAACTTTATTACACAAAAGCTCTGAGCGATCAAGCCTTGTCTCTGGCCCCAGATTGAATTCTTCTCCTCCGGAGGCCAAGAATCCCAGCGTCTTTTGTGGTTCAGCAACAACCTTTCATAGAGCTGTAGCAACTTTATCAGCATTTTTAAAAAATCTTAATTATTATACCTAACACTCTCTGGGCTGGGCCAGGGTGCATTTGTTTAGACAAACAACAAGTACCACACAGTAAATCTGAAAGAGGATGACTAGCCCTGGCCTTTACTTGAAAGGTAAGGATTCTTCTCTGAGTCTTCCATGGCTCAGTTAAAGTATCAAAAGATATTAAAAAATTCTTCCAGCTGTATCACCAAATTGTAAATGGAGTTGAGTTTGGAAAAGATAGGCATGTATAATTTTCTTTTGTTTTTAATTTTTAAAAGACAGAGTATTTATTGTTTTTATACTAAAGCCATCCGTCTTTGATTAGTACCTCTAAGTTATCAGTGATGTAGGTAATATACCAGTCTTCCATCATCATAGAAGGTTCTTGTGGTAGAAGGAGAATGGCTCCAGATTTGGACAAAACTAAATTGAACTTTCTCTGGTTTGATGTCCTTGCAAGACTACTTAATTTCTGTCGAACATCAGTTGTTTTTCTCTGCCTATAAAAGGGGATAGAGTATTTTTCCCCAGACATTTCTCATTCTTATTGAGCCATCTTTTGGGTTCACTATCCTCTTGTTATATCAAACACCAGATTGAGAGGTGAGAGAGTAAGTACAATTTTGTCCAGAAAGCAGCATAGCATTAAAAAAATTTTTTTTCTTTTTTTAGTTAAAGTACAGTTGATTTACGATGTGGTGTGAGTTTCTGGTGAACAGCAAAGTGATTCAGTTTATATATATGTATTTTTATATTCTTTCCCATTATGGTTTACTATAGGATATTAAATATAGTTCCCTGTGATACACAGTAGGACCTTGTTGTTTATCTATTTTATATATATTAGTTTGTGTCTGCTAATCCCAAGCTCCTAATTTATACTTCCCACACTCTTCCCCTTTGGTAACCATAACTATGTCTTATGTCTGTCAGTCTGTTTCTGTTTGGTAAATAAGTTCATTTGTATAATATTTTAGATTCCACATATAAGTGATGTCATGATGTTTGTATTTCTCTGACTTACTTTACTTAGGATGATAATCTGAAGTCTATCCATGTTTCTTCAAATGGCATTACTTCATTTTTTTTTTAAGGCTGAGTGGTATTCCACTGTATGTATATACATGTATATGTATCCATTCTTTATCCCATTCATCTATTGATAGACTGTTTCTGTATCTTGGCTATTGAAAATAGTGCCACTTTGAACATTGAGGTGTATGTATCTTTTTGAAGTAGAGCTCTTGCCCCTTATGGATATATGTCCTGGAGTTGGATTGCTGATTGATGGCTCTATTTCTAGTTCTTTTAAACTAGAATTAAAAATTTTTTTTTTAATTTTTAAAATTTAAAAATTTAAGTTTTTAAATCACACCACACCAGAAACTCACAACACATCGTAAATCAACTGTACTTTAACTAAAAGTACAGTTAAAATTTTAAAATTTAGAATTTAAAATTTAGAATTTTAAAATTTTTTTTAAATTTAAAAAAATTAAAAAAAAATTTTTATTGAAGTATCATTGATTTATAGTGCTGTGTTTAATTTCTGCTGTACAGCAAAGTGACTCAGTTGTACATATATGTATGTTATTTTTCATATTCTTTTCCATTATGGTTTGTCACAGGATATGGAATACAATTCCCTGTGCTATACAGTAGAACCTTGTTTTTTATCCATTCTAGTGAATATATGTGATAATTTGTATCTGCTAATTCCAAACTCCCAGTCCATCCATCTCCCATGTTCTCTCCTCTTGGCAACCACAAGGCTTAGTGATCTATATCTGAGACTCTGTGTCTGTTTCATAGATAGGTTGATTTGTGCTGGGGTTTTTTTTTTTTTTTTTGGCTGTATTTTAGATTACATATATAAGTGATATCATATAGTATTGTCTTTTGCTCTCTGACTTACTTCCCTTAGTATAATCATCTCTAGGTCCATCCATGTTGCTGCAAATGGCATTATTTCATTCTTTTTAATGACTGAGTAATATTCCATTGTTTATGTGCACCATATGTTTATTCATCTGTTGATGGACATTTTAGGTTGTTTAATGTCTTGGCTATTGTAAATAATGCTGCTATGAGCATAGGGGTACATATATCTTTTCAAATTAAGTTTTGTCTGGATATATACCCAGGAGTAGATTGTTAGGTCATATGGCAGCTCTACTTTTAATTTTTTGAGGAACCTGCATACTGTTTTCCATAGTGGTTGCACCAATTTGCACTCCCACCAATACTATAGGAGGGTTCCCTTTTGTCTGCACCCTCCAGCATTTATTATTTTTAGACTTTTTAAGATGCCCATTATGCCTGTGTAAAGTGGTATCTCATTTTGATTTGCATTTCTCTAATAATTAGCAATGTTGAGCATCTTTTCATGCCTATTGGTCATCTGTATGTCTTCTTTGGAGAAATGTCTATTTAGGTCTTCTGCCAATTTTTGTATTGGGTTTTTTTTTCTTGTTGTTGTTGAATTGTAGGAGCTGTTAATATATTTTGGAAATTAAGCCCTTGCGAGTCACATCATTTGCAAATAATTTATCTCAGTCTGTAAGCTGTCTTTTTGTTTTGTTTATGATTTCCTTTGCTGTACAAAGACTTGTAAGTTTGCTTAGGTTCCATTTGTTTGTTTTTATCTCTATTGCCTTGGGAGACTGATCTAAGAAAGCATTGGTACAATTTATGTCAGAGAATGTTTTGTCTATATTTTCTTCTAGGAGTTTTATGGTATCATGTTTATATTTAAGTCTTTAAGCCATTTTGAGTTTATTGTTTGTATGGTCTGAGGGAGTGTTCTAACTTCATTAATTTACATGCAGCTGTCTACTTTCCCAGCACCATGTACTGAACAGACTGTCTTTTCCCCATTGTATATTCTTCCCTCTTTTATCAAAGATTAATTGTCTGTAGGTGTGTGTGTTTACTTCTGGGTTCTCTATTCTGTTCCTTTAATCTGTAGAGCATAACATTTTTTTTTAACATTTATTTTATTTATTGATTTAGTTTTGGCTGTGCTGGGTCTTTATTGCTGCAGGGGCTTTTCTCTAGTTGTGGCGAGTGAGGGCTACTCTCTAGCTGTGGTGCATGGGCTTCTCATTGTGGTGGCTTCTCTTGTTGCAGAGGACAGGCTCTAGGGTGCTTGAGCTTCAGTAGTTGTGGCACATGGGCTCAGTAGTTGCGATTCCCAGTCTTAGAGCATAAGTTCAATAGTTGTGGTGCATGGGCCCAGTTGCTCCTCAGCATGCAGGATCCTCCTGAATCAGAGACTGAACCCATGTTCTCTGCAGTGGCCAGTGGATTCTTTACCACTCAGCCAGCAGGGAAGCTCTGAGCATAACGTTTTCAGTTTCAACTCTATAGAAAATGTACTCATTTTATTTGTAAAATAAATATTGATTCTTTTAAAAAATATCATTATATTACAGTCATAATAGCCAAATTAATTGATCAAATATCCCATACTTCATACTGCTATAATATTTTATATTTTCTTTCCCACAGTTATTATTTTTTAATTTAAATTATTTTTATTATTTTTCTTTACAATGTTTTGCAACCCCCACACATATTGATTCTAAAATATTTCCCTCACTCCAAAGTTAGACCCCTTACCCTTTAAGCAGTTTCTTCCCACTCCTCTCCTGAATATCTGGCCATCACTCTTCTGCATTCTAAGTGAATTTGTCTATTTAGAATATTTTATATAATTGGAATGATATAGTATGTGACCTTTGTCTGGCTTCTTTCACTTATGCATAGTGCATCTGAGGTTCATTCATGTTGTAATGTGTATCAGTACTTCATTCCACTTTATACCTAAATTTGTACCTATATTCTGTTGTATGTATATACCACAGTTTGTTTATTCATTCACCCATTGAAGGACATTTGATCTGTTTTCACATTTTGGCTTCCGTGAACAATGTTGCTATGAATATTCTTGTATATGTACTTCTTTGAGTACCTGTTTTCAGTTTGGGGGAATACATAGCCGGGTCAGACGGTAACCCGATAATTAACTTTTTGAAGAACTACCAAAATGTTTTCCACTGTGGCTGAGCCATTTTACATTCCCACCAAATGTCTGAGGGTTCCAATTTTTCTAGATCCTTGCCTTAATATAAATATTGACTTCGTAAGGTTGTTGAGTGGCTTAAAGGAGATGGGAGTTTCAAAAGGGAGAGCAGGGAGCAGCCATCCCTCCTGCTCCCTCTCATCACACACAGTGCCCATATCTGTCAAGGGCACACTTGGCCTTGCAGAGTTCACAGCCCCACTGCTCTTCCTCACATAGGTGCCAAGGTGAATGCTTGGTTGTGGGCTGGGATTGGACAGAGTTGGAGGAGGGGTGGCAGGACAAAGGGCTTCCCTGTGATGACATTTCTCTGTCCACATTCATCACAGCTCCCTCTCGGTCTCCCTGTCCAGGCACTCTCTCTCTTGCTACTTGGTCTCCATTCAGAAGGCATTTGTTTTTCTTATAAGCAATTATAGTTAATATTTCTGGAGGGGGAAATGGCAACCCACTCCAATATTCTTGCCAGGATAATCACATGGACAGAGGAATCTGGTGGGCTGCAGTCCATGAGGTCTCAAAGAGTCAGACATGACCTAAGTGACTGAGCACCCATGCATGCATAGCTAATATTTTCCAAGTTTAGTATACAAAGAATGTTGTAATAAAACATATGAAAACAGAAAGGAAAAAATGTGCAGAATTCCACCATATTGAGCAACAGCTGTCATTTTTGTAGTGCTTTGCAAGTTCTTATTCCTAAATGTTCTGAACACAGATCGATTATTCTCACTTCAATACCCATATGTGTCAGGAGAGAAAATTTGAAATTACCCATGTCTGGGCTCCTCTCTAGAACTCTGGATTCATTGTTTGAGGTTAAGATCCCAGCATCTACTGTTCTAGGGGCTTCCCTAGTGGCTCAGATGGTAAAGCATCTGCCTGCAATGCAGAAGACCAGAGTTCGATCCCTGGGTTGGGAAGATCCCCTGGAGAAGGAAATGGCAACCCACTCCAGTGCCCTTGCCTGGAAAATCCCATGGACAGAGGAGCCTGGTGGGCTACATTCTATGGGGTAGCAAAGAGTCGGATACAACTGAGCGACTTCACTTTCACTTTCTTTATAGTATTTATCCATAGCCAAGACTGTGAACCACAAAAGAACAAAAAACTTTTTTCTTTGACTTTCAATTTGTAGGTCCATTACCTAAAATTGACAAGTATTGATCACCAGTGTTGGTAAAGGGTGGTGAGAGAGGAGACTGAGCTCTGGACTTGGACTTACTTGGATTAAAAATTGTATACAAACTCACCAAATATTACACCTCAGTTTCCTTACCTTCCACACAGGAACAAAGCCTATTTTGTAAGGTTATTAGGAGTTTAAATAAGATAGCATTGAACTTGAAAAAATTAACAAATATTGATTTATTTTTCTATGGTACCATGTGCCCAAATAGTGCACTTCCATTTAGTGCTCAAAATTCTAGGGCTGGAGGAAACTTAACCCTTACTTGTTGTTGTTGTTGTTTAGTCACTAAGTTGTGTCTGACTTCTTGTGATCCCATGGACTGTAGCCTGCCAGGCTCCTCTGTCCATGGGATTTCCAGGCCAGAATACTGGAGTGGGTTGCCATTTCCTTAGCCAGATGATCTTCCCAACCCAGGAACTGAACCCACGTCTCCTGCATTGGCAGGCAGATTCTTTACCGCTGAGCCACCAGGAAGAGCCCCAACTCTTATTTAGCCTAGCCCATTATTCCACAAACATGAAAATACCAAGAGGCCATGCTACGTCTACTGGACACATCATACAATTGTTATATAATTGGGATGACCCTGAGGAGTCTTCTCCTAGCCTAGTATTGTCTTTCCCTAGTAAGAGAAAATTGACCTTCAATCAAATGGTAATAAAATGTTGAAGGGATTGAATGGGACATACAAGTGAGAATCTTCGTAATTCTGGACTTTGGGTTGGTGCTGCTGGGTACCATGATGAATAAAAATATTTTCTTTATCTGAAGTGGCTGCCAGAACTTCATAGCACTGGCTGCATACCAGTCATCTAGAGGAAGTCTTCAAGCTTATCCATACCTGGACTTTACCCAGAGTTTTTAATTCAGGATTTAAACGCTCTTTTGGTCTATGGTACACAGAGGGAGCAGGGATTTGGTCTCTTGACCTGAGGATCAAAAAGAAGGCTTTAGAGAACCTGCTGAAGAGTGATTAAAAATTATCCTACCCATCATTAATTTAACATATATCTGGAGTAAAATGTCTTTTTCAGGTATTGTATTTGACATCATCTGGGAAAAAGAAGAGAAATACAGTATACAGTTAAAGCATGGTGGGCAGAAGATTGGAAATCAAATAACAACAATTTATAATTCCTCCTGAAAGAGATGTAAACAATGTAGAAGCTCCCTGTTTTAAAAGAGCAATAAGCCAGGCAAATTCCAAGTAACAAGTGTGGCAGATCTTTGGGGGGAAAAAAATCAATTTTAGCCCTGGATTTTTATTAATTCTGACTTGCAACTGTGTTCTAACAGTTTGGCTCAAAGATACAGATATAGGTGTATCTATATAGGTGATTTTTTTTTTTAGGTGGAATATATCCATCAATATTTATGGTATAAAAAGTTAGAATTGAGAATTTTTTAAAAATGTATTCTTGATTCATTTTAGAATGACAATAAAATTTTATATATTAACATAAATCATAATTTTATGAGAGATAATTTTAATTTCCCCTCTAAAAAATAGTGATAAAAGCAGCATTGTTTATATATTTTACAAATCTCTTTTGTATCTAGCTTAGGAGACAGTTGAACTCTCATATCTGCTTCTCTTTTGAATCTATTGTGTCATGTTGTTTGGCATAAGTATATGAAGAGAATCATGCAGATATGTAGTTGGAAAAGCGAGGGGTATTTTAGTGGCCTTTTGAGATACTTGTGGAAATTATTCTTTGATACTACACCAGACTTGACAAATATAGTTTCTAAAGGTTGGTTGTAGTGTGGAATCTGAAACTATATCAATAAATAGTTCATACTCATACTCTGTACATTGATGAGAGAATGAGTCAGATTGTGTCTTAGTATTACTAAGAAAATAGTTTTTATCTCATTGAAGACTGTTTTGAGAGTTTCTGCTATAACCCAAAGACAATGATGATTTTACATGCACCTGGCAGGGGTGAGACACCCTTCTTAAACCTTGGATTGAAGAAAACTGAAGAAAATTGAGCTAGATAAACGTCAAGAAACAAAACACCCATTTTGAAGGGATCATATAGCAAAGCTAAGAAGCAGGAAGAATAACTAGACAGATTCAGTTTATAATCCTCCCCCCAAACAAAGTCTTTTTGAACAGAAAACTCTTCAAGGATAGAGTTTACTCATAGTATTGCTAAGGGGACATGCAGAGGAGACTTAGGAAAGAACCTAAAGTAAAGCACCAAAAAATCCTACCCTAAACTCACATGTCCCCACCCTGGACTTCACTTTTGCCATTTTCAAGGTCTTTGTCTCATTGCTGCTGCTGCTGCTAAGTCACTTCAGTCATGTCCAACTCTGTGCCACCCCATGGACTGCAGCCTACCAGGCTTTTCCATCCATGGGATTCTCCAGGCAAGAACACTGGAGTGGGTTGCCATATCCTTCTCCAATGCATGAAAGTGGAAAGTGAAAGTGAAGTTGCTCAGTCGTGTCTGACTCTTAGTGACCCCATGGACTGCAGCCTACCAGGCTCCTCCATCCATGGGATTTTCCGGGCAACAGTACTGGAGTGGGGTGCCATTACCTTCTCCCCTTTGTCTCACATCATCTCCCAAATTACACCAAATTGTTGTGGCTTTCCAGGTGGCCCTAGTGGAAAAGAACCCACTTGCTAATGCAGGAGATGTAAGAGATGCGAGTTCAATCCCTAGGTTGGGAAGATACCCTGGCGAAGGAAAAGGCAACCCATTCCAGTGGAGAATCCCCTGGACAGAGGAGCTTGGTGGGTACAGTCCCATGGGGTTGCAAAAAGTCAGGCATGAATAAAGCTAGCACATTGTATAAAATAAAACACACACTCATTATTTATAATCAGACTTTCAGTTCAGTTCAGCTGCTCCGTCGGGTCCGACTCTTTGAGACCCCCCACAGACTGCAGCACACCAGGCTTCCTGTTCATCCCCAACTTACAGAGCTTACTCAAACTCATGCCCATCTAGTTGGTGATGCAACCCAACCATCTTATCCTTTGTCGTCCCCTTCTCCTGGCTTCAATCTTTCCCAGCATCAGGGTCTTTTCCAGTGAGTCAGTTCTTCGCATCAGGTGGCCAAAGTATTGGAGTTTCAGTTTCAGCATCAGTCCTTCCAATGAATATTCAGGACTGATTTCCTTTAGGATGGACTGGTTGGATCTCCTTGCTGTTCAAGGGACTCTCAAGAGTCTTCTCCAACACCACAGTTCAAAAGCATCAATTCTTCAGCACTTAGCTTTCTTTACAGTTCAACTCTCACATCCATATATGACTACTGGAAAAACTATAGCTTTGACTAGACAGCAAAGTAATGTCTCTGCTTTTTAATATGCTGTCTAGGTTGGTCATAACTTTTCCTCCAAGGAGCAAGTATCTTTTAATTTCATGGCTGCAGTCACCATCTGCAGTGATTTTGGAGCCCCCCAAAATAAAGTCTGTCACTGTTTCCATTGTTTCCCCATCTGTTCGCCATGAAGTGATGGGACCAGATGCCATGATCTTAGTTTTCTGAATGTTGAGTTTAAAGCCAACTTTTTCACTCTGTTCTTTAACTTTCATCAAGAGGCTCTTTAGTTTCTCTTCTCTTTCTGCCATAAGGGTGGTGTCATCTGCATATCTGAGGTTATTGATATTTCTCCCGGCAATCTTGATTCCAGCTTGTGCTTCATCCAGCCCGGCATTTCTCATGATATACTCTGCATATAAGTTAAATAAGCAGGGTGACAATATACAGCCTTGATGTACTCCTTTCCCAATTTTCAAGCAGTCCATTGTTCCATGTCTGGTTCTGTTGCTTCTTGACCTGTATATAGATTTCTCATGAGGCAGGTAAGATAGTCTGGTATTTCCATCTCTTAAGAATTTTCCATAGTTTGTTATGATCCACACAAAGGCTTTGGTATAGTCAATAAAGCAGAAGTACATGTTTTTATGGAATTCTCTTGCTTTTTCAATGATCCAGCAGATGTTGGCAATTTGATCTCTGGTTCCTCTGCCTTTGTAAATCCAGCTTAAACATCTGTAACTTCTTGGTTCACATACTGTTGAAGCTTCACTTGGAGAATTTTGAGCATTACTTTGCTGGCATGGGGCTTCCCTGATAGCTCAATTGGTAAAGAATCCACCTGCAATGCAGGAGACCCCAGTTCAATTCCTGGGTTGGGAAGATCCACTGGAGAAGGGGTAGGCTACCCACTCCAGTATTCTTGGCCTTCCCTTGTGGCTCAGCTAGTAGTAAAGAATATGCCTGCAGTGCAGGATACCTGGGTTTGATCCCTGGGTTGGGAAGATCCCATGGAGAAGGGAAAGGCTACCCATTCCAGTATTCTGGCCTCGAGAATTCCATGGACTGGGGTCATAAAGAGTCAGACATGGCTCAGTCACTTTCACTTTGACTTTGCTAGTATGTGAGATGAGTGCAATTGGGTGGTAGTTTGAACATTCTTGGCATTGCCTTTGTTTGCGATTGGAATGAAAACTGACCTTTTCCAATCCTGTGGCCACTGCTGAGTTTTCCAGATTTGTTGGCATATTGAGTGCAGCACTTTCACAGCATTGTATTTTAGGATTTGAAATAGCTCAACTGGAATTCCATTACCTCCACTAGCTTTGTTCATAGTGATGCTTCCCAAGGCCCACCTGACTTCACATTCCAGGATGTCTGGCTCTAGGTGAGTGATCACACCATCGTGGTTATCAGGGTCATTAAGATCTTTTTTGTGTAGTTCTTCTGTGTATTCTTGCCACCTCTGTTTAATATCTTCTGCTTCTGTTAGGTTCATACCATTCCTGCCCTTTAATGTGCCCATCTTTGCATGAAATGTTCCCTTGGTATTCTAATTTTCTTGAAGAGATCTCTAGTCTTTCCCATTCTGTTGTTTTCCTCTATTTCTTTGCATTGATTGCTGAAGAAGGCTTTCTTATCTCATCTTGCTATTCTTTGGAACTCTGCATTCAGTTGGGTATATCTTTCCTTTTCTCCTTTGCCTTTTGCTTCTCTTCTTTTTGCTGCATCTCAAAACTGCACCACAGAAAAGGAGGGAATACACAGCAGGCCAAAGCCAAAGATCACCCTGAAAGTCTGAAAGTGTTAGTTGCTCAGTTGTCTGTAACTCTTTGCAACCCCATGGACTGTAGCCGCGAGGCTCCTTTGTCCATGGGATTCTCCAGGCAAGAACAGTGGAGTGGGTAGTGATTCCCTTCTCCAGGGGATCTTCTCAACCTAGGGATCAAACCCAGGTCTCCTGCATTGCAGGCAGATTCTTTACCATCTGAGCCACCAGGGAAGCCCCAAAGATTACCCTAATGAATGGTTTTGGTAGAAAATTATAGTTTCTGAAAAATCTTGACCTGGGTATTAATGAAAGTTATCCTTAGGTCACATTCTACCATGTGTACCAAGAGACATAAAATCATGTATTCACTCTTTTCTGTTAGGTTGATAAAGTTCAAGTTCTCTGTCCCTTAGGTGCTCTGACAACCACCTTACATGAAAAATCAACCAGAAACTAAAACCAAAGTCTGGTCACAAGCCTGTTTAGAGATCAGCCTCAGGTGCCATCTCTAAGGGTATAGTCAAGAGGACTCACCAGATTCACAGTTCTACCAAAATTGTTGTTCTGTCCCCAGTGAATTCCTCCTCTTCCAGTCCAATGATATACTTTTTATTTTAGTCTTCCTTACTCCTGAAATTGATGCTATTGGCCTGTCCCATGACTATTGAAACAGTTTTCTCCACTGCGTCTAGTTCACTACTCTCCATGGATTTCCTCTGGCTTTGCCTCTTGCTTGATCATTCTTCTCCTTACTCCTAAAATGTTGGCATTTCTAAGGCCTGCCCTTTATTTCCCACCTCTTTTGTCCTCCCAGGATGATTAATTCTGTTCTCAAAGCACTCTTATGACTCTTAAAATGTACCATTTTTTGAGCAATTATATGTTGAGAACTGTTTTTATTTCTTCATATTTTTTAATCTCACTTAAATCTTATAACAACCTTGAAAGGCTCTTAATAGTATTCCTGTTTTACTCCAAAATGTTACATTCCTTGTTCAAATCACAGCTTGAAAGATCTGGGATTTGGTCTTAGATATGACTACAAACTATTGTTTTAAACTTACCATACGCCACCCAATATAATACCAACCCCAGTTTTGGTCTTAGACCAGAGACCAGAGCTTTTCACCTTTAGGGCACTACAGAGACATCAGTAAAAGTGTTTTAAATAGAGATGCTCTTTGTCCTTTTTCACTGTTACTGAATAAAAAATCTTGGTAGATGGTTTTGATGCATGCTGTTAATACAATGATTAACTTGATACTTATGTTCAACTTTCTGTTGGGTCATCACCTAGATGCCTACCAGAAACTTTGACTTTGACATCAACAAACTGAACCTACATTCTCTCAAATCTCCCCTTCTTGTATTTCAGATATTGTTAATATGTCCCCATTCACACAAAGATAGACATTTGGGAGTCATCCTGGAATCCTTCTGCTCCTTCATTTTCCTTATCCTCTTGGCTGCAAATCCTATGGAATTTAGTTGGGAGATGTCTGTACTGCTGCTTCCATTACCTGTCACCTCCAAACTAGTCTCCTTGCTTTTAGTCTCTCCACACTACAGTTCCATCCTACATCTTACTGCCTTCTTAATTTTTTTAAGAAGTGTCTTTTACCATGTTAATCATTCTTTTATTGACTTACACAAAGGGAAGTGAGTTTTAAATTGCAGTCAAAATATCACAAAGCAAAACCATGGCAATTTAATGATGTATTGGGTATTTTCAAATTTTATCTTCTGCTATTTGACCTTTGAACTGTATTTCAGATGTGAGCAGATGCCGGTGGTACTTTTAGGAAATCATGAGAGAAGACTGAAGATGAGAGGGTTAAACATGAAGATTTCTGTTTTTCCCATTCTGAATTGTAATGCTTGTAAGTGAAAGTCGCTCAGTTGTGTCCAACTCTTTGTGACCCCGTGGACTATACAGGGGGATTCTCCAGGCCAAAATACTGGAGTGGGTAGCCTTTCCCTTCTCCAGGGGATCTTCCTAACCCAGGGATCAAACCCAGGTATCCCACATTGTGGGTGGATTCTTTACCAGCTAAGCCACAAGGGAAGGCCAAGAATACTGGAGTGGGTAGCCTATCCCTTCTCCAGCAGATATTCCTGACCCAGGAATCGAACTGGGGTCTCCTGTGTTGCAGGCAGATTCTTTACCAACTGAGCTATCAGGGAAGCCCCAATGCTTGTAAAGAGAATCCCTATAAGTAGTTGTATTGAAATGAAGAGAAACAAGGAATCAGACATCTAGGCTAAGTGCTCAGTTGCTTAATTGTGTCTCACTCTTTGGAACCCATGGACTATAGCCTGCCGGGCTCCTTTGTCCCATGGAATTTCCCAGGCAAGAATACTGGAGTGGGTTGTCATTTCCTTCACCGGGGCTCTTCCCAACCCAGAGATCTAACGCACATCTCCTGCACCTCATGCATTGGCAGGCAGGTTCTTTACCACTGTACCACCTGGGACACCCAAGTGTCAACCTTTCTATTGATACGATTTAAATGGTAAGCTCTGCCTTGAAGGTATCAACATTTGGATATGTTTATGAATTAGTTGGTAATCCAGTTGTGTTTTTCAACTTGTGGGCCAGATCTGGGGAGTCTGGCAATTTTATAGCAAGGAATTAGTGAATGTGGTTGCTGCTGTTTCATTGTCTACAAGTAATGTAATTGATACATCCATAAAATGTTTTTCAAGTGAATATAATGGTGAATGAAATATAAACTTAATGTGTGACTAAAGTCACAGTCGGTTGTTTCATTATACATTTTGCTGTCAATGGATAGCCAATTACAACCACTCTGATGTGACTTGTTTAAAATTTAAGTTAGGAAGAGTTCCACATGCTTGAAAGGGTTAACAAGCATTGATTTAGTTGATACACAGCTCAAAAATGTACAGTTTTTAAAATATTTCAAGTGGAAATGCTGAAATGAAGATGGATATAGTATTCTGGAATTTCTGGAAAGATCTAAGTTTACAATATAAATTTGGGCATCAGCATGCAAATATTTTTAGTCATGATACTAGATTAGATTACTGAGTGAATAATGACTGTGGATTAAGAAAATAATAATAAGGGTGTCCAAGGACTAAACTGTAGGGCTCTCTGGTATTAAGGAATCAAGATGATGATAAAGAACCAGCAAAGCAGACATAGTGCCTAGTAAAAAGAGATGGAAATGAAGAGAATATGAATCCTGAAAGCGAAGCATTTAAAGGACAATGATTGACTCTCAAATGTTGCTAAAAGGTCAACTAAGGTGAGGACTAAGAAATGACCCTTGGACTTAGAAATGTGAGGGTATTGGTGATTCTGAGACAATAGTAACTTCTGTGGCATGTGGGAGAGAAGTCCTTTTGGAGTGAGTGTAGAAGAAAGTTGGAGATGGGGAATTTCAGCCATTGGAAGAATTTTGCTGTGAGGTTAAAAAGAGAGATGGAGCAGTAGACAGAGAAATAGAATTACAGAGTCAAGAATTTGTTGCTGTTTGTTAAGGTGAGAGAAATAATAGCGTGATCACATACTGAGGGAAAAGTTCCTGGAGAGAACCATTTCGGCTGTGTTAATACTACTAATTAGTCCCTTCCTGGTTTTAAGCTGGATTACATATTCTTATAATTACATGTCTATTTTTAGTCATTAAGCTTTAGACTCCTAGGACTGCTGAATGCTGTTTCAGTGAACTGCCTCTACCCTTCCTTCAAAGCACTGTTTGTTCAGGTCAACAGCAACGTCCTCATTAAGAGAGCTAATGGTTAATTTTCTGCTCCATAACTCCTTAATGCGATGATTTTGACCCCTCCTCCTACTTGTTGCAGCTCTTCCGTCAGCCTTCAGGCCAGCACTCTCTCCCGACTCTTCTTTCCCTAACCTCTACACCTTCTCAGTCCGTTTCGCTGGCTTCTGCCCTGCCCGCCTCTTCAGTGTTGGCATCTCCAAGGCCTTGCCTTTGAGTGTTCTCTCTCATGTACTCCCTCCCACAATTATCACGTCCAATCCTTTGGTTTCAGTTTTTACCTCTGTTCGTGGTTCAATAATCTATGTAATAATAATAGCATATAACATTTACTGAGAATTTACTATTATGTGTCAGGCACTTTGCTAATTCTTTACCTGCCTTGTCTGCCTTCCACCCACACTAAAAACTCCTCTGAGTATTACTATTCTCATTTTCAAATGGGGAAATTTTTGCTCTGAATTTTGCCCCAATCCCAGGGAGTTAGCAAATGGCAGAGCTTTGACTGAACTTACTGTCTGACTCTAAAGCTATTGTAGTTACTATGCTTTATTGTCATCTAAAAGTCTAACTCGGATCTTCCTAGTTTTAAACTGGCATATCCATCCAACTGCCTAATGGACATAGCTCAGGCCACCGCTCCAGTATTCTTGCCTGGAGAATCCCATGGACAGAGAAGCCTGGCAGGCTCCAGTCCATTGGGTCACAAAGAGGTGGACACGACTAAAGTAACTTAGCATGCATGCAGGCATTTCTATCTTAATAGGCACTAACCTAAACATATCCCAACCTCTTCCCTGCCCTGCAGATGCCCCTGTTCTAATATTTCCTCCTCTGATATTCCTTATTTCCTATTATGGTTTCTCCTTCAATCCAGTGCCCAAGTTTAGACTGTTCTGGATTTTCCCTCTCCCTCTCCCTCATACCCACTGTCTCCACATTCATCAGGTTCTGCATCCCAGCACCGCTGACATTCTCCTCTGCTTTCTCATTGACTTCCTGCTAGTAGGCTCCCCATTGCAGTTGGTTCTCCCCACAATTGTTGTGGTTAGCTCTTGAAAAAGTCAATCTGATCATTTCATTGCACTTATGAATGTCTCATGACCCTTGCCACCTCCATTGTCCTTTCCATTCTATTTACAACATCACTCTATACTTGTCCTTGCCACTCTCGCCTATCAGAGGCACCAAGAACACACATGATGAATTATTAATATATGATATATGTGGACGCTCTTATATGCTGAAGAACACAAAATGAGTTTCAAAGTCTTCACCGAATTTTAAGTGGCTTATCACATATATCTCAGTCAACGGAAGGCTAATATACAACTACTGTTATATGTATAAACTGCTCAATATTTTGACATTTAAAAAGACATTCTTGTTTAGAACTACATACCAACAAGATTATTCTCATGTGAAACTCTTGTTTTAATTAATATTCTCAGCTAGAGCTGTTCTCTGGCTGGGGATCCTGCATATAGGGGATATTGATTTTACATAACAGAGTTGGGTAAAATGTGAGTGACAGAGTGGGGATGGGCAAGTGGGAACAGAGAAGGATGAGGACACCTATACCAGAGTCTTTTCAAAACAGGAGTAGAAGGAACTATCTCTACATCCTTAATAGCTGAACTAAAACAATTTTAAAAGTGACTCTGTTCCTTTGTTAGCTTCCAATAAAAAATGCAAGTCAAGACCGGAAAAGAGATTATACTTGATAATATGCTATATTTTAACACAGCACAACCTGGATCTCACTTGTACCCTGACATAAAAAGGATAATCTTCTTAAATAGATCAGTCTCCCAGACAAGAGGCCATGTAAGGTTGTGGACAAGGGATTCTGGGTTCGGATCCCTTTGAGATCAAATCCTGATAACTCTGTGATCCCAAGTCCTGTCCTATCTCTGATTCTCAATTATCTTTAAATAAGGGGAAATCTTATTTGAAAGGTAAATGTAAGGGTTTCTTAGATGAGAAATTAACACTTACTGATCTGAACTCCTACACTGGAATGCTGTAAATAGCTCATGTCTGTTTAATTTTAACAGAATTGTAAGAGTAGAAGAAACACCAAAGTTTGTTTATTTCAGCCTCATTATTTTACAGATGTGGAAACCCAAGAAGATCAAGAGACATAAACTATTCGTATACTTGTGAATAGACTTCATTATTCTAGTTTCCTAACCTAGCATCATTAACATGCTTTGATGTGTTAGGTAGGTAGAATAGGGAAAAGGAGTCCAAAATGGCTGTGGCTAAAAGACAAGGAAGGTCAAAGGAAGGTCCGAGGACCAGAGTGAAAACTTCAGGCAGAACAAACAGCACTCCTGGCTAAGCCCAATTTGCATAGGGCAGGCCCAGGTGGAAGAAAAAACATATAAAAGGAGGAGCCAAAGCGCTTTCTCTCAGACTCTCTGTCCCGCGTGCATGCGCGCGCTCTCTCTCTCTCTTTCTCTCTCTCTCTTTCTCTCTCTCTCTCTCTCTCTCTTTCTCCCTCCCCACACACTCCTCCACTCTCTTCTCTTCGAGTCTTGGATTCTCCTGCTATCTTATAAATAAAATAGAGCTGTAACACTGATTTGCCTAAGAGCTGTAACATGGTTTGTCCAAGACCCGAGAGCTGTGATGCACCGAGGGCTTTAATGTCCGTTGCTCCAAATCTTTGTTGTGATGAGACAAAAGAACCGAGGAACATACACTCGCGTGACAGATGGGACTGTTAGGAACTCACAGCTAGCTAGGAGACTCATACCTCTACTCAGTTACCAACATTATAAGGCTGGAACATCAGCTGTAAGTCAAGTGCCAGCCATAGGAAGGAAGGATTCATTTTCCTGAGGACCACAAGGAAAGCTTCATCTGGTTCATTATAGAGAGTGGAGAACATTCTATTCTTCTCACTTATTCCACTGCAACTCACCATTACTAAATTCAACAGGAATTTACTTTAAGGTGTTATTAACATCAATGAAGCTTTTTATTATCATGTACTTTTTCTTAGTCAATAAATACCCAAGGAAAGGTACTATCATGTAATTGTCTAACAATTATATAGTTTTTAAATTCTAGAAAATGGACCTACCTACAAAAAGATTGAGCAAAAACAATTTAGTAGATATTTAAAAGATATTTAAAGACTTTATTTTAATTAATGCTCTCAAGGCTTAACAAATACAGTCTTGTGTTGCCAATTACATTTTGGGGATGGGGAACAGGTATACAGGTTTTACTTGACAGAGGAGGTTTTTATTCTGATTCCTTAGGGACTGAAGGTCAAATAATTTTAAATGCTCCCTGGCAGCTTTTAGCATGAGATTTCAGTATTCGATAATGAGATAAGATCATTTTCTCAGAATGAGATGAGACATGGGAAAACAGGCCAACATAATTTAGTTTTAATTTGCATTGGATAATTGAGAGAATATGAATCATTTTCCACGCTAGTTTGTTGTTGATGTTTAGTTGCTAAGTCACATCCAACTCTTTGTGACCCTATGGACTGTAAACCCACCAGGCTCCCCTGTCCGTGGGATTTCTCAGAATATTGGAATGGATTGCCATTTCCTTCTCCAGAGGATCTTCCCCACCCAGGGATAGAACCCACGTCCCTTGCATTGGCAGGTGGATTCTTTATGGCTGAGCCATCTAGGAAGCTTCCACTGTAGTCTAATCCACCACAAACTCAGTGTTATGACTTAAGACCGATGTGTGGGGTCAGGCTGTGATAGGAAGCAGATGGCACACTCCAGTTAGGACTGATCAGAAGTGTGGACAGGGTTTGGGAAAGCAGGATGGCTCGGCACCTCAGGGCTAGGCCTGAAGGAGGTGAGGAGGTAGCAGTGCCTGGAATCTGCCGGTAAGGAGGAAAAGCGGGTCAGCAGACAGGAGCTGCAGGAGAGGAGCTCTGTGGTGGGTGAGGCAGGAAAAGAGATGACCTTCTTCTTCCCACCCTCTGCAGCTCCTTGAAGTAGAACCATTTGGCCACTCCCAGTGAAAGAGGAGGGCAGGGAAGCCAGGGCATAAGCTTGAAAGTGGCTCTGAAGGGACAAGCAAAAGATATCCAGTACAGTACCACCAACCACACCAGGTAACATATCAAATGAAATCTGTCTTCTGCTACCTAGATGAGGTGGAAAGGGAAATGGAATTTATACTATTATGATTCAATTCTTTATGATTTAATTCATACAGTATGTGTGTGGCTAAATCCCTCAATTTCTCTTATTTTTACATTGTAAAATGTGGGTAGAAAACCTACTTTCCAAATTGTCCTTAGGTTTGAGATAATACTAATATATAGAATATCTGTGTGTGCTCAGTTGCTCAGTCAGTCTGACTCTGCAACCACATGGACTGTAGCCCACCAGGCTCCTCTGTCCATGGGATTTTCTAGGCAAGAATACTGGAGTGGGTTGCCTTTTCCTACTCCAAGGGATCTTCCCGACCCAGGTATTGAACCTGAGTCTCTTAAGTCTCCTGCATTGGCAGGAGGATTCTTTACACTAAGCCACCTGGGAAACCTGTAGTATACAGAATAGGACGTAGCAAAGTCTATTTGATGTTGAAAAGTTTAGGGAAATAAAGAACTTAGTCCTCTATCATCTTTGCCATCAACTAGTGTCTACTACATGCTCTGTTCTTAGGGAATGTATATCCTTGGCAATTACTGAACTAGTTGGGAATGTATTACATGAGGATATCAAACCTGTATCCTTGACAAGCATTGACTGTAGTCTGATCTCAGTATGTCTCTGCACATGTAATTTTACTATTAATTTATTTTGGTGCTGATGTGACCAATAAAATACAGATTTATCATAGAGTGTTATGAAGTCATGGGGCCTCGTTTGTTTTTATCACAGCACGTTTTCTCTATCAAAGAGACACTAAAAGCGTGCCACCTTCTTGTGGGGGCAGGTCAAGAAAACCTTTTTAAACAAAATTCTATAAGGAATCTTTTTACTTAAAAGGTTTAGGGGCCACTCATCTATTTTGGTTTTACGTATCAACATGACTTGAATCTTACAAAGAAATGTTAGGCCTTAAATGTATTTTTCTGAGGGCATGTCTTTCCCGGTTCTGCATAATAAATTTGAGGGCAGTACTGTTAGAAGTTCAACAGTGCCTTTAAAATGGCGAGTCTCCATGCAGATAATAAATAGGAAAAAGTCTAATTTTAGGGTAATTCTCCAATATAGGAATGGGGATGAAATCTAGAAAATATATTTTGTCCTGAACAGAAATCATTCATGTTTAGCAAAAATAACAGAGGCTATATTAGCCCTTTTCTCCTCTGTCAGCATTTCCAGTATAACCCAGATCTTCTTGTCATTCTGTTCCACAGGCAGATGTGATGAAAAGAAAAAAGTGTGGGGATCCAGACAAACATGGCTTCACAGCCTGGATCCACAACTATTAGGTGTGTAAATCTGGATAATATTCTTCTAACTGGGTCTAATGTAAAAATAACCAGATTTGGCAATGCTATGGGTTTTTTTTGATGAGATAGTTGATAATGTGGGGATGAAAAAATTGATTTCCCTCCTTGGGTGCTATAACTCTTCAGAACTCTCATCACTTTAGTACTTAAAATTTTCAGGATTTGGAAGGACCTCTAGTAGTCTCTCACTTGCTTATTTTAAAGATGGAAATGTAAAGAGGTTATAGAAGGTATCTAATGATCATATTACTATATAAGTCATAAAATTCAGACTGGAATGGAACTCAGTCCTTTTCCAGAAAGCGTAACTTGTCAAAGATCAAATGTAATGAGTAATTGAATCAAATCGAGTACACGTATCCACTGAGCCGGTCCTGGGACTCAAAAGGTGAAGAAGTCCACATAGCCAACAAGGTGGCAATCTGGTTGAGCGCCAGTACAACCCCATATGGGTTTGATCTGACGATCCATCACAAGACAAATACACTGAGCCATATGCTCAGAGGGAGGAGAAATGTAACTCTGTCTGAGGTAGAAGAACCTAAAGAAATCTAACTTGCATTTAATAAAAGGTGGAGACCCTTCCAGCCATCTGCCTCAGTATTTATTAATTTAGCAAATATATGTATATCCACAGTTATGTATCAGATGCTCTCTTATAGTAAGGAAGAAATAAAGTGCTAAAGATTTGGCAATTGAGGACATGAGGAAGATACGCTGCAGAAGGCATATTGCAATCAATTACTGATGATTTCGCTAAAAACAAACCAGGTACGAAAGTTTAATGAATTGTCAGAACAGCAGGTAAGGCCATCCTACGTGTCAGTGGGGTACCTGGCCAGACCTCTGAGGTTATCCTTCAGCAGAGGCACTAACGCTTTAAGACGCGGGAGCCGTTCCTCCGCCTCCATCGCTCCGCATCCTGTCCTGGCCAGGCTACAGCGTCTTCACGCCCCGCGGGCCACGCCCCTGCGCGTTGGTTGGTCTTTCCAGAAGTGATGAAACTTCCCGCAAGCATTACAGGAGCCGGGAGGGTATAAAGTGAGGGGTGAGAGGAAACCACCGCCCCCCGCTCCCCTAACCTGCAAGCCGCAGCTGGGCCCTTCCGGCCCACCCACCCCACCGGAGCCCAGGTAGGCCCGGCAGCCGCGGGTCGCGGCGCCCTTGCAGCGTGCCGCAGGGCCGCCCCGGGAGAGGTAGGAAGATGTGCGGCAGCATTGCCAGCCCGAAGGGTGGGCAGACGCGGATCCCGGCACCCCGGGATGCTGCAGTTCCAGCCAGGCCGGGGAGGCGGGGCCGATTGTTGCGCACCTGGGAGCCAGCTGGGGTGGGAAGACCTCCGCTAGTCTGGAATAGAGGGGTCGCGTGGCCCCCAGAGCCGCGGCCCTGCCGCTCCGGAGAGGCGGCGGCGGCGGTTTAAGTTGGCGCCTGTAAATTTCTTTTTTTTTCTTTTAAAGTTATTGTTATTATATTGCGTCGAAACCTGCGGAAATTTCTGCATTTCGAGGGTCCTGCCCTTGATGGGCTGGAGGGAGCACGTGGTCCGAGTGCAGCTGGGAGTCGCGGGGCCACGCGTTCCCTAGGCTCTGATCCTGCATAGAGTCTGCTGAGCTGTCACGGCCTCGGATACTCCTTACCTCCGGTTTCCACCCGGTTTCTCCTAGCTACCCCTCCCCCCACCTCTTGTTGCAAGACTCAACAAGTGACTTGCTGAGCAAATCCTGCCCAGAAGAGATCGGTTTGGGATGACAGGTGGCGCGGTCAGGGAAAAGGCAAACAAAAACAAAAAAAAATCTGGCATGGCTTTTCTCAATGGTTATCTGTTTTATAGGAACGGCTTCAAATTAATGTTATTATTTTGAGTGAAGGAACACTTCCCCCCCACCACCCCCCAGCCTGTGGCCTACGTTATTTCTTCACCGTCTGTTGCCTGTGGTGCTTGACAAATAATTTAAAAGCACCAGTAACAGTAACTCAGCTTTTTCATTGATTGATCGCATTATTGTAAGATTCATTAGAGGTAACTTAGTAGGTCTTGAAGGCAGCAGTTAGTTGCTGAGATCTTAAACTTCACCATAGCACTGTAAGTATTGGTTTAAGTAAATGTGCTGAAACAACACTCCAATTCAGTAACAATTAGCCACATGTGACTATTGAAAACTGGAAATGCTGGCTAATCCGGATTGAGGTTTAATAGAGAAAAGCAATGTAAAATATCCTGTCAATATTTTTGTACTGATTTTACATGTTGCAGTAATAGTAATACATTTTCAGTACATTGTGTTAAAATCTATTTAAAATTTCATTTTTTTCTCTTTTAATGGAGCTACTAGTTTATTCAACATTACATATGTGGCTCACATTTCCATTGGACAGCACTGCTTTAGACTTTTATGAGGAAATATGGAAAATTACTGGGAATAGGTAACAGCAGTGGGAAAAAGCCTTGCCAAGTAGGATGTTTGCAAGTAAAACAGATTCCAATATAAATAATTGGTGATAGTTTTAATTTGCTTTTCCTACTGAAGAAACGTGTGCTTTGCAGTCATTTGTCATCCCTCTTTTCCCTCCAATTGAGTGCTTAAGTGTATTGCTATAGCACAATTAGTGGGATTCACCAAATAGCATTAAGAAGACAGGGAAATGATTCACTAATGACCTCATGTGATTTTCAAAGCACTTTCAGAGCCTATTTTTCATTGGTATAGAGTCAGAGGTAGATGGCTTATTGATAGTCTACTCACTTAAATCGCACTGAATTTTCCCAGTAAATCTCAAAATAAATCCAAGCATACCTGGTTAGTTGTGCTTTGCAGGTACTGCTTTTTTTTTTTCTTCAAATTGAAGAATTGCATGGCAAGTCTGCATAGGCACCATATTTCCCAACAGCATTTGCTCTTGTTGTCTGTCACATTTTGGTAACTTCAAATTTTATTACCAAAATCTGTGACAAGTGATCTTTGAAGTTTCTGTTGCAAAAAGCTTGCTACTTGCTGAAGATTCAGATGATGGTTAGCATTTTTTTTTAGCAATATTTTTAAATTATAGTATGTACATTGCTAGACATCATGCTATTGCACATTTAATAAATAGACTACAGTATAGTGTAAATAAAACTTTTATATGCACTGGGAAACCAAAAGGTTCACGTGACTTGCTTTATTACAACAACCAAACTGACAGTGTCTCAAAGGTGTTCCTGTATCTGATTATAGGCATTTGCTCAAATGCCTGGAAGGGTCCACATAGAATGTGTGATACTTCTTTCCAAGTTGTTTTAATACAGTTTTCCATTTATTTGGTCTGGTCTCATGAAAAGGCCTAACAAAGCCATGGTTCTTTTGGCCTTGCAAAGATGAACCACATTGTTTTTCAGAGATACTGCTCTGTTTGTCCCACCTACTTTGGTTCATTTTAACATGAATGAAATGTCTTCAGAGGATTGTTCCAAGTGATTAATGTAACTTGAATATTTATATACTTTGTGATGTCATTTATCAAGGCATTTGCTACAAATTTGCATTAAAAAAATACCAAAATAGTTTCCAAGAGTTCTAGATTTTTACCTAAGTAAAGTAACTGTTTGGAGTTGACTGCATCCAAATAAAATGTCTCTATTTTTATAGCTGAGAACTGAATTTGAATAGAAAAGTAATTAACATTTGTATTTGTATAGGAAGTACTTACTTGCTTCTTGGCCTACAAAGACAAGCCATGTTGTTTATCAGAGATACTGCTCTGTTTGTCCAGGCTACCATGCTGTTTATCAGAGATACTGCTCTATTTGTCCAGGCTACTTTGCTTTCTGTCTGACCATGGTGGCTCTGAGACAGAAGTGTTTAAGAACATTTTGGTCCTTTAGAACATTTTGATGGTGAACATTTTGTATCTCTGTCAACTTAAAAAAACTTCTTTTGTCATTAAGCTAGGATATCAGATAATAGTGCTTTCTCTTCTCTTTTTACAATTTCTTTGATAATATTTGAATAAATCACTTGGCGGTAAGGTAGAAGTAATGAAATGTTTATAATATCTAGGTATGTTAATATTACACTTAGGCAGTATGTACAATCATCTTTTCTACCTATTAAATGTCTGTTACGACCAACCTAGACAGCATATTAAAAAGCAGAGACATTACTCTGCCAATAAAAGTCCGTCTAGTCAAAGCTATGATTTTTCCAATAGTCATGTATGGATGTGAGAGTTGGACTATAAAGAAAGCTGAGTCCTGAAGAATTGATGCCTTTGAACAGTGGTGTTGGAGAAGACTCTTAAGTCCCTTAGACTGCAAGGAGATCCAACCAGTCCATCCTAAAGGAAATCAATCCTGAATATTTATTGGAAGACTGATGCTGAAGCCGAAACTCCAATACTTTGTCCACCTCATGCGAAGAACTGACTCGTTTGAAAAGACCCTGATGCTGGGAAAGATTGAAGGTGGGAGGAGAAGGGATGACAGAGGATGAGATGGTTGGATGGCATCACTGACTTGATAGACATGAGTTTGAGGAAGCTCTGGGAGTTGGTAATGGACAGGGAAGCCTGGCATACTGCAGTCCATGGGGTCGCAAAGAGTCAGACACGACTGAGCAACTGAACTGAACAGGTAAAGACATGCATTTAGGGGACTTGCCTGGCAGTCCCTGGCAGTTAAGACTCCCAGACTGACTGCACAGGCTGTGGGTTTGATCTCTGGTTTTAGTTGTTGTTCAGGTGTTCTGTCCTATCCAACTCTTGGTGACCCCATGGACTGCAGCACACCAGGCTTCCTGGTCCTTCACTGTCTCCTGGAGTTTGCTCAAACTCATGTCCATTGAGTTGATGATGCCATCCAACCATCTCATCCTCTGTTGCCCTCTTCCCCTACCCTCAAATTTTCCCAGCATCAGGGTCTTTTCCAGTGAGTTGGCTCTTTGTATCAGGTGACCAAAGTATTGGAGTTTCAGCTTTAGCATCAGTCCTTCCAATGAACACCCAGGACTGATCTCCTTTAGGATGGACTGGTTGGATCTCCTTGCAGTCCAAGGGACTCTCAGGAGTCTTCTCCAGCACCACAATTCAAAAGCATCATTTCTTCGGCATTCAGCCTTCTTTATGGTCCAACTCTCACTTCTGTACATGACTACTGGAAAAACCATAGCTTTGATTATACGGACCTTTGTCAGCAAACTGATGTTTCTGCTTTTTAATATGCTTTCTAGGTTTTTCAGCTATTCTTCGAAGGAACAAGCATCTCTTAATTTCATGGCTGCAGTCTGCAGTGGGGGAACCAAGATCCTGCATGCCCGTGGCGCAGCCCAAAATATTGAATAAAAAATAAAAGAAAGAGAGATGCCATTTATTCTTAAGATCTAAGAGGCAATTGTAGTATGCTGGACCATCTCTTGGATTTTTCAGAGCTTTTGGGATTCTGGGATGGAGAGAGTAGACTAGGATCTCTGGGTGGGCTGGAGCCAGTCTGCATGTGTATCTGTGTCTTGGGTGTAAACCTAGGATAGAAAACAGAGTGTGGCCTGAACACTGCTAGCTCTAGCTGACCAAATCAAAATGTCAGAGGGAAGCAGGCTTTGACTAGGGGCTAAACTGCTGTATATTAATACCTGGCTGGATGTAAAAGTCATTCATCTTTTCTGAATACTTGTAAGTAGATTAAATCATTCTCTTACCCTCTGTGCCTGCCAATCTACTGGTAGATTGCTCTGGATAAGATAACATATTTCACGCTTTGAAGTGGCTTATGCAAGTTTTGGGAATCAAGATTGAATGCAGACTTGGGTTGGATGTTGACTATTTAATTGATCTGCTTTTATCTCTATAGAGAGCCTGGAGCTTCATCACACCATGTGTGGCATTTGGGCGCTGTTTGGCAGCGATGACTGCCTTTCTGTTCAGTGTCTGAGTGCTATGAAGATTGCACACAGGGGTCCGGATGCATTCCGTTTTGAAAATGTTAATGGGTACACCAATTGCTGCTTTGGATTTCACCGGTTGGCGGTAGTTGACCAGCTGTTTGGAATGCAGCCAATTCGAGTGAAGAAATATCCTTACTTGTGGCTCTGTTACAACGGTGAAATCTACAACCACAAGAAGGTAAACAGAATAAAACCAGAAGGTATCTGAATGTGATTAAGCCTCAGAGATAGTTGATTATAATAATTTTATTTTGTTTAATGTTTTTTACTTTTCAGCCACTTCCCCATGTTCATTCTCACTTGCTCCAATTATATATAGACAGACAGGGCACAGATGCACAAAGAGGTAGAATGACTTGGTCACCAAAAAATAAATGAGGATTCCATTTCAGGTTTTTAACTCTTAAAGAATCTTTTTGTTCCCTATTATTAATTTGAATATTAATTATAACCTGTGTTAGACACCAGGGCTACAGTAATAAATATGAGAGGTAGGTCTGCATACTACTGGAGTGTATTCCTATTAAGGAGCAGACAAAAAAAAAATCATTGTGCATATACTTGTGTTCTTGTGCGCTCAGTCATGTCCAACTCTTTGTGACCCCATGGACTGTAGCCCGCCAGGTTCCTCTGTCCATGGAATTTTCCAGGCAGGAATACTGGAGCAGGTTGCTATTTCCTTCTCCAGGGGATTGTCCTGACCCAGGGATTAAACCCGAATCTCACATCTCCTGCATTGGTTGGCGGGTTCTTTACCAGCTGAGTTGCTAGAAAAGCCCCATACATATACTAAGCTTTATGAAAAAATGAATTTGGGGTTGATGGGTATGGGAGATCCAGTTTCAGTACAGGTTTGTCAGAGAAGGCCTCTTGAGGAACTGTCGTTTAAACTCAGACCTAATGGACAAGGATGAACTAGCAGGGCTGGGAAGAGCATTTTGTGCAGAGCGAACAGCATGTGTAGAGCCCTGGGATGTTCTTAAGTGAACAAGGGGCAGGTGGGCCAGATGGGCTTGGAGAGGTCGGGCAGGACCAGAGCAAGCAGGACTTGGTAAGACAGTAGAATGTAATTCTAAAAGCAATGAGATTTGAAGATTTTAAGGCAGGGATAGAATGTAATATCTTGTGGGTGATCCTGCTGTCGACTAAAAAAATACGCGCAACCTAAAAGTTGAGAGTTATGTTTTATTCTGTGGGAATGTTAGGACAGTATCTCTGGTGACCCCTAGAGAGCCAATCCTGAGGAGGTGGGGGAGGAGCCAGGCTATATAAAAGTTTGCAGAAAGGGGCAGGTAATCTGAATAATAAAAGATTGCTGTTAGAGAAAACAAAATCTCTCACATGAGGAGATTTAGGGATCTTCTATGTATGGGAAGATGCAAGTGTCCAGGCTTGCTGAAATCATTTCTTCCAGTATGCATCTAGCTACCTGGAGCCAATCCTGCTTTCTTTATTTCTCACATACTAATTCCTTGTTTACCATTAGAGATGGCAAAAGTGGCCAATGGCCCACTCACCCATCCTGCCAGCTCCTCTGCACTTCCTGGAGAGGAAGTAGATGATGGCTCCCAAATAGCTGGCATTGTTTCACCTGGGCTTGGAAATTTGCATGTGGAAAAGGCTTGTTTACTGTGAGCATAAAACAGAAAACATTTCATTTCAGATTGCCCTTAAAGTGCTGTTGCGTAATTGTCGTAATCAGAGCCAAGGGTCAGACAGGTAGCCAGATGCAGTGGAGTGCAAGAAGGAAGCACTAAAATTGGAACAGCTTTTAATCTGGTGAAAGCGTACTCTTAGAATGAGAATGGTGAGGGTGTGAAAATTCTGACCCGAGGAAGCCACATTTGCTAAGAGCATTGCAGTATGGAATTATTTGGGGCTACTGTTTCATAAGAAAATTTTGGATCTAAAATTGGCAAGTTATTTTTTGCTGCTTGCCTCCGCAACTGTTAATTTTGAAAATTTCACATTTATAGAAAATAACAGAATATAGAGCACCTGGATTGAATAACTGCTAACGCTTTGCCTTTTTGGCTTCATCTCTCTGTCCGTACTACACAGACGTTCAATTCTGGGCTTAATCACTTTAGAGTATACCTAGATGGTATAGAATCTGCCGCTAATGCGGGTGATGTGGGTTCAATCCCTGGGTCAGGAAGATCCCCTGGAGAAGGAAATGGCAGCCCACTCCAGTGTTCTTGCCTGGAGAATCCCAGGGACGGGGGAGCCTGGTGGGCTGCCGTCTGTGGGGTCGCACAGAGTCAGAAACGACTGAAGTGACTTAGCATAGCATAGGTGGTATAGAATCTGCCTGCTAATGCAGGTGATGTGGGTTCAATCCCTGGGTCAGGAAGATCCCCTGGAGAAGGGAATGGCAACCCACTCCAGTATTCTTCCCTGGGATACCCCACGGACAGAGGAACCTGGTGGACTACAGATCATAGGGTCACAAAAGACTCAGACATGACTGAGAGACTAAACATCAACAGCAACAAATACTGTGGCATTTTAAAATGTGTAAGCATTTATCTCCTAAGAAGGACATTCTTCTGCTTTATACCAATACTATTATATAACTCCTGAGAATCCATAATACCCTCTAATATTTAGTTCATAGTAAATTTCACCAGGTGTTCCAAGAATATATTGATATTTATAGCTGTGTTTTGGTTTGACTCAGATTGCATTCAAGGTTTATACATTTGGTTGTGATGTTTCTTGGTACTTTTTGAGCCTTCTTGATATGTTCCTGTCATTCATGAGTCAGTCAGTTCAGTCACTTAGTCGTGACTGACTCTTTGCGACCCCATGAACTGCAGCATGCCAGGCCTCCCTGTCCATCACCAGCTCCTGGAGTTTACTCAAACTCATGTCCATCGAGTGGGTGATGCCATCCAACCATCTCATCCTCTGTCGTCCCCTTCTCTTCCCACCTTCAATCTTTTCCAGCATTAGGGTCTTTTCAAATGAGCCAGTTCTTTGCATCAGGTGGCCAAAGTATTGGGGTTTCAGCTTCAGCATCAGTCCTTCCAATGAATATTCAGGACTGATTTCCTATAGGATGGACTTTCATTCATGAGTAGGGATTTATATTTTAGTCATCCTCTGGTCATATGGCTTTAGCCATTGTTTATTGTCCGCTTAGTTCACTTATAGGAATACTTCAAGGAAAATACTTCTCATTTGAAGAATCATTACAATTATTCAAGGCTTCCCAGGTGGCGCTAGTGGTAAAGAATCCGCCTGCCAAAGCAGGAGACGCAAGAGATGTGGGTTTGATTCTTGGGTTGGGAAGATCTCCTGGAGCAGGAAATGGCACCCAACTCCAGTATTCTTGCCTGGAAAATTCCATGGGCAGAGGATCCTGGCAGGCTGCAGTCCATGGGGTTGCACAGAGTCAGACACAACTGAACAGCTGAGCACAACGGGTTATTGCCCACTATACATACAAACACACACACAGATAGTTATTTAACAAGTTCCTTTCTTGTATTTGGACTTCCCTGGTGGCTCAGATGGTAAAGCGTCTGCCTACAGTGTGGGAGACCTGGGTTCGATCCCTGGGTTGGGAAGATCCTCTGGAGAAGGCAATGGCAACCCACTCTAGTACTCTTGCCTGGAAAATCCCATGGACAGAGGAGCATGGTAGCTTACAGTTCATGGGGTCGCAAAGAGTCGGACACGACTGAGTGACTTCACTTTCTTTTCTTGTATTTAATTAAGGCCTACTATACACCAGACATCATTTTCATGGTGTTTGGAAGTGAAATGGAACAGGAAAGGTAAAAATGGACTTTCAAACTAGTGGGAATAGAGGAAGGAAGCAGAGGAAGGAAGCAGTTAAAACTTCCTTACTGGGAAGTCCCTGGTGGTCCAGTGTTTAAGACTCCATGGTTCCACTGCAGGGGCTGTGGGTTTGGTCCTTGGTCCAGGAACTAAGATCCCACATGCGAGAGGTGTGGCCACAAAACAAAACAAACAAACGAAAACCAAAAAAAACTTCCTTTCTAAGCCAAGTTAGTACCATATATGTAAGAATGCTAAGTTGTATCATAGCAGTAGTGGCCTGACTTTCCCCTTAAATGAGATAGGAAATGCCTAGTTTTCCTTGAACAACATAGCTGCTTTTGTGTATTTTGTGAATACGTTGTTAAAAAGTTAAATATTTTGAAAACATTTTTTCTTCTAAATTAGCCAAGTACGTTGTATTTTCAGAAGCAGAGGAGTTCCATTGCTTCTACCCATCGTTCAGGTTATCCAATGCAAACAGCTAAAATCTGTCTAAAGAGTAGAACCAACATTTTAGGCTTATGTAAAAAATTCTTCAGCGTAAGCTTCAAAGTCCCCCTTTTTTGATAAAAATAGAATTTACTGCAAAATATAGCCAGCAGTGTGTCGGGAGTAGATGGAGACCCATCAGAGAGAAGAATATGAGTGCAGGCTGGGCAGAGAGAATGCCCTGTCGTGGAGGGAAGCACTTTAGAAAGCCGTAGCCAGCATGTCAAACGGCGGTGTCATTTCTGGATGGTGGCAGGGTACTGGGAGCTTCAAGAGAGTGGGCAGTGTACATGTGAATCATTAACCAAAAAACTACCTGTGAGCTTTAGGCCAAAGAGCCATGGTGATGGGGTGGTCATGGAGGGTAGGTTGGAAGCTGTTGCTGGCTAAAAGTCATCGAGTGTTATAGGCTCATTTATCCTGCAGGTACTTAAGCCCAGAAGGGTCAACAGAAGACCCTCTGCAACCCCTACCTCCTCGTGACAGAGATCACCACAGACAGTCTCCCAGAGTGGGGAGAGGTGACCAAGAGGTGACTTCGTGGTCACTGAAAGTGGCCAGAGCCCATCTTTGGACAGTTCTGAGCTTTTAGGCCAAAGGTTAAGAAATTAAAGAGTGAGTGTGGTTGTGAAGCATGCTTTTCAGGTCATACAAGCATAGAGACTTCTTAAATTTTAAAAACATGTTTTAAGTGTTCAAATCTACCCAGCATTTCCATTTGATTTTGTTTATATGAACCTCTTCTCTATTATCAGCCAAAAATATGAGTACAAAGAGGGACACACGGAGAACTTTGCACCCTCACAGTTTACCAGTGGTAATGGAGAGCCACAGGAGTTTGGGCCTGATTTAATGAAACCCTCTCTACATGTGGTGGGTGTGATGGTATCTTTGTTGTTCTCCAGGAGGAGGTGGATGAATAAAGCTTCAACATCATCATTTTGTCCATCCCTGAGAAGTAGCTTTAATGCCTAGTGTGGAAGAATGGGATGCTGTAGACCTCCCCAGGGCCAGCAACTTTGTTTTGGATCATTTGTCTCCATCATCATTGTGGAATCGTCCATCAGGAAATAGTGTCAAATGCGTTTGTCCTTTTGCTTTCTGTTTTCATAGGAAGTGTTTCAGAGGACACATTTTTAGTGTCATGACACCTGGACGGTCTATTTACTTAACTTACCTATTTATGTAAATACACATGTATTGGGCTTCCCCGGTGGCTCAGCAATAAAGAATCCTGCCAATGCAGGAGATGCAGGTTGGATCCCTGGGACAGGAAGATCCCCTGCAGAAGGGCATGGCAACCCGCTCCAGTATTCTTGCCTTGGAAATCCAATGGTGGACAGATGAGCCTGGTGGGCTACAGTCCATGGGGTCACAGAAGAGTTGGACATGACTTAGAGACTAAGCAACAACAACTACACATGTATTACATATATAGTATGTACATAATGTCCATTTCCATCCCTACATATAATACAGGGGTACATTACCTTTGTCTTCTATTTATCAGAATGCACCTAAAGTTTTCATGGGCTTAGCTTTATGTTACAATTTGATTCTGAGTTCAAACAAGCTATATTTTGATAATGCCATGATTCTTTTAAAGCACATCAGTAAGGTACACAAAATTATAGAGCACAAAAATGCTGAAGCAACTTTGCAATTAAAAAAAAAATTAGTGAAAGCACAGGATTCTGTAACATTTTCATTTTGCTATTGTTTCCCTAAGCTGCAACACCATTTTGAATTTGAATACCAGACCAAAGTGGATGGTGAAATAATCCTTCATCTTTATGACAAAGGAGGAATTGAACAAACAGTTTGTATGTTGGATGGAGTATTTGCATTTATTTTACTGGATACTGCCAATAAGAAAGTGTTCTTGGGCAGAGATACCTATGGGGTGAGACCTTTGTTTAAAGCCATGACAGAAGATGGATTTTTGGCTGTGTGTTCAGAAGCTAAAGGTAATGATAGAATTTTTCTGTGGTTTTTCATTATTGTCCCAATTCTGTGTTTTCTTCTAGACCGTATTTACAAATCTAATCCAATCCATATGTACAAATGGGGCAACCCAATTTTTTACAAGTGACTGTGTTAGTCATGGAGTTTCTAGGCCTCCTTTTTTTTTTAAAACCACGGAGCTGGAGTCTCCTTTTTAGCACTTAAAACTCTGTAATCCTTACAGGATAGATCTGTAGTAAAGTTTCTGCATCTGGTTTGATCCCATGTGTGTTTTCGAGTTTTCCTGTGTCACATGGTGACGGTAAGGTTGGCCAGCCCTGCAGTTACTGCATTGTGGTACTGTGCCAGGCTGTCCCACAAAGTCATTTTTGTTCAGCACTTTTTAAACAGCTTTATTGGGGTATAATTTACATGCCATACAATTCATCCATTGGAAGGGTACAGTTCAGTGGTTTTTAGTATGTTCATAGATATCTGCAACCAACACTAGTCAATTTATAATTTTTTTTTTAAATCATCTCAAAACTAAGCCTTGTACTCTTAAGCTGTCACTCCCCATCCCTTTATATTCATTAAGCATTAAGCGTCCTGTCCCCGTCTTCCTCCTTTCCCACCCCCAGTCCCCGCCAAGCGCCAGTCTACTGTCAGTCTATGTGGATTTCCCTGTTCTGGCCATTACATACCAGTGGAGTCCTACCCTGTGTGGCCTGGTATTTCATTACTGGCTTCTTTCACTTGGCATAATGTTTCCAAGGTTTGTCTATGTTGTAGCATGTTATCAGTATTTACATCTTTTTATTTACTTTTTATGAGCTGAAGATATTCCATTACCTGGATATACCACATTCTGTTCATCCCCTGTTTATCCTTTTGTCAGTTGATGGACAGTTGGCTTTTATGAATAATGTTTCTCTACATATTTGGGTACAAGTTTTTGTGTGGTTTCATTTTTCTTGGGCATATACCTAGGAGTGATCACATGATTTACTCTGTGTTTATAAATAGCATTAAAAAGAATCACATATTTGGAATAAATGTAACAAAAGTACAAAACTGTATGCTGAAAACTGTAAAACATTGTTGAAAGAAGATCTAGAGAAATTGGAAAGCATCCCATGATCATGGATTGAAAACTTAGCATTGTTAAGTTAGCACAGACTCCCCTAATGGATCTACAGATTCAACATGATCTCTGTCAGTATCCCAGGTGATTACTTTGTAGAAATTGACAAGCTGACTCTGAAATCCATAGGGAATTGCAAAGGATTCAGAATAACCAAAGCAATCTTGAAAAAGAATAAAGTAGGAGGACTCTCCCTTCCTGACTTCAAAATGTACTGCAAAGCAAGGGTAATCAGGACAGTATTGTACTAGCAGAAAGATAGACATACAGACCATACAGCTAAGAGTCCAGAAGTGCATCCGTACATCTGCAGTCAACTGATTGTCAGTGAGGGTATCAGGACCATTCAATGGACAAAGAATAGTCTTTTCAACAAATGATGTTGGGACAAGTTGACATATGCAAAAAAAACAGTTAGCCCATTACCTCACACCATTTATAAAAATCAAAGTGGATCAAATTCTAAAATTTTATCGCTAAAGTAAGCCCTAAAACTTTATAGTGAAACTAAAACTTTAGTAAGCACTAAAACTATAAAACTCAGGAGAAAGCATAGGGGTAAATCTTCATGACCTTCAGTTTTGCAAAGATTTCTTTGATATGACACCAAAAGCACAAACAACAGGGAAAAATAGATAAATTGGGTTTCATCAAAATTAAACATTCTTGTACTTCAAAGGACACCATCAGGAAAGTGAAAACTCAACCCACAGAATGGAAGAAAATACTTGTACATCATATTTATCATTTTTTGACAATAAAGTTGAGGAAGACAGTCATCGTTTATGTCCTAGCTAGACAGCAATGACATGCTAAAATGTGATCTACCTCCTCGTCTGCTTTTTTGCTTCATTGTTTAAATCCTTTCTCACTTGATGTGATCATACGAGAAAGAACAAGTACACACATTATTTACCCAAAGTGCTGTTAGGGAAGCCCAGCAAAGAGAACACAAGGGAAAAGTGGACTCCTTACTTCCATTTGTCTCTGATAACCTTGATACGGAATATAATCTCACATCCAGTTTACCCTCTGAGATTTCTTGACTTGTAAGTTTTTTTTACATCTTTAACTGCCCTTTTCTAAACAACAGGTCTCATCTAGGGTACTACAGCAGTTTTCCTTTCTCAGTGCTTCCAGAATAGACTATCTAAAACTCATTTGGTTGCGGTGCTTTAAATCGTAATTGCTCCTCAACTTCCGCAGGGGCTGTGTGCCTCACTTGAGGTCTGCTGGGTGGTAGGATCTGGATCTCATTTGCTGTTTGTATTCCATACTACACAGTAGATTCTTGGGTTAACAAACTCAAATTGTACATCATAAGTATTCTGTGTGGATAGGCTGTTACTATTTACAATAAAACTTTTTTTAAAATCAAAAGCGTGATGTCAAGTTGATTACTTCCTGTGAGAACTTAGAAAATTTAAATTGTAACATTTAACTCACACACAGTATATAATAACTACATAAGGGATATCTGAGTTTAAAGTACCTTAACAGTGGATCATTTTGCTTATTAAAGGACTGAGAACCATAGCTGTTTATTTAAAAATACCTCAGGGATGACAAATGACTGCCAGGATATCATAAAATTAAATTTCAAGTCCATCTTTTTGCTTAATAAATGTATCTTTTGTTTGCTTAGTAAAGAAAATAGATTTTTTAAAATCAGAAATTCCAGCTAGGGAGAAGAAATTAAACATTGGAGGTTTTCCTATTGCCTTAAATTATTAGAAATCAGTTTAATTTTTCTGTACATCTCTGTACTCTAGTACCTTTCTAGTAGGGTTTTAGGTAATTATATTTTTCCTATTTTGCTTATGCAGTGGACATTGTATTTGTATTAAAAAGAAAATAAAGAGGAATTTAGACATGAAAGTTACTATGAAGTATTATCCTCATTTGAATAAATTTATCCTTTTGATTTTGTAGGACTGGTTAACTTGAAGCACTCCATGACTCCTTTTTTAAAAGTGGAGCCTTTTTTGCCAGGACATTATGAAGTTTTGGACTTAAAGCCAAACGGCAAAGTGGCGTCGGTGGAAATGGTGAAGCACCATCACTGTCGAGACGAGCCTCTGCATGCCCTGTATGACAGCGTGGAGAAACTCTTCCCAGGTGAGAGAGCAGTTGCCCATCCACCTGTTCCCCACCTCCCGCCCCTCAAGGAAAGCTGCACTCTCACATCGCTGAAATGACCTCAGTTTGCAAACCTGCTTCCTTTTTCACTTGGAGGTGACGGCACACTGAAATTCGGCCTGCTTCACTGTTGAGCAAATGCCATCATGATGGAGGTGGATGGTTGCATACCTGTTTCAATAAATAATTCAGCCCAGACCTTTCTGCAGCTGTTTCATTTCCTTTATGTGTTAATAGGTTTTGAGATAGAAACTGTGAAGAGCAACCTCCGGATTCTTTTTGACAATGCCGTTAAGAAACGTTTGATGACGGACAGAAGGATTGGCTGCCTTTTATCAGGTGAAGTCAGCTTAAAAAATCTAATTACATTTCATGCATATGTCATTTAAATGATTTATAACTATCCTGGAGGCTTAGACTATAAAATACTTACTTAAAATACTTACTATTGATTCAACCTTTCCTCCATTATAGGATGAAAACGTTTCCTGTAAGTTGCTTTCAATATTCAAAATAATACAGCAACAGAAAGTTATACTATAATTGTATTGGCATGAGTGAGCTAGGAAACATGTTTGAGAATGTTCATGTCCTCCTACTCCACAGTCTTGATGTAAGCCCTAAAATGTGTAGTGTTTTTTGTTGTTGTTCAGTCACTCACTCAGTAGTGTCCAACTCTTTGCAGCCCCATAGACTGCAGCACACCAGGCTTCCCCTGTCCTTCACTATCTCCCGGAGTTTGCTCAGACTCATGTCCATTGAGTCCATGATGCCATCCAACCATCTCATTCTTTGTTACCCTCTTCTCCTCTCGCCTTCGGTCTTTCCCAGCATCAGGGTCTTTTCCAGTGAGTCAGCTCTTCGCGTCAGGTGGCCAAAGTATTGGAGCTTCAGCATCAGTCCTTCCAGTGAATATTCAGGGTTGATTTCCTTTAGGATGGACTAGTTTGATTTCCTTCCTGTCCAAGGGACTCTGAAGAGTCTTCTCCAGCACCACAGTTCAAAAGCATCAATTCTTTGGCATAGTGGCTTTTAACCAATTTAAGTACTGTTACCATTATGACAGGTTAACTGTTAGATTTTTCTTACTCAAGTTGGTTTTCAGTTTATAAAACTTGGGGATTTTAAAGGCAAACTCTAATCTTGGTGCTTAGGAGGAATATAAATAATCTCTGCTCCTCTCTTAGGTAAGGCCCATAACCACCACACTTTCTGTCTTGCTCATAGGTGGCTTGGATTCCAGTTTGGTTGCTGCCACTCTGTTGAAGCAGCTAAAAGAGGCCCAAGTTCAGTACCCCCTCCAGACATTTGCGATTGGCATGGAAGACAGTCCCGATTTACTAGCTGCTAGAAAGGTAAGACACTGCCTCTTCCTGTTAGGTGGTTAAGACAGACTTGTTAATAATTGATGATTCTATACTTTGCTGCTGTATTGAGTTAGGTAATTGTTTTGAATTAAATATATTAAAACGGAATGAAACGCCTATTGAAAATCTATTGTGCTGTACACTGTATTTTGGGTACTTTTATCTTCTATGGGCCACACAATCCTCATAAAACCCAATGATGGTAATCCTGTCCTTTGAAGAGTAAGGGCATAGTAGAGTGGTTAAGGCTAAAGGCTTTGGAGTCTGATTGTTGGTTTCAAATCTTCACTTTAGCACACAAGCCCACACTCATATCTACTGTGCTCATATCTACTGCGGCACAGTTTCGAGGTGAAAATTACATAGTTCATATAAAGTGTGTGAGATAGAACCTAGCGTGTAGTAAGTACTTAGAATGTTAGCTGTTCTTGTTGCTTTTCATTTTCTTTTAAGATACTGTGTTTAGGACTGTGGGCAGAGAGAACGTTGGACACATTCAGTGTGTGGCAGACCTTGTTCCCACTCTGATGGAACTTCCATAGAGTAGATGAGAGAGATCAAGAGTGGTCTGAAAGCCAGTTGACTGATGCTGAATGAATCCACAAAAGCCAGAGAAAACTGAATGAGGGGAGGGGCCTTAAGTTAGAAATAGCATTCTAGATGTAAAATGAGGCATTGCAGGAGGGCCAAAAGGTGATAAAATCAGCATGAGGGGAGTGGAGGCCATGCTTGTTAGGGTGAAGTCTCAGAGTGAGAAGGGCAGACAGGAGGTCCACCTCTTGTGGTCAGTGGAGGGCAGACACTGGGGGACACAGGGGAGCCAGACTAATGGGGCTTGTATGCAGTGGCCTGGAGAATCATTTCCCCGTACTCTGGTGGCCTGTGAAATCATTTCCTCTTAGTTTGTCTTGCTTGTTTTCCACCATTGTTAATTCATGATGCGTTATGAACTACTGTTTCATTTTCGAGAGTTTTCCTTTTCTGGAACTTCCCTGGTGGTCTCGTAGTTAAGACTGAGCTTCCAATGCAAGGGTCATGAGTTTGGTTGGTCCCTGGTTGGGGACCTACGATCCCACATACTATATGAAATGGCCGAAAAAACCACAGCTTTTTCTTGAAAGAGTAGTCCTTTTCTTAAAAAAACAGGCATATGCATATTTCTTTATGTAATCAGGTGGCAAATCATATTGGGAGCGAACACCATGAAGTCCTCTTTAACTCTGAGGAAGGCATTCAGGTCCTGGATGAAGTCATATTTTCCTTGGAAACTTATGATATTACAACAGTCCGTGCTTCAGTAGGTAAGGTATTTTATGATCCCCAAAAGATTTTAATATGGAAAAGAGTGTAAGGTTTAAAAACTACTATTTCAAGCAGTTGTTTAAAGAACAATACTCATGAATGAACTCAGGTCAAATTCCTGTGTCAGCAGTTGTTGAAGATGAAACGATTTAAGAACTCCTTAATTCCTTAAGAATTAAGAATATATAGTTAAACTTCCACATTTTGGTATCACTATTTATATTTCTTCCAAGAGTTGATGCATAGTTTTCTGTACCCTCTTTCCCCCTGTTTTTCTGTATAAAAGGTTGTTGGACTATACATTCTAACTAGTTTCTGTAAAGAATCCTTGTTTTAGATATATTTTGGTAAATAGTCCATCAATAACTATTATTGTCTAGGAATAAATACTTGCTTTACCCTGTGGGTACATACTAAGATCATAATTGTCCTCCAAATCGGACTGGTCAAATATTGCTGAGCCTCTAAATGCTATTGGCTTAGACACACCTCTCTTTTAAGGAACTCAGAATCCAGTAGGATTCCATTGCAAAGTTTAGAGTCTGCATTCTCATGCTTTAAACATCACTGGGGTGCTGTCTCTTCCAAAGGAGCAAAAATGATTTCTTGAAGGGCAAAAATCTTAGGTATTACAGTGGTTTCTGGCTTTCCAAAGTACTTAGACAGATACACAGTATTTCTGGTACTAACATTTCATTGGTGAAGGAGATTAGGGGAAAAGATCTAAAAATTATCACTAGGGAGGTGATAATGAAAAAACCCAAGAACAAATACTAGTTTACAGGGCTGTGGAGCAGGACCAACCAGCATCTTTTAACATGCTTTTCTGTATTTGAAATACGCTGAATGGGGAGTATGACCGAAGAAGCCCCAAATTAAAATTAAGCTACCAAAACCCCAACTTATTATTTTCATGTAGTGATACTAGTGTGAGAGTTATCAAATTTAAGACATTCGAGTCATTGTTCAGTAGAATTTTTTTAGCATTTTTAACATTGTTTAGCAAAATTTGCAGATAGACATTCTTGGTCTGAAAGCAGGAATATTTAAAAACCTATATATAAAATTATGAAAGGGCTATGTCATCACAGAAGTACAACTTTTAGATTAAGTACATATAAGTGGGTTGCACTGTAGATAAAAGGTCATTATTTTGCAAACTACTTCACAATAACAGAGTCTAATCTAATAGCAAATCTTGCCGCCATTTTCAGAAACCAAATAAGAGACATTTTTGGTAGAGGGTTATGTGGACATTAACAATTTCTGTCTCTTGTTTAAGGTATGTACTTAATTTCTAAGTACATTCGGAAGAACACAGATAGCGTGGTGATCTTCTCTGGAGAAGGTTCAGATGAACTTACACAGGGTTATATATATTTTCACAAGGTACGCATTCTCAAATGGAAGGATATTGGTCCTAGGGGAAGAAAAGTATGAATTATTTGACCATTTCCTATTTTCTCTTTTGATATAACAGTAACACTTGGAATATTCTGTGAGGCATTTGAGAAAATCTGATACGGTCTGTATTTGTTTGGGCGAGAAAGAAGTCTTAATCGTGTCAGATAATACCCATTTTTAAAAAACTAGTTAACATAAGAATCACATTTCTGGTATTTCTTAGTCCCCTGTTGTCTTATGGGCTTTGGACAATGTGAACCTGTCATTTTATCTATTGGTTCTAGCAGTCTTGGAGCGAAGGAAGGCATGCTTTATAAAGCATTTACTTTGTTCCCTAAGCTTTGGTGGTTTTTTGTCTAACCCACCTTTAGAGTTGGAGTTGTGTGCAAGAATAAGAAATAAGAAATTTCATGTACCAAAAGCAAAGCTTGAAGGGTGTATTTTTAACTTCAGCTCTGTTTGTAAACAGGCTCCTTCCCCGGAGAAAGCTGAGGAGGAGAGTGAGCGGCTTCTAAGGGAACTCTACTTGTTTGATGTTCTCCGAGCAGATCGAACTACTGCAGCCCATGGGTATCTTGATATTTTAGGAAGTGATTATAAAAATAACCTCAAAAAACAAAAGGCTTTCTTTTCATTTAGTGTATGCTGTGAAGTATGCCTTTTATAGAAAAGATGAAGCTTGTCTCAGTGCAGAGGGAGTAAGCTGAATCAGAGTGCTGTTGTCAGGCTAAGTCGTGGATAGGTGGTTTCAGGTGGAGTTTCTGTCTTGAAAACATAACATTCTGCCCACTTCTGGGCAGCTGAGAGGGAAGGCGCTTGCAGCTCTTTTGGGTCTTTTTAAGAGAAATAAAGCTTATACAGCTTCATGTAGTTTAGTGAGCCCTTAGTGCTTGCTTGCCATGTCTGTTTGATGCTATGGGGACCATGTAGGGGAGAGGGAAGTGAAGATGCAAGAGGTTTGATTAGCTTATAAAATAGGTCTCTTTGGCATCATTTCTGATTATTGAAAGTTAGCACTTTTTAAAGCTGGTCATTTAAAGACTCTTAACTATATGTGATGGGACTTCCCTGATGACTCAGTGGTAAAGAATCCCCCTGCCCAGTGCTGGAGTGGCAGGTTCAATCCCTGGGTCAGAAAGATCCCCTGGAGAAGGAAATGGCAACCCACCACTCCAGCGTTCTTGCCTGGGAAATCCCATGAACAGAGAAGCTTGGTTGGGTATAGTCCATGAGGTCGCAAAAGAGTCAGACACAACTTAGTGACTAAACAGCAATAACAACTGTATGTGATAAACAGTCTTTTTTGGTTGCTTCTACCAAATCACACGTAGGTTAGAAAATAATAGGTTGGAGAATGAACTGAATTCAGACATTTTTATTACTAATTGATTAATAACTTATATTCAGTATAAATCAGTGGTCCATGGTGTTTTTCATCAGAGGTCACATCATCTGTTCTTTGAACCCTTAGGACAGGTAGATAGGGTAATAGCCACAGATTGGCATTATAATAGATAGTCTCACCGAGAGAAAACTGTGACTCAGAAAAGTCTAGGCAAAGTCCATTCTTAATGTTCAGAGCACTCATAATTCTTTTTCTGCTTTTTGAGATATTTAATAGATTACAGAAGGGAAAGTAAAAGTAATTATTCTCCAGTAGTTTGTTCACTCCCTAGACGACATAATTTATATTTTGAGTGAAGGTTTTTGTACTCATGCATTTAATGTAGGGCAGTTATGTAGGGCTGTAAAAATGACTTTATGATCTTAACATCATTTAGAGGCTGGGTGATTTCCTAGGAAACCAAATCAGAATCGAAACTGACGGGCACTAAAGATCCATTTTGGTTTAGATTTTCTTTTCCTTTTTAAGCCTTGAATTGAGAGTCCCTTTCTTGGATCATCGCTTTTCTTCCTACTACTTGTCTCTGCCACCAGATATGAGAGTTCCCAAGGTGGGTAAATCAACTTAAGGTAAAAACTGTCCATTGACACTGGTCATATTTAGAACTTTTACTGATATTCCTTTCATTTTCATGTCAGAATGGGATAGAAAAGCATCTCCTGAGAGAGACATTTGAGGACTCCAATCTGATACCTAAAGAGATTCTCTGGCGACCAAAAGAAGCCTTCAGTGATGGAATAACCTCAGTTAAAAATTCCTGGTTTAGGATTTTACAGGACTATATTGAACATCAGGTATCATATCTTTTAAAAGTATATTTTCTGGAATAAGACAATTGGATGCAAAGTTGTAATCACTGTTCATTTTGTATTTAATTTAAATGTTTTGTGACTGTAGGAGGGATTCCCTATAAATACTACTTCTTTTAAATTTCAAGAATTCTGTAAAAATTAAGTAGTATGAAGGATTATAAGTAGCATCTAGAATAGAGAGAGGAGACTTAGTGGTCCTCTCTGGCTGGTATCTTACACAGTTTGGGGCACCTGTTGGATGCCAGACTTACGCACAAAAGAATCAAACACTTAGAGCCACCACTTTGGAGAACTATGCATGTGAATGTTCCTTAAAGGTCACTGCAGCTACGTACATTAGGGTATTTTAGCATTTTCTAAGGGATTAAGAGTCTCTCAGTATTCAGAGATATCTTTTCTTTCTTTATTTTTTGTTTGTTTGATTTTTGTTTTTGTGAAACCAGATTAAGTACATATATTTCTGTGCCATTTGTAAGGCCATTTCACTTCTATCCTATTACTCTTACAGGTTGATGATGCAGCAATGGCAAGCGCAGCCCAGAAATTTCCCATCAACACCCCCAAAACAAAAGAAGGCTATTACTACCGTCAGATCTTTGAAAACCACTACCCGGGCCGTGCCGACTGGCTGCCCCATTACTGGATGCCCAGGTGGACCAACGCCACGGACCCTTCTGCCCGCACTCTGACCCATTACAAGGCCGCTGCCAAAGCTTAGGCACTCGCTGAGCCCTGGAGTCAAAGTAATCGTTTCTTCTCCTTGTGAAGGGTAGGGATCTTGAGGGCAGGAAGGGCCAACCGCCCAGGCTTGCCTGGGTGTGAAAAAATAAAAGTCTTAAATCCGAGACTTTGCTGTAGTCATTTATATTCATACAGCCCCGTGGCTAGAGGTAGCTAGAAACTGAACAGCTTTTACTGTATCACAGGAAGGTAGAGAGTGAGATAGGAGAGGGGAAACCATCTGATGGCTGGGAGACCTCACACACCCTCTCCTGTAGAGGACTTCTGGGTCTCATGCCAGTAGGGCATCCTTATGGTCCTCGCCTCATCTGAGTGTGGTCCTCCTCTGGCTTCCTCCCTTAGTTCTCTCTGCATTCCCAACAGCTGGCTAGTTACACTCTGGAGAGGTGAGTAACTTGTAAGACTTGGACAGCTGTGTTTTGTAAAATAGGTTGACTGCAAACTGCACAGCCTAAAAGTTGAGAATTATGTTTTATTAGGTGGAGTCTCTGACTTAAGACGACAGCCTCTCAGATGGCTCTGAGCGACCACTCTAAAGAGGTAAGGGAAGAGGTAGGATATACAGGAGTTTTTGCCACAAAGGCCAAGTAGTCTAACATATCAACAGATGACTAGTAGAGAAATCCAGGCATCTCAAGTTAATGAATTTAACACTTTTCCAGGTATGGGGAGATGCAAGAGTCTGGCCTTATTGAAATGATTCCTTTGATGTGCCCCTCAACTCGAAAGGGCCAGTATCCTGCTTTTCTCCATCCTGAACCCCTCAGGGTGTCCAGTTGGGTGGCGGGTGGCTGATAGCTTAATGGCTGCAATATCCTTTGTTTACTGACACATCAGGCAACATTTTTCATCCTTGGATAGTAATTTACATCTTATTCTGTTGATCCAACATCTCTTCTGGAACTGTAAATTGTAAATTGGGAGTCAGCAGGCTTTTTCAGGGCTAGACAGTAAGTGTTTTAGGACTTACAGACCTCTGTTGGAGCTGTTCAGCTCTGCCATTATGGTGTAAAAGCAGCCACAGATGGTATGGAAACTCAGGGGCAAGGCCATGATAGGCACACATATGGTCATGGCCGTGTTCTATTAAAACTTAGAAAAAGAAGCAGTGGGCTAGATTCAGCATATAGGCCGTAGTTTACCAAGCCCTGTTCTAGAGCCACGTATTTCTCATAAAAGGGAAAAGCATTCTGAACCCAGTTGGAGGAAGAGAGAATGTAACAATGAACAGGTCGATTTTCATTTGAATGCTCATTGGTTGTTTAGGGACAGGATTGTGAAATCTATTTTAAAGGTGAGTTTAGTTATTAGAAATTTCTGAAGGGGAAACTGCTGGTGCACAGATACATACAAGAATGCTTGATGGGAAGAGGGAGTAGGCCAGGAATTCAGCCGGTAAGTTGGAAACTGGACACTGTTTAAGGTGAGCTATAGGCCTTTGCTTATTTTACAGTCTTTAAATATACTTTGACATAAATCGTACCCATGTCATCTTAGGTCAGTCTCCTAAGATAATAGAAGTAAAAGCAAAAAGAAACAAGTGGGACCTAATCAAACACACAAGCTTTTTGTACAGCAAAGAAAACCATAAAATGAAAAGATGACCTATGGAATGGGAGAAAATGTTGGCAAATGATGCAATGGTCAAGGACCTAATTTCCAAAATAACAACCCAATTGAAAAATGGGCAGAAGATATAGATATTTCTCCAAAGAAGACATTTAGATGGCTAATGGGCAACACCGTTAATTATTAGAGAAATGCAAATTAAAACTGCAATGAGATATCACCTCACACTGGTCAGAATGGCCAGTATTAAAAAGTCTACAAATAACAGATGCTAGAGAGAGTGTGAAGGAAAGGAAACCCTTTTGGTGGGTTGGTGGGAATGTAAATTGGTACAGCCACTATGGAGAACAGTATGGAGGTTCTTCAATGAAAAATAGTTGCCATATGATCCAGCGATCCCACTCCAGGGCCTATATTTGAAGAAAACTCTAATTCAAAAATATACATGCATCCTAATGTTCAAAGCAGCACTATTTACAATAGCCAAAACATGGAAACAACCTAAATGCCCATCAACAGATGAATGGATAAAGACATGGTACACACACACACACACACACAATGGAATATTCAGTTCAGTTCAGTCACTTCGTTGTGTCCAACTCTTCATGATCCCATGGACTGCGGTACACCAGGCTTTCTTGTCCATCACCAACTCCCAGGGCTTACTCAAACTCATGTCCATCCAGTCGGTGATGCCATCGAACCATCTCATCCTCTGTCGTCCCCTTCTCCTGCCTTCTCCTCCCAGCATCAGGGTCTTTACAAATGAGTCAGCTCTTTGCATCAGGTGGCCAAAGTATTGGAGTTTCAGCTTCAGCATCAGTCCTTCCAATGAATATTCAGGACTGATTTCCTCTAGGATGGACCGATTGGATCTCCTTGCAGTCCAAGGGACTCTCAAGAGTCTTCTCCAACACCACAGTTCAAAAGCATCGATTCTTCAGTGCTCAGCTTTCTTTATAGTCCAACTCTCACATCCATACATGACTATTGGAAAAACCAAAGCTTTGACTAGATGGACCTTTGTTAGCAAAGTAATGTCTCTGCTTTTGAATATGCTGTCTAGGTTAGTCATAACTTTACTTCCAAGGAGCAAGCCTTGTAATTTCATGACTGCAGTCACCATCTGCAGTGATTTTGGAGCCCAAGAAAATGAAGTCTGTCTCTGTTTCCAATGTTTCCCCATCTTTTTGCCATGAAGTGATGGGACCAGATGCCATGATCTTCGTTTTCTGAATGTTGAGTTTTAAGCCAAATTTTTCACTCTCCTCTTTCACTTTCATCAAGAGGCTCTTTAGTTCTTCTTTGCTTTCTGCCATTAGGGTGGTGTCATCTGCATATCTGAGGTTATTGATTTTTCTCCCGGCAGTCTTAATTCCAACTTATGCTTCATCCAGTCCAGCATTTCTCATGATGTACTCTGCATATAAGTTAAATAAGCAGGGTGACAATATACAGCCTTGACATACTCCTTTTCCAATTAGGAACCAGTCCATTGTTCCATGTCCAGTTCTAACTAGCTTCTTGACCTGCATACAGATTTCTCTGTGTGTGTATATATATACACACACACATACATGTATATATGTATGCATATATGAAAATGTGTATATATATATATATATATATATATATATATATATATATACACACACATTCTCATACATACATATGTGAGAGGTTGCCTTAGTTTGGTCTGAGGTCTGATAGATCTTTGGAGGAGGGTCCTCATAGGAGGAAAAGGCAGCCACAGGGAGGTAGTTCCATATGGCTCAAATCTGCAGTGGATAAACCACAACATCAGACACATACCTACCAACTAGTCTAGTATTAATACTTGATTGCATTAACTCTCTCAGTGAGTTAACCTTCACTCTGAGGAAGTGGGGAAGATTTTATTTCCTGAAAGTGGCCATAGCAGTATTTCTAGTCCCACAGACTGCCAGAGCCTTGCTGTGCCTCTCAAGAGGCAGTCTTTTTCCCATCGTCATGAGCCTGGCAGAATTTTATGAGTGCCTTGACTAGTGGAATCAATTTTTTTTTTAATTTTATTTTTAAACTTTACATAATTGTATTAGTTTTGCCAAATATCAAAATGAATCAATTATTAAGTGACTTCTGAGGCGAGGTCACACAAGGCATTTCGCCTCTGCTTTTTCTCTCTAGATGTGTGTTGTAAGCAATCCCAGCCACGTGGAGAGGCTGTGTGTAAGAGTTAGGGCTGTCCCAGCCAACATCTCAGTCAGAGTCCACCAGATGTGGAGTGAGTGAACCTCCAGATGATTTCAGCTCCTAGTCTGAGACTGCCAGCTGAGACCTCAGTTGTGGGGAGCAGAAATAAGCCATCTATGCTGTGCTCTGTCCAAATTCCTGACTGATCAGTCCGTGAGCCTAGTAAATGTTCATTGGACACCAGTACATTTTGAGAGGTTTTCCTACACAGACAGAGTAGCTGGAACAGGTAAGCCCCATTATCTCTATTTGACAAAGCTTAAGTCACTTCCCCAGGGCTTCCCAGGTGGCGTTAGTGGTAAAGAATCCACCTGGCAATGCCGGAGACAGGAGAGGTAGATCCTGGGTAGGGAAGATCCCCTGGAGCAGGAAATGGAAACCCACTCCAGTTTTGTTGCCTGGAAAATCCCATGGACAGAGGAGCCTGGTGAACTACAGACCATGAGACCACAAAGAGTCTTACACAACTAAGCGACTGAGCACACACATGTGTGCACGCGCGTGCACACACACACACACACACGTATGTCACTTGCCAAAATCATTCAGATAATTACTAAGCGATGAAGTCCCAAGTTAGCCAGACAGATTGGCTCCAGAGGCTTTGTGGTGGTCTTTCCTGACAATCCTCCCATTGCCAGCATGAAACTACAGCCTGACTCTCTGTTGTGAATTAAGAACTAGGGGAAAGGGCCTCCTTGGGCTTGAGTTGGGAGCAAGAGCAGGGAGAGCTGGGTTACTTACAGGGCAGCACAGTGATGATAATCATTTTCTATAAAGGGTTAGATGATGAGAAAACAATCCAAATTTTCAGTGCATTTCAATAACAAATGTTATTTCTTGCTCAAACTGTATGTTAATCTGGGCCTCTGGTGGGTTCTGCTCAGTGTTGAAGGGTCATATCACTCTGGGATCCAGTTGATGGAAACACAATTTGACTAACACTTCCATGAACAGCAAAGCAGGGGATAAAGACGGGTGAATCATGTGCCACAGCTTAATCTTCCACCCTGCAGGGACACATCGCTTTTTCACAGGTCAAAGCAAGTTATGCGACTACTCCTAACTTCAAGGTTGCACCTGCCAGAAAGGGAAGTCAAATATTTTTGAATAGTACTAACAACTCCCCCGGAGAAGGCAATGGCACCCCACTCCAGTACTCTGCCTGGAAAATCCCATGGACAGAGGAGCCTGGTAGGCCGCAGTCCATGGGGTCGCTAAGAGTTGGACCAGACTCAACGACTTCACTTTCACTTTTCACTTTCCTGCATTGGAAAAGGAAATGGCAACCCACTCCAGTGTTCTTGCCTGGAGAATCCCAGGGACAGGGGAGCCTGGTGGGCTGCCGTCTATGGGGTCGCACAGAGTCGGACACGACTGAAGCGACTTAGCAGCAGCAGCAGCAGCAGCAACTCCCCAAATCCACCCTTCAGTCACCAAATACTCAGTTCACTCTCATTCCTACACACAAAATATACTCATCCCTTTTTCAAGAGTGACAACCAAAAATTGCATCTCATCCTGGCCACATGCCCAGAGTTGAGGACTACTGGGTGACGGACTGAAGTGCAAGGTGGCACCTCCTCATGAACTTATAAGAAAAGTTTCCTGCTCCCCATCTGTTCAGTATTTAACAGGAGAGCAGTAACAGAATAAGAAAACATATATACTATTTGAAAAGGGTGTAATGGGAGACATAAAGCAAAGCCTGGTGGGCAGCAATTCTGACCCTCTGCTCATCATTTTGAGTGCTCTTACCCAGAGGCTCCAGCAGAAAATTGCCCCTCAAGGATCATCAGCAGCCAATGCAACAGTGTGCTGGCAGAGGTGGCAGGGGCCAGAGAGCTGAGGAAATTGCTGCCTGAGCATAGGTGGAGGTGGGGAGTGCTTTCAGGAGGGGAAGCTGACTTCTAGCAATAAAATTAACTCATGCTGTCCTAATTTTGCTTACTCAGAACCAAAGGTCATCTTTTCTGAATGCCAGAGACTGCTTTTAAAGCTATAATAATCTCCACTACGGCCCTGTGAGGTATATGCTATGGAGCTCGTCCACGTTCTCTAGATGAGAGTGGTGCTGAGGTGTTAGGTCATATGCCCCGGTTAGTGTAGCTAACTGCTAGTCAGAGTGAGTTTATTTGATCCCAGGTTCCAGAATTTTAGGGCCTTTGAGCTTAACCCCTTCTCTGTGTTACCCTTCAAAGACTTAGAGTATAGAATATAATTGTGTGCATGGCAAACTTCCATAATTTTTCTCTAATTCTGTATTTCAAATGGGATTATATATTCCATTTAATGGATAGCTTGTAAGTTTTTTTTAACATATCTACTAATTTAAGCATGAGAGAATTTCTTTTTAAAAAATTTGAAGAAATTTTGTAATGAACACAAAGAAACACACACTGCTTAGTTCAATTTAGATTTTATGTGATTTAGGTCTTATGTGAACTCTTACCTAATCTCAGACCCTAGCTAGCCAATAAATGGAGGTCAGAAATTAATTTATAGTCCTCTTTGCAACTTGGAGAATTTTTAGTAATGCTAAGGAAAAATTCATACTTCGATCGTTAGTTTATCTTAGAAATTGGTTGTTGCTGTATAAAATATTTCATTTCTGAAGGCTGCTGGTGCTACTGCTGAGTCACGTCAGTCGTGTCCGACTCTGTGCGACCCCATAGACCAGGCTCCTCTGTCCCTGGGACTCTGCAGGCTAGAACGCTGGAGTGGGTTGCGCTTTCCTCCTCCCTTCTGAAGGCACATGGCACAGGAGCCACAAGGTGGCAGCCGAGACACAGTTTTCTCTCCAGACAGTTTCATGAATTCCTCAGATGCCGTGATGTGGACAGACGTTCATACCAAATTTGAGAGAGGACATCTCCTTTTCATGAAATAAACCCCAGCACAGAAGCTCCATAGTTTGTTATAGGTAATAAGTGAGCAGTTTCAGGCCATTATAAGCTATATATGTATTTTTTTCCCCTAAACCTTCTATCTCCCTCCTCTTTGATCCACCATCCTAAACACACCTGTACAAAGTGTGTTCTTAGAATGTGGACAACCCCTATCTGCTTTTATCTGCCTTTTGAGCAATCAGACGTACACAAACCATCATTTGTATGATCATCCACACTAGCGAGCTCTGCCTCATGTCAGTTTATTCTAATTCAGCTAAAAGACAAAACCTTGTACTGAGCACTCTTTACCCATAACACCACCTGACCTATACTGGTGATTCACTGTGAGCCTAGCCCTGATCTAAAACCATGGTAGGTCTCTATAACGACCCTGAGAGGTACCCACTATTGCTGCTGGATTTTAAGGATGAAGAAATGGAATGGATGAGCAGCCCAGACATTGAAAGAGAAGGTGGTTAACTCGTGGCCAATGAAATTGTCTGTCGATTGTAATGAATGCCAAAGAACAGACTTGTATACTAACAAGGCGATTTTTATTTGGGGATATATGACCCATAGAAAATTGATGAGCCCCCCAATACAATGGTCATCATCCTTTATAATTTATGGGGTTAAGCTCATCAGCAGAGGTTTTAGTGAGGATGTTAGAAGTTCTGGAGCCGGAGATTTGAAAGTGGAAGGTTAGGGGAGAGCCCTGGATTTGTCTTGGTCTGTTTCTAGGAGTGAGAAGAAAACACAGTATAAAAGAATGACTCATAAATGGGTTAAGTGGCAGGTTTTTTGAAGCTATGCATCAGTTGATCAGATCAAATTTTATGGGCTACTGATTTGGGATTTTTGCTGAAACACATTGAACACAACATTATATCAACCCAGTTGTTATCCCCAGATGGAGCCATGTTCTACTGTACTTGGTACAGGAGTGTCAGTTGTTATCCCTAGATAGCTACATTCTGCTGTATTAGGTACAGGGGTGGTCTGGATTGTGGGTTCTCAAATGGCCACAAGATGGGGCAAGATGATATTCAGCTAAAATGTTCCACAAGATTTGGGGGGTGGGGTGGATTTTCCTTCAGTTTCAGCTGCTGAATTGTATGTAGTATGTATGTGTGTGCATGCATGTTCACATATGCAGCAGGCATCTTCCGTGGCCATAGATTAAATCCACAACCCCCAGGTGATAACGTTGTAAACATCTTTGTTATACTGTACATGTGATATATGTCATATACCATCACCCAACCAGAAATTGCACACTCAATAGCTGAGAGGAAAAGTTGCTAAGAGAGTAAAACCTGGGAATTTTCATCATAAGGAAAACAAATTTTTTCTTTGTAACTATGTAAGGTGATGGATGTTAACTAAAATTTTATGGTAATCATTCCACAATATTATGTATGCCAAGTCATTGTGCTATAAATATTAAACATAAACAGTGTTGTATGTCAATTATATCACAGTACAACTGAAAAAAATAGAGAGAAACCAGGCAGGTGTAAATGGTGGAGCCAGCCTAGGCAAGGGGTGGGTTGCTGTGATTGATGGCAAAGAAAGCCCAGGCTTGTCTCCTCAGATCCCTCCCCTCCACCCCCAACCCAACGCCATGGGCAACACTGACATTCACATTGTAAGAGAATCCAAAACTTTTTTATTTTTAATGATCAGTTTAAATATCTCTTGTTTTGGACACTCCCAGTCCAAGATGGTAGGCTTCCAGGTGGTGCTAGCGGTAAAGAACCAGCCTGCCAATGCAAGAGAGATGTGATCCCTGGATCCAATCCCTGGGTCAGGAAGATCCCCTGGAGAAGGAAATGGCAACCCACTCCAGTATTCATGCCTGGAAAATCCCATGGACAGAGGAGCCTGGCAGGCTACAGTCCACGGGGTTGCAGAGAGTCAGATGTGACTTGATGACTAAACAACAGCAACAGGGCTCCTCAAGGGTACCCCTACCAGGGCTCAGCACACAGAGTAGACACAACACTCATTTTCCAGTCTTTCCCTGAAAAGCAGTATATTTGCCTATTTTTTAAAAAGCTGCAGCCTGTAGGTCAGGCTCCTAATTTAGCACATATTTAGGATCCTACAGTGTGGAAGGCCACCTCTGCCCACTCAAGGCAGCTGGTGTTTCCTGGAAAAGAACTTGTGCACATGTCTGGTGTCCAGGCTTCTGCACCTGCGATCCAGGGGATGCTGTCCTTGATTGCCTGGCTCTGGTGGCCAGTGGGTCCTGCATTTGTGAGTTTAGTGGGACTGTAGCAAATAAAGAAATAGTTCTTAACCCAGCTATACCCCCAGGACTCAATATAAAGGCACCAGACAGACCCAGTCTTCCCCGCCGAAAGAGATATATTTGCATACTTTAAAATTTGCTGCATGAAAGTCTGACTTCCGATCTGCCTGAATTGAGGTGCCGACTGAAATCCTCCCCCTTTGGGACACTGACAGGTCTTGGCTCACCATCAACTATTGGGAGCCACTAAGAACAAAGGAGTCTGCTTCAGATCAGATCAGATCAGTCGCTCAGTCGTGTCCAACTCTTTGCGACCCCATGAATCACAGCACACCAGGCCTCCCTGTCCATCACCAACTCCCGGAGTTCACTCAGACTCACGTCCATTGAGTCAGTGATGCCATCCAGCATCTCATCCTCTGTCATCCCCTTCTCCTCCTCCCCCAATCCCTCCCAGCATCAGAGTCTTTTCCAATGAGTCAACTCTTCGCATAAGGTGGCCAAAGTACTGGAGTTTCAGCTTTAGCATCATTCCTTCCAAAGAAATTCCAGGGCTGATCTCCTTCAGAATGGACTGCTTGGATCTTCTTGCAGTCCAAGGGACTCTCAAGAGTCTTCTCCAACACCACAGTTCAAAACCATCAATTCTTCAGCGCTCAGCCTTCTTCACATTCCAACTCTCACATCCATACATGACCACAGGAAAAACCATAGCTTTGACTAGACGGATCTTTGTTGGCAAAGTAATGTCTCTGCTTTTGAATATGCTATCTAGGTTGGTCGTAACTTTCCTTCCAAGGAGTAAGCGTCTTTTAATTTCATGCTTAGACAATCACAAAGCTTTGAGAGGCAATGAAGATCTTAAAATGAATTGAAGCCTTAAATGTTAGACCTGTCGAAACAGTAAAACTAGAAAAAAGCATAGGAAAAAAGATCTTTGACATTGATCTTGCAATGATTTCTTGGATAAATAGATACACAAGACTACATTAAACTAAAAATCTTCTACTGAGTTAAAAAAAATCAACAAAGTATTGTCTGTGTAATGGGAGAGTATTCACAAATCATATATCTGATAAGAAATTAATATCCAAAATATGTGAGGAACTCATACAATGCATTAACAAACAAATAAGCAATCCGATTAAAAATGGGTGAGAATCTGAATAGATATTTTTCTGAAGAAGATATACAGATGGCCAACAGGCACACGAGAAGGTGTTTAACATCACTAATCACCAGGAAATTGCAAGTCAGAATCACAATGAGCTCTCACCCCATACCTGTTAAAATGACTGTCATCAAAAGACAAAAGACAAGCGTTGGGAAAGATGTGGAGAAGAGGGAACGCCTGTGCACTGTTGCTGGACTGTAAATTGGTGTAATCATTATGGAAAACTGTAAAAGTTTATTTAAAAAGTTTATTTTGGTTTGTTTTTAAAGGGCTTCCTTGATGGCTCAGTGGTAAAGACTCTGCCTGCCAATGCAGGAGACATGGGTTCGATCCCTGGGCCAGGAAGATCCCACATGCCCCGGGGCAGCTAAGCCTGTGTGCCACCGCTATCAAGCCTGTGCTCTAGAGCTGGTGAGCTGCAACGGTGGAGCCCATGTGCCGCAGCTACTGAAGTCTGAGCACCCTAGAGCCTGTGCTCTGCAACAAGAGAAGCCACCACAATGAGAAACCCATGCACCGCTACTAGAGAAAAGCCAAAGCAGCAATGAAGACCCCACACAGCGAAAAATAAATAATAAAATCATTAAAAAAAAATTTAAAAAGAACTACCATATGATCCAGCAATTCCACTTCTAATTGGACATCCAGTGGAAATAAAATCACTGTCTGGAAGAAGCAGCCACACCTCTGCATCCATGGTAGCATTATTTATAATAGTCAAGCACAGAAACAGCTGTATATGTCACAGTTTTTAATCCATCCATTCATATTCATACATGTACACACAGACACAATGGACTGTTATTCATCCATAACAAGGAAGGGAAATCCTGTCATTTGTGACAAAATAGATGGGCCTTGAGAGCATTATGTAAACTGGAACAAGTCAGGAAAATCAAATACTATATTGTCACTTATATGTGGAATTTAATAAAAACTGAACTCATTTGCCAGAGGCAGGGCTTGGGAGTGGGGACAATGAATGAAGCTAGTCAAAAGTTACAAATTTCCAGTTATAAGGTGAATAAATTCCAGGGGTGTAATGTACAGCATGATGTCTATAATTAACAATTGTGTACCATTTATTTGAAAGTTGCTAAGAGTAGATCTTAAAAATCCTCAACACAACAATAAGAACAACTTTTGTTACTATGTGAAGTTATTGATGTTACCCAAATTTATTGTGGTAGTTGTTTTGCAATATATACACAGATGGCCCCAGTTTACGATTTTTCAACTTTATGATGGTGTAAAAGCCATATCATCCAGTAGAAACCATACTTTAAATTTTGGAGTTTGCTCTTTTCATAAACTAACAACATGCAGTGTGGTACTCTCTCATACAGTGAGAAGCTGGCAGTTAGCGACACAACCATGAGGGTACAATGATTCTGTACCCATACAATTGTTTTTCACTCTCAGCATGGTATTCAATTAATTACATGAGATATTCAACAGTCATAAAATAGGCTTTGTATTAGATGATTTTGCCCAACTGCAGGCTAATGTAAATGCCCTGTAAGTGTTTGATGTAGGCTAGGCTAAACTGTGGGACTTCCCAGGTAGCCTTAGTGGTAAAGAACCTGCCTGCCAGTGCAAGAGATGTAAGAGACCTGAGTTCAGTTCCTGAATCGGGAAGATCCTCTGGAGGAGGGCATGGCAACCCACTCCAGTATTCTTGCCTGTAGAGTCCCCATGGACAGAGGAACCTCGGTGGGCCTCAGTCTATAGGGTCACAAAGAGTTGAAGCAACTTAGCACTGTATGCAGGATAAGCTGTGCTGTTTGGTAGGTTAGGTGTATTATATGTATTTTTCTCTTTAAATATTTTCAACTTACAATAGATTTATCAGGAAGTAACACCATTGTAAGTCAAGAAATATCTGCATATCAGGTCATTATGTTGTATACTATGAACTGCTGCTGCTACTGCTGCTAAGTCACTTTAGTCGTGTCCAACTCTATGCAACCCCATAGACGGCAGCCCACCAGGCTCCCCCATTCCTGGGATTCTCCAGGCAAGAACACTGGAGTGAGTTGCCATTTCCTTCTCCAATGCATGAAAGTAAAAACTGAAAGTGAAGTCGCTCAGTTGTGTCTGACTCTTCGCTACCCCATGGACTGCAGCCTACCAGGCTCCTCCATCCATGGGATTTTCCAGGCAAGAGTACTGGAGTGGGTTGCCATTGCCTTCTCCATACTAAGAACTAATACAATATAAATTGTATCTCAATAAACTGGAGGAAATTTCATCTTAAAGTGCTGATTAAAATGTTTAATAATTTCAGCCCAACAAAACATATCATATGGGATTATATGAATCTGTAAAAATTAATCTATTCAGTTCAGTTCACTTCAGCCACTCAGTCGTGTCCGACTCTTTGCCACCCCATGAATCGCAGCACGCCAGGCCTCCCTGTCCATCACCAACTCCGGGAGTTCACTCAGACTCATGTCCATCGAGTCAGTGATGCCATCCAGCCATCTCATCCTCTGTCGTCTTTGCATGAGGTGGCCAAAGTACTGGAGTTTCAGCTTTAGCATCAGTCCTTCCAAAGGACACCCAGGGCTGATCTCCTTCAGAATGGACTGGTTGGATCTCCTTGCAGTCCAAGGGACTCTCAAGAGTCTTCTCCAACACCACAGTTCAAAAGCATCAATTCTTCAGTGCTCAGCTTTCTTCACAGTCCAACTCTCACATCCATACATGACCACGGGAAAAACCATAGCCTTGACTAGACGGACCTTTGTTGGCAAAGTAATGTCTCTGCTTTTCAACATGCTATCTAGGTTGGTCATAACTTTTCTTCAAGGAGTAAGCATCTTTTAATTTCATAGCTGCAGTCACCATCTGCAGTGATTTTGGAGCCCCAAAAAATGAAGTCTGACACTGTTTCCTCTGTTTCCCCATCTATTTCCCATAAAGTGATGGGACCAGATGGTATGATCTTCGTTTTCTGAATGTTGAGCTTTAAGCCAACTTTTTCACTCTCCTCTTTCACTTTCATCAAGAGGCTTTTGAGTTCCTCTTTACTTTCTGCCATAAGGGTGGTGTCATCTGCATATCTGAGGTTATTGATATTTCTCCTGGCAATCTTGATTCTAGCTTGTGCTTCTTCCAGCCCAGCGTTTCTCATGATGTACTCTGCATAGAAGTTAAATAAGCAGGGTGACAATATACAGCCTTGACAAATTCCTTTTCCTATTTGGAACCAGTCTGTTGTTCTATGTCAGTTCTAACTGTTGCTTCCTGACCTGCATACAGATTTCTCAAGAGGCAGGTCAGGTGGTCTGGTATTCCCATCTTTTTCAGAATTTTCCACAGTTTATTGTGATCCACATAGTCAAAGGCTTTGGCATAGTCAATAAAGCAGAAATAGATGCTTTTCTGGAACTCTCTTGCTTTTTCCATGATCCAGTGGATGTTGGCAATTTGATCTCTGGTTCCTCTGCCTTTTCTAAAACCAGCTTAAACATCAGGAAGTTCACAGTTCACATATTGCTGAAGCCTGGCTTGGAGAATTTTGAGCATTACTTTACTAGCATGTGAGATGAGTGCAATTGTGTGGTAGTTTAAGCATTCTTTGGCATTGCCTTTCTTTGGGACTGGAATGAAAACTGACCTTTTCCAGTCCTGTGGCCACTGCTGAGTTTTCCAAATTTGCTGGCATATTGAGTTCAGCACTTTCACAGCATCATCTTTCAGGATTTGAAATAGCTCAACTGGAATTCCATCACCTCCACTAGCTTTGTTCATAGTGATGCTTTCTAAGGCCCACTTGACTTCACATTCCAGGATGTCTGGCCCTAGCTGAGTGATCAAACCATCGTGATTATCTTGGTCATGAAGATCTTTTTTATACAGTTGTTCTGTATATTCCTGTCACCTCTTCTTAATATCTTCTGCTTCTGTTAGGTCCATACCATTTCTGTCCTTTATCGAGCCCATCTTTGCATGAAATGTTCCCTTGGTATCTCTAATTTTCTTGAAGAGATCTCTAGTCTTTCCCATTCTGTTGTTTTCCTCTATTTCTTTGCATTGATTGCTGAGGAAGGCTTTCTTATCTCTTCTTGCTATTCTTTGGAACTCTGCATTCAGATGCTTATATCTTTCCTTTTCTCCTTTGCTTTTCACTTCTCTTCTTTTCACAGCTATTTGTAAGGCCTCCTCAGACAGCCAGTTTGCTTTTTTGCATTTCTTTTCCATGGAGATGGTCTTGATCTCTGTCTCCTGTACAATGTCATGAACCTCCGTCCATAGTTCATCAGGCACTCTATCTTTCAGATCTAGTCCCTTAAATCTATTTCTCACTTCCACTGTATAATCATAAGGGATTTGATTTAGGTCATACCTGAATGGTCTAGTGGTTTTTCCTACTTTCTTCAATTTAAGTCTGAATTTGGCAATAAGGAGTTCATGATCTGAACCACAGTCAGCTCCTGGTCTTGTTTTTGTTGACTGTATAGAGCTTCTCCATCTTTGGCTGCAAAGAATATAATCAATCTGATTTCGGTGTTGACCATCTGGTGATGTCCATGTATAGAGTCTTCTCTTGTGTTGTTGGAAGAGGGTGTTTGTTCTGACCAGTGCATTTTCTTGGCAAAACTCTATTAGTCTTTGCCCTGCTTCATTCCGTATTCCAAGGCCAAATTTGCCTGTTACTCCAGGCAAATTAATCTGTACATTAATCTATATAAAATAACACAAAAGAAATTAGTGGCCATCCAACTTCTTTCCTTAATATAAAGGGCAGCACATTGTTGACTACAGGAAGGAATTTTTTTCAGCTTTATTTTACTCATTCAGTCATTCTTCAACAATCTGTATTAAGGGTGTCCTTTTGCCAGGATCATGCTACTGAAGGATGGAAGAACGTGCAACTTTAAAATATGTCACTTTGACATAAGGATTATTTTGAGCTAAAGGTACTTGAAAAAAATCAGGAACAAGAACACTCTGACACCCCTTTATTCTTCCTGAGTTGTTGTTGTTTGGTCACTAAGTTGTGTCTGACTCTTTGTGACCCAATGGACTGTAGCCTGTCAGGCTCCTCTGTCCTCCACTATCTCCAGGAGTTTGCTTGAATTCATGTCCATTGAGTTGGTGGTGCTATCTAAACTTCTCCTCCTCTGCCACCCCTTTCTCCTTTTGCCTTCGATCTTTCCCAGCATGAAGGTCTTTCCCAATGAGAGATAATTGTTCTTGTCATTTTAGTCATGAAGTTGTGTCCGACTCTGTGACCCCCTGGACTGTAGCCCACCAGGCTCCTCTGTCCATGGGATTCTCCAGACAAGAATACTGGAGTGGGTTGCTATTTCCTTCTCCAGGGGATCTTCCCCACCCAGGGATTGAACCCAGGTCTGCAGCATTGCAGGCAGATTCTTTACTGTCTGAGCCACCAGGGAAGCCCCTACAAGATAATATTCCCTATTAAAAGCTGTTTTCTTACGTTGGTTGTAATAGAGCACATAGAGCTCTATTAGAGCTATGTAATAGAGCCTGTGCATCCCTTAGCACACAGTGTGCCCTTGCCACTGTGCGCCAGTTACTAGGCAACAGTTACCTAGAGACCACGAATGGTCGCTCAGCGATTAGTCTGCACCACAATGGGCCCCTCCCTCAGGCGAGCAACTGTCAGTGAGCCAGCATTAATGGTCTTGCTCAGCCATTGGTCAGCGCTGCAGTTGACCTCTCCCCGAGGCGAGCAACTCTCAGTTAGTTGATGTTGGTGGTCCATTTCAGCCAACGGTCAGCGGAATGGTGGGTGGCAGACAGAGAGTCAGATAAGAGGCGGATCTCTGCCTTTTGCCCCCGGACACTCCTGTTCACATGGCCTCAGCTGACCTGGGGGACCCAGGGGAACAGTCTGGGACCGTGTCCTGCTGGGCTCTAGAGCCCTCACCAAAGCCGCCCACTAGCCCAGGCCTTGAGGTGGCGGTGAACCTCTCCCCATCCCCGCTGTGATCTAATGGCAGAGGCCATCTGCCGGGGACACAGTCTGTGCGCCCAGCCCTGGCACTCTGGTGGCCTAAGGGGACCAAGCGGCAGCTGGGTCCTGGGTGCCTGGCTCCCTCAGTTATGATGGCTGGGCGGGGTCCGGCGACTTGGCCCTGAGCAGAGAGAGCAGAGGTCTGCTTCTCTCAGCCAGGACTGGACCTTGGAGGGTGACAGTTGTGCCTGGGGACCTGGCCCTTTCTTGTCAGAACAGAGAATGACATTTGCTTGGTGGAGATTGACAGGAACATGTTACCTGACCATGACCTGACCTGAGGAACACAGGATCTGACATTTCCAGCAACTCACCATGCCCACCCTCACCTTTCCTAGAAAAGGGCTTTGCTGAGAGCTTTCTGGGAATTTGGGGTTTCTAAGGCTTGAGGCAGCCCATCTGCTTGCAGGGGCCTCAGTATACCTTTCTCTGTTCCACGCAGCCACTGCTGCAGGCTGTTATTCCCTGTGCTTTACCAGGCAATCATTACTGCAAGTCCAATAATAGTATTAATGGTATTGTTCTGGTGTTGTTTGGCTTCACTGTGTGTTGGGCACATGGATTTGCATTTTGGTAACATTTTGTTGTTTAGTCACAAAGTCATGTCTGATGTGTCTGACTGCATGGATTGCAGCCTACTAGGCTCCCTGTCTATGGGATTCTCCAGGCAGGAATACTGGAGTGGATAGCCGTTTCCACCTCCAGGGAATCTACCTGACCCAGGGATCAAACCCATGTCTCCTGCATTGATAGGTGGATTCTTTACCATTGAACCACCAGGGAAGCCTTTCAGTAACGCATCAAGAGAAAAAAAAAGTCTTATCACCAGTGACAGTCCAGGTCAAGAGAAATCTGTACAGATTTTGTTAAAATGATGCATCTTCTTTTAGTCTCATTATATCTTTGTATTTTTTTTTTTCATAATTACTACCCTTTGGTGCATGGGTGGTTCAGTGGTAGAATTCTTGCCTGCCATGTGCGAGGCCCAGGTTCGTTTCCCAGTCCATGGAGACGTAGCATCCCCTTTTTGGGCTTCCCTGGTAGCTCATCTGGTAAAGAATCCACCTACAATGCAGGAGACCCCAGTTCGATTCCTGGATCAAGAAGATCCCCTGGAGAAGGGATAGGCTACCCATTCAAGTTTCCTTACGTGGAGAATTCCATGGACACAGGGGCCTGGCAGGCTACAGTCTATGGGGTCTCAAAGAGTCGGACAGAGTGGCTAACACTTTCACTTTCATACTTTGCTCAACCCAAGTATATAAGCACTGAGCCTTTCTACTTTGGTGGTAAAAATTTCTCTTTGTTCAATCCTTCCCAAATTCATATTGGCAGGAGAAAACATTTCTGAGAGTTGGTTCTTTGGACTGTAACTTGTTTGAATTTGTTTTTAAGCACCTACCCATTGATTATTGATTCTTAGACTCCCAGAAATAGTCATTGTTTTCCTTTGTCTTTGTCTTTTGTATCTTTGTCATAAATGAGAAAATCATGACAGTCTCCTTTTCTCTTGTTTAAATGCCTGTGATAATATGATTTATAATACAGAAATCAAATATATGTAGCTGGTCTTTTCCTTGTTTCTGGTACAGATCTCCTAAAACCCTTGGAATTTCCCAATCAATAAGGGTAATAAATGTGTCAATATTTATAACATACCCCTTTCAACTATGTCTGAGTTTGCATTAATGAGGTGACTTAAAAAAAACACATAATGAAGGGAGCTGGTTTTCAGAGGAACCAACCATGTGATTTGAGGGTTGGAGGTTTCAGTCCCACCCCTCAACCACCAGGGATGGGAGAGGGGCCAGTGGTTGAATCAGCTGTCAATGACCGATGATTAATCAGTCATGCCTATGGAATGAAGCCTCCATCGAAAAAGCAAGAGAGTTGCAGAAAAACATCTATTTCTGCTTTATTGACTATGCCAAAGCCTTTGACTGTGTGGATCACAATAAATTGTGGAAAATTATGAAATAAATGGGAATGCCAGACCACCTGACCTGCCTCTTGAGAAACCTATATGCAGGTCAGGAAGCAACAGTCAGAACTGGACATGGAACAACAGACTGGTTCTGAAAAGGAAAAGGAGTACATCAAGGCTGTATATTGTCACCCTGCTTATTTAACTTCTATGCAGAGTACATCATGAGAAACGCTGGGCTAAAAGAAGCACAAGCTAGAATCAAGATTGCCAGGAGAGATATCAATAACCTCAGATATGCAGATGACACCACCTTTATGGCAGAAGTGAAGAGGAATTAAAAAGCCTCTTGATGAAAGTGAAAGAGGAGAGTGAAAAAGTTGGCTTAAAGCTCAACATTCAGAAAATGAAGATCATGGCATCTGGTCCCATCACTTCGTGGGAAATAGATGGGGAAACAGTGGAAACAGTGTCAGACTTTATTTTTTGGACTCCAAAATCACTGCAGATGGTGACTGCAGCCATGAAATTAAAAGATGCTTACTCCTTGGAAGGAAAGTTATGACCAACCTAGATAGCATATTCAAAAGCAGAGACATTACTTTGCCAACAAAGGTCCGTCTAGTCAAGGCTATGGTTTTTCCTGTGGTCATATATGGATGTGAGAGTTGGACTGTGAAGAAGGCTGAGCACCGAAGAATTGATGCTTTTGAACTGTGGTGTTGGAGAAGACTCTTGAGAGTCCCTTGGACAGCAAGGAGATCCAACCAGTCCATTCTGAAGGAGATCAGCACTGGGATTTCTTTGGAAGGAATGATGCTAAAGCTGAAACTCCAGTACTTTGGCCACCTCATGCGAAGAGTTGACTCACTGGAAAAGACTCTGATGCTGGGAGCGATTGGGGGCAGGAGGAGAAGGGGACGACAGAGGATGAGATGGCTGGATGGCATCACTGACTCGATGGACATGAGTTTGAGTGAACTCCAGGAGTTGGTGATGGACGGGGAGGCCTGGCGTGCTGCAATTCATGGGGTCACAAAGAGTCGGACATGACTGAGCAACTGAACTGAACTGAAAACCCCCAAAGGATGACGAGGTTCACAGAGGTTTTGCACTGGTGAGCCAGAATGCATCCACATGTCAGGCCCCAAACTCCAAAGGGAGAGAGTTCTTGCATTCAAGACCACACCATGTGTATCTCTTCATCTTGCTGTTGATTCATATTCTTTAATATCCTAAGTAATAAACTGGTAATCTAGTAAGTAAACTGATTTCCTGAGTTCTGTGAAGTAGGAAACCAGTTATTGGAACTTCTGAATTATAGCAGATCAGTTAGAAGCACAGATAACAACCTGGATTAGGGGTGCAGTCTTGTGGGACTGAGTTCTTGATCTGTAGGATCTGATGTACTGACTACACATAGCTAGTGTCAGAATTGAGTTAAATTTGTGGAACACCCAGTTGATGTCTGAAGGGAACTAGAAAATTTGTTGGAGGTGTGGGGATAAAACCCTGATACTGGAAATTGGTGTCAAGATTGGAATGACCTAAAAGTTGGTTTTGTGACCAGTGAGAATATTCTTTCTTTCTGATTTCTGGTGGCATATGTTGTCTTTCTTGTATCAGGTCATCAGACAGCTGGCTAGGAGCCCTGGACACGAAATAACCAAAAAGTTCTTTGTCTAGTCATGTCAACTCTCTCTACCTTAGTTGCCTTGTTAGTTCTTGGAAAAAAGTAAAGTGAAAGTTGTTTAGTAATGTCTGATTCTGTGACTCTTTGACTCAAGCCTGCCAAGCTCCTCTGTCCACGTGATTCACCAGGCAAGAACACTGAGTGGGTTGCCATTCCCTTCTCCACAGGATCTTCCTGACCCAGGGACTGAACCTGGGTCCCCTGCATTGCAGGCAGATTCTTTACTGTCTGAGTTGCCTTGTTAGTTCTTAGAAAGCCTCATCTCAGTATTGCCTACCTGATATCACAGATTAACAGGTCTGTAAATGGAGGCATCTCGTGATCATGGGAGAATCAGAGAGAAGTTTTCACAACTACTATTCTTACTGCCTGAAACAATGAAGACATTTGCTTCCTGAGACTATCTTTGGGAGTAACTCTGGATCTTGGGTAGGGCTGCATCTTTTGCAACTTTGGGGATGTCTTGTGAATCCATATTTAAGCCATAAAAAAAGGCTTATTGGTTTGGAGTCACACTGAGATAGATATGCCTTTGAAGATTTGGACTTTTATATCTGAAAGGATTCTTAGAGTTTTCATCCTAGACAAATAACTATTGGTACCTATGGGAGGAGGAAAAAGAAAAACAAAAAAGGACTGAAAAGAGAAAAATATACAAGAGAATGCCTTGACTGATTAAAGACTCCCTTGATAAGACTGGGAGGCAGAGAACAGACTTTAGAACAAGAATCAAAAACGACAACATTAATTAATATGCCCTTTCTCTAAACAACTCCACCAACTGTAGGCCTTTCCATATTCTGGACCCCTACCACACAAAACATTCACAGGACTAAAACTTAAAAAAAAAGAAAAAAATAAATAGTAATTACCCTAAATTTCTCATTATAGGCAGATATGCCTTTGAATTCTTTCTTAGAGAAAAACTGTGTATCTCGTTTCTTAGTCCTTTGGAGATATAAATATTACCTCATCTTTGAATGTAAATATTCCAGACTTTAAAAAAAAAGAAAGAGAGGGAAAAGTCTATTAAAAAAAAAAACCAAAAACTAGTACATAGTATTTCACAGGGTCCCCTGCTGAAATCTTAGTCCACAGCCTCCATAAAATTACCTGTCAAAGGCAAATAAATATTCTAAAAATCTTCTCCATGAACATTGGTAAGAAGTTTTAACTTCTTATCATTGAATAGGTAGCCTTAACTTTGTTACATCTGCCAAAAACTGAAATTCAGATTATATGATAATAATGCAAAGATGAGGTCAACTTATATGAGTTAGGTAAAAATACAGAAACAGAATTTACTAACCATGTACATGTAGGTATGTATGTATGTATATTACCTCTGGATGTTTTGCTAAAATTAGTTCATAGAACAGCTCTGTGTTAATTGGTTTAAAAATAATAAATGCTTATATTAATTAAGTTTTCTTGAGGGGAGATCAAGATGGTGGAGTAGGAGGACATGGAGCTCACTTTCCCCATGAACACATCAAAAATATATCTACATGTGGTGGGACTTCCCTGGTGGTCCAGTGACTAAGATTGTGCTCCCAATGCAGGGGACCTGGATTCGATCCCTGGTCAGGGAACTAGACCCCACATGCTGCAACTAAGAGTTGGAATGCTGCAACGAAGACCAGGGACAGCCAAATAAATTTTAAGAAAAATTAAAAAAAAAACAAAACTACATGTGGAGCGATGATCACTGAAAACCAACTGGAGACAGGCAGAAAGATTTCTATAAAACCAAGGCTGTAAGAAAGATGCAGATGGAATTGGGCAGGAATAGAAGAGAAGTGATTAGGTCAGGACTTGTGCCCCTGGGAGGGGACTCAGAAGGTGAGGGTGATTACACGGGCAGACATGGGCAGAGATCCTCCCTGGGGAGTGAGGGGACTGAGTAAATGAAGCAACGAACAAAGGATTAATCTCCAAAATAAATAAACAGCTCATGCAGCTCAATATATAAAAAAAAAAAAATAGCCACTTCTCCAAAGAAGACATACAGATGGTAGAAAAGCACAAGATGCTCAACACTGCTAATTATTAGAGAAATGCACATCAAAACTACAATAGAGTATCACCTCAGACAAGTCAAAATGGCCATGATAAAAAGGCTGTAAGTAATAATATGCTGGAGAGGGTATGGAGGAAAGGGTACCCTTACACGTTGCTGGTGGGGATGTATGTAAATTGGAGTAGCCACTCTAGAAAACAATATGGAGCTTTCCAGAATAGAACTACCATAGGACCCAGAAATTTCACTCCTGGGTATGTGTTAAAAAACCAAAGTAAAAATCCCAAAAGATTCATGCACCCCAATGTTCATAGCAGCATATTTTGTAATTGCCATGGTACGAGAGCAACCTAAGTGTCCATCAGCAGAGAGATGACTGGCTAAAGAAGTGGTATATGTGAGAAATAATGTCAAATAAGAAGTAATATTATGTATTTCTATTTGAATGAGTATATGTTACCAATATAAATATTTCATAAATTATACAAATTGAACTGTATATAAATTCCTAGAATTTTGTCAATGTCCTTACTCTCTTTTTAATCAGTCATAATTTCAGTTATTATGTTGTATGCCAAAGAAAGAACCAAATTGCTTTGTTAATTGCATTATATCAAGTTCTCTGACTAGCTCTTTAACCATCCCTGTTTTTGTGTCTTTTGTCATTCACAGTTATTGTTTTCCTCTGTGTGTTCAGTTGCTCAGCCGTGTCTAACTCTTTGTGACCCTATGGACTGTAGCCCGCCAGGCACCTCTGTCCATGGAATTTTTCAGGCAAGAATATTGGAGTGGGTTGCCATTTTCTCCTCCAGGGAATCTTCCCGACCCAGGGATCGAAACTGCGTCTTCTGCATTGCAGGCAGATTCTTTACCACTGAGCCACCAGATTACTCTAAGGTTTAACCAAAAGATTTTGCAATCAACTACAGGCAAAAGTGCTCCATCTTCAGAGAGACGAATGGAAAGGACTCTGACAAGCCCTTTAAGTACAGGTTTCTGATAACCTTAAAATCATACCACTGAGACTGGATTAATTTTTTAAGAACACTAATAAACTAATGGATCTAATCTAAGGTAAAGCAGAACAAGTTAATTACATGGGACAAAGTGAACTGATAAGGATGATTATAATTTTTAATGGTATTTTATTTGAAACATTGTCATTTCTTTAATTTTCTATTTGCGGAAATCTTTTCTCTCTTTTCTCTTAAGCAATCTATAACTTACAACAATTTGGTAGGTTATATCTTTGTAAACAAAATAAAACATTTTTCTCCCCAGGGATTTCTTTAGAAATCAGAAAGTCTTATTGAATAGTCTCATTTTCATGGAAATAGAGTGATTTGCATAAGTTCAACAAGAATGTTTTCCTTATCACAGCTTACAATTGGAAACATCAGTTATATTACAAAGGCTTTGACTGGAATGCCATATTTAAGAATGATGTGCACAGAATCATATATGACCAGACAGATATAAGAAACTTCATGGAGCCAATGCTAACAAAACCCTCTTGGAATATTGGCCTGGTACTTGGCTTACAGGGTGCCAGCCTAATGGATTTGTAAAGAAGGTCTCTTCCTGGCAGACCCAGGAAGTTTAGGTTATCATGTGATCCTTGAAGAGAGAGAAATTCATATGAATCTGTAGGTGCTGAAGGTAAAGTCTGGTGGCTTGGTCCTGATGTAGCTTCTTAGCCTTAAGAACCTTATAAAAGTTCAACCTGAGATTCCTTATTAAAGTTTTCACAAAGCAGACTTTTAAAAAGCCTATGTGATAAATCACCATTCTTGCTGCACTTTGTAAATAATCAGGCCAGCTTTAATGAGACTAGACTTACTTTGCAAACAAATTAGTCTCACTGAAGATCTTTGAAAAAAATGGGAGTAATTATAGGGCAAAATTTCATGTTTCAATGGAAACTATAGCATACCCTTGTAGAACTTTTCTTCCTTTTGCTAAACTGGCTTTTGCTGTTTTGCCAGTGGTTAATGTTTCCAATCTTCCTTGTACTTTCTAGACTTGATATCACTGAAAATTAAAAAAAAAAAAACTTCCTTTTTCCTGAAGTCCAGCAAGGTGATACTGGATGGCTTGATATAAACTTTAAAGAAATCGCTAAAGCCAATGATGCATGGACAACCTTCATGCTTCCTGCTGTGTAGGCCTCTCAGAAAGTTCACCAGAACACCTGATGCTATCACTGGGAACATTCAAACTGAAACAAAAAAAATTCTTCAGATTGACGCCGCCTGTCCTGTGTCCTCACTCTACATCTGAAGAAGCTTCAAGCCCAATACCTAAAAATCTTCTCAACTGGCTGTGCTCTGAACTCAAAACAGAGTTTATAGTTTCTTCTCATCATGAAAACTTTTGTTTCCATAGAAATGGGCTTCCCTGGTGGCTCAAATGGTAAAGAATCCACCTGCAATATAGGAGATCCAGGTTCGATCCCTGGGTCAGGAAGATACCCTGGAGAAGGAAATGGCAACTTACTCCCATCTTCTTGCCTGGGAAATTTCATGGACAGAGGAGCCTCGCAGGCTAGTCCTTGTGGCTGCAAAGAGTCAGACATGACAGAGCGACTTGTTTTTTTTTCCATAGAAATGTCCCTCATTAAATGTCTGATTACCCACACCAGAGAAAGGCCTGATTTATTTTTTGTTTTCTTCTTAGAATTTTTATTTTCTTTTTATTCCATTGCATCCCCAGTGGGAAAGACACACTCCCTCCAGCATCTATTGCTCTGTGAGGTATCAAGTTGGGGGAAAGCACCTCCCCCCCCAGGGCATTCTGAGTGTAACCCTATCTTCCTGAAACAGTGTGCAGCTGGTCAGAGTGTACTTCCACTTGAGCTCTTTAAATCTCTGGGGTAGTGCCCATTTCTGCAGCCTGGCCACCCTCTCCTGGGACTAAAGCGTCATTCCCTATGCTTGGCCAGCTCCAGAGCACCAGCTCTCTCTCCTCTGAACTCAGTGTGTGAAAATCACTCAGTCGTGTCTGACTCCTTGTGACTCCATGGACTGTAGCCCGCCAGGCGCCTCTGTCCATGGAATTTTCCAGGCAGGAATACTGGAGTGGGTTGCCATTCCCATCCCCTCAGTTTGGGGACTGAAGCATGGAAGGCAGCACCGGAAGTGACCCAAGCAGTAGGGAGTGGGTGAGAAGACTGTCCCCCTGTCAGGACTCTACCTTTAGAGAAAGACCTAATTTAGATGGACCTCCCCGACTTGCACTCAAACCACTACCTCCTGAAGTAACGCACAACTGTTTAACTGAACTGACGTACGCAGGCCTAAGAGACTAGTTCAGTGAGATACGAAACAACCTTCCCACTCAGCTTCTGGACTGTAAGGCTTCTTGGGGAAATTTCAAAGGGAGGGAGTGCTGGGTGGCAGAGCACGCCATCCCCAAATATGTCACTTCGGTATGAGGATGATTTTGCATTCAGCGCACTTGAGAAACAGCGAGAGCAAGGACACTCTGACCTCCCCTTTTCTTCCTGGAAACAGGAGCTAAAACTCCCCTGTGATGATGGCCTCCTCATAGCAGGAGGAAGGAAACAGTCCTATCACCAGAGACAGAGTGAGGCAAGAGAAGTCTGCCAGTCAAACCTTGGTCTCTGCCCTCACCTGGCAGACTGGTTCCAGAACGCCCACTGCTAACAAGATCTGCGGATGCTCAAGTCCTTTATATACAATGGTGTGGTACAGTTATCCTTCCAAATCCGTGGGTTCTGAATTTTGATCCATGGTTGGTTGAATCTGTGGGCAGACCCCAGAAATATGGCGCGGGGGTTGACTGTAGAAACACACTGTTAAAATAACTCATCTTCTTTACTCTCTCCATACATCTTACTTCTTTTTTTTTTTTTTTCCACAATTACTACTCTTCTCAACCTAATATAGAAATACTTGGGAGCTTGGGATTAGCAGATGCAAACTAGCATATACAGGATGGATAAACAAGGTCCTACTGTATAGCACAGGGAACTATATTAACAACCAGAATGGAAAAGAATATGAAAAAAGAGTGTTCATATACATATAACTGAGTCATTTTGCTGTACAGAGAAACTAATGCACCATTGTAAATCAACTACATTTCAGTAAAATTTTTTAAAAAGGTACTTGAGCCTATTTGCTTTTTGGGTCTTCATTTTCTTGTGGAGACTCTCCTATACATGTAAAATAAAATTTGTATGTTTTTTTCTGTTAATCTGCCTTACATCATAAGAGATGTGGGTTCGATCCCTGGGTCAGGAAGGTCCCCTGGAGAAGGGTATGGCACCCCACTCCAGTATTCTTGCCTGGAGAATCCCATGGACAGAGGAGCCTGGCAGGCTACAGTTCATAGGGTCTCCCAGAGTCAGACACAACTGAAACGACTTAGCACGCATGTATGCCTTACATCAGTTTAGTTCCTAGACCAGCCACAGAATCTTGAAGTTCTGGGGTAGAAGGAAGTTTTCTCTCCCCTACTCTACTCAGTAGAGAATAAAGGTTGTATGAATATATGACCCTGCAATATAAGGTGTCTTGCTTCTGTTGTCTCTTTCTGCACATTTTAAATTCCCGGTGGACAGCCACCATAGCTATTTAACTTTAGACACAGTATGGAGCCTAATTTGGGATCTTGGAAATAGTAGGCTCTTAGTGCAACCTGGAAGGTTAATTTTGAACTTACACTGGATTAGCTTCTATGACTTTAACCCTTATTTTTCTGCTTTTGTTATTATAAGCATACAGGATGGTCTGCCTCAGGGAGATGGCCTGAGCCTACCAACTATGAAGGACTGTAAGGAAGTGAAACTAATACATTTCCCTGCCTGAGACTTGCCATTCTAGGGGACATTTGCAAGGATTGAATAGTCTTTTTACTTTGTTTCCTCACCTTCCCCATCATCTTTGATCCATAAAAGAACCTAGCAGCCAGGCCCTAACAAGATGGTTATTTTGAGGTGCTAGCCTGCCATCTTCATGGTCAGCCAGCTCCTGAATAAAGTTCCTTCCTGATCCCAACACTTCGTCTCAGATTCAATGACTTATCTTGCAGTGAGCAGAGTGAGTTTGGACTCGGTAACAGTACAGATATTGATTGATTTACCTATCATTGTGTGTTCATTGAAAAGACATACACTATGTCTCTCTTTTGCAGAAATGTGAAAACTTTAGTGGAATAAAGGACCAGAGCAAAAGAGGTAGGGTCAGTCTTGTTCTCTCATCTGTTTTGTCTGTTTGTTTTATTTGGCTGCTCTGGTTCTTAGAGTTACAGGATCTAGTTCTCTGCCAGGGATCGAACCTGGACACCTGCACTGGGAGCATGCAGTCTTAACCACTGGACCTCCAGGGAAGTCTCTTTCCAGCCCTTCTTGTTTGCTACTAGAATTGAAGCCTCATTGGATGGTGTGACTCTTAAAGTGATGATGCTAGGTTCCATCTCAGAGCCCTATCTAACTATTGGGCATCTCCACAACCACATGTTCTGCGTTTAGTCCCTGCATCTCTGTATGATATTTGTATGCTTGCCCAGTCCCCACACATTTTAGTAAGGTCAAGGTGATGTTAGCTGTGGAGCTGACAATTTCCAGCTTGAAACCTGTGGCTCTATGGATAGCAGATTCATGCTCATTGTGAGAGATGTCTGAGACTTTCTTTTTCAGACTTGACGGGATAACCAGAGAAAACAAAATGCAGATGGGAGTTAAATTACCCAATTATCTTCTACTCTCTCTTAGGTTCAAAGGCTTCCTACACCCCTCTGCTTAGTGGCAAAATTGAGCAGAAGAGTGAAGTAGGAGTCTCATGTGGAGTCTCCACTCACACATGGAGTGGAGACTGTGAAAATAGATGAGCAAGATTTGGGACTTGCTTACTTTTGAGAAAACAGTACCAGTCTAGCAAAACGGAGGCACTGGGAGGTGAGACCTGGAGGTAGTGGGGAGGGAGGAGACGCGTGAAGCACAGAAATCAAAGGCACACAGGGCGTTTTCAGTGGTCGAGGGGATGTCCGAACAGTCAATCCGGAAGATTTAGGTGGTGATGTCAGTGCTTTCTTAAGGTGTAAGAGTGTTACGTGTGATTTTGGTGGGGGAGTGGGTTGAAAGATCAATTTTCCATCCCTATCTCCTACTGTTGAGGCTTTATCACTGGAAATCCTGGTAAAGAGCTGCTTGACTGTGTGTGTGTATGTGCACGCATATGTGCGCACGCACGTGCACGCACACACGCACGTGTACATCGTCATAGGCAAGATGCCCTCAAAAGAGGGGACAGAGTAGATCTGCAGCGTCTGCCCCCTCCTTTCTCAAGGGCAGGCATTGGAGAGCTATACTAGCAAAGAGGGACTGCTGCACAGCATTGGCGAAAAGAGAAGTCTAATGGGATCACAAGCCTGATATGCATAGCTGACCAACCTTCCTCTCTGCCCCCATGGCCCCAAAGTGGCACATGTCACCTAAGGCAGGGTGCAAGGTGACCTATAGTTACTGTTAGTCACTCAGTTGTATCCCAGTCTTTGTGACCCCTTACATTGTAGCCTTCCAGGCTCCTCTGTCCATGGAATTTTCCAGGCAAGAATACTGTAGTGGGTTGCCATTACCTTCTCCAAGGGGATCTTTCCAACTCAGGGATTGAACCTGGGTCTCCAGCATTGCAGGTCGGTTCTTTACCATCTGAGCCACCAGGGAAGCCCAAGATGACCTAGTGGGATACAAGGAGAACAGGATTTCTATTCAAACATTTCCCTTTAAAATTTCTGTTTCTGTACACCATTACAAAACGTGCAACATGTCAGTACATTAATTAAATATATCCATGTAACATGTTCTAAATTTTTTTTTGTGGATGGTATGGACATTCAAAAATTTGAAGACCATTGTCCTAGTAGGTAAAGTCCAAATTCCCTTCCCATGGAATTCAAGAAGTCCTGGCATGATTGGGCTACACATGAGGTATCAGTGCAGATGGTTCTTAGAACCTCACCAGGGAGCTGCCTCAGAAGCACTCTCACAATCTCAGGGTGCAGCAGCCACAAGGTGGTCCCCAAGAGTACCCCAGGGAGCTACTGTGAACCTCTCCTTCTCTCATGAGTCCTGCTGCAGCTGCCAGTACAGAACACAGCTTCTTTTCCCTTTTCACCTTCCAAATCTCCTGCAACTTTTCTCTTATAGGCAGCTCCTCATCCCAGTGTAGGGGATTCTGAGAGTAGGCCCTGAAGGGGAGGGTGTGGTACTCCTGAGTTAACAGCATCATCCAGCTTAGGAGCCCTAAACTGATTCTGAGCTTCTTCCCAGCTGGAAAATGTACCTTATTCATCTTTATCTTCTTAGTGGCTGGAAGTTCCTGGAAATTAGAGGTACCCAATAAATGTTCATTACATGATTGAATAAGTGAATGCAGAGAGGAGACTAGTTCCCTGAAACCAGATGATTTTGGCTGTCTTCTAAAACATGCTTTGTTGTGGTTCAGTCACTAAATTGTGTCTGACTCTTTGCGACCCCATGGACTGCAGCATGCCAGGCTTCCCTGTCCTTCACTATTTCCCAGAGTTTGCTCAAATTCATGTCCACTGAGTCCATGATGCTATCCGACCATCTCATCCTCTTCCACCCTCTTCTCCTTTTGCTTTCAATCTTCCCCAGCATCAGGGTCTTTTCCAGTGAGTTGTCTCTTCGCATCAGGTGGCCAAAGTATTGGAGCTTCAGCTTCAGCATCAGTCCTTCCAATGAAGATTCAGGGTTGATTTCCTTTAGGCTTACTGGTGAGAGATCAATGGTCACTCTCCAGAAGAACCTTATATTTGAACCTTATATCACTTCATGGTAGTGATAATTGGCAATTCAGAATGACATCTTTCCCATGCTGACCAGAACTGTCAAATTTATGAAATATAAAATCCTAAAATCCTAGATAATGTCAACAGAAAAAATACATGCTACCTAAAAGTTCAGAGTTATGTATTATTTGCTGGAAAATTTTAAGATTTCTGAACCCTGGATACAGCATCTCAAGTAACTGTGAGAGAACTGCTCTGAGGAGGCAAGTTATATAAAAGTTTTGAAACAAAGGGCTGGTGGTATGAACATTAATAGATTATTGTCAATTAAAGAAAGTCAGATATCCCAAGTTAAGGAATTTAGCACTTTCCTATGTATAAGAAGATGCAGGAGTCTGGGGTCACTGAAATCGTTCTTTTCATGGAGTCAGTATCCTGTGTTTTCTGGGGTCAGTATCCTGTGTTTTCACATCCCGAGCTTCCTTTCTGCAGGGTTCACTGTAGGGAGTGGCTGCGGTCCTTACTGATGGTGCTAGACAGCAGGTATTCTTTTCCTGCCTGAGTTCCCTTAGGGGTCACCAGCTCAAGTAGGAGGGCTGCAATCGCTGACTGTGACATCCTTGTTTACTGATACAGCAGGAAATAGTCCATTTCTCAGCAGGAAGGAGGCTTTGCAGTTCAGTGTACCGAAGCTGGTAAGGGATGTTAGGTCACAGAGCCATCTTCCACCTTATTAAATACACTCTGATTTTCTCAAGTTCCTTCCAGTACCTGAAAGCCATGTGCTTGTTTAATAAAGTGCCACTAGGTGGCACTCTTGCCTCTTTGTGGTAGTAGGTCATTACCTTTTCTAGGCAAGGGAATTGAGTGTAACAGAGAAATTACACAGGAATTGAGTGTTACAACTTTTTAAAAGCAATGAAACTGTCCCTCACATTATAACTACAAAATTGACCATGCTGTTCAGTCACCCAGTCGGGTCTGACTGTGACCCCATGGACAGGCAAGGCCTCTCTGTCCCTCGTCATCTCCCAAAGTTCATGTCCATTGCATCGGTGATGCCATCCAACCATCTCATCCTTTGATGTCCTCTTCTCCTTCTGCCCTCAGTCTTTCCCAGCATCAGGGACTTTTCCAGTGAGTCAGCTGTTCACATCAGATGACCAAATACTGGAGTTTCAACTTCAGCATCAGTCCTTCCTACAAGTATTCAGGGTTGATTTCCCTTAAGATTGACTGGTTTGATCTCCTTGGGGAGTCTTCTCCTGTACCATAGTTCAAAGGCATCAGTTCTTGGGTGCTCCGCCTTCTTTATAGTTCTGCTCTCACAGCTGTAGGTGACCACTGGGAAGATGACAGCCTTGACTACCTGGGCCTTTGTCGGCAGAGTGATGTCTCTGCTCTTCAGCATGCTGTCTAGGTTTGTCCTAGCTTTCCTGCCAAGCAGACATCTTCTGATTTCATGGCCGCAGTCACCATCTGCAGTGATTTCAGAGCCCAAGAAGAGGAAATCTGTCTGTACTTCCACATTTTCCCATGAAGTAATGGGCCGGATGCCATGATCTTAGTTTTTTTTTTTTTAATTATTTAGTTTTAAGCCAGCTCTTTCACTCTCTTCCTTCACTCTCACCAAGAGGCTCTTTAGTTCCTCTCTGCTTTCTGCCTTTAGAGTGGTATCCGCACATCTGAGGTTGTTGATGTTTCTCCCACCTACCTTGATTCTAGCTTGCAACTCATCCAGCTTTCATAAAAATCAAAGAGCCTAACTAACATCCTTATCTGTAATGTTTTCACCACTTCAGAATTAGGATGCAGCTGGCAATAGAATCTTGCTCCTTAAGTGTCCCTAGTTACCCTGTCCCTCCTCCCATGATGGGTGGGATGATTCAGAAGTTTACTGTCTTACTTCCAAAGTCTGTGGAGCAGCAGGGGTGGAAGGGGTGGGGAAACTTTTTTTTTTCCACAGCAGTTGTGTATACACTTCAATTGACTCTTTGCAACCCCAAGGACTATCCAGTCCTTGGAATTCTCCAGGCCAGAATACTGGAGTGGGTAGCCTTTCCCTTCTCCAGGGCATCTTCCCAACCCAGGGATTGAACCCAGGTCTTCAGCATTGCAGGTGGATTCTTTACCAGCTAAGTCACAAGGTAAGCCCAAGAATATTGGAGTGGGTAGCCTATCCCTTCTCTGCCAGGAATAAAACTGAGGTCTCCTGCATTGCAGGCAGATTCTTTACCAACTGAGCTATCAGGGAATCCCTACTGAATTAATTCAAATTATGGCTAAGAAACAGCTGATCACGATAAATAGAAGCCAAGTTCCTACAGAATATGTGGACATCTTTCCTTTTCAAATCTAAAAATTTATTCCTAAGAAAGGCTTTCCCTGTGACTTTTTACATTTTTTTTTTAAGCTTAAAAGAAACACATATTCATTGACTAAAACCAAGAAAAAAAGGAGACGCAAAGAGAAAAAAGAAAAAAATTATGACACTCAGCCCCAATAACTAATAAACATTTTAGTGAATGTTTTCATAATCTTATTAATCATGCATTTATATATATTATTGACTTGGTCTACACTTAATACATACTCTATGTTCCAGGCACCATGCCAGGTTTTGAGTTTGCAAAAGAAAACCAGATAGAAAATCTCTCTCTACAAAGGAGATATAGCACCTCTGTTTCTCTGCCTTTATGCTTCCTTATAAATATATATGTCTCTATATTTTGTATATGCACACACTTATATGTTTCCAAAAAAGGTATTATATGTTTTTTGTATCCTAATTTTTCTACTTTACAATGTACCAAGATTATTTTCCATATTTTAAATGTTTTTCAAAGGCATTAGTTTTAGTTCATATTTTATTTTTAGCTATTCAATAGCTTTTAATCTAATTTTCCTTCTTTTGAGAATGTAAATTGTATTTACTTTGTTACTATAAAAATAATAATTTAAGAAGCAACTCTGTAGCCAAATCTTTACTCATAACCACAGTTGCATTCCTCATTTAAATTGCCAAAGGTTGGATTGATAAATTAAATGAACTGCAAATTTTTCAAGTTTTCATAGCTATCGCAAATTTCCTCCATAAGGACTACATCAATTTTGGTCTCTATTTGCTCATGCCTTTGAATCTTCTAATACTGAGTATTTTCATTTAAATAAAGTTTTCAACATTATAATAATAATACTTTAAAATGATACTTTTTGTTTTAATTAATATGGTTTATGCTAACTAGATTATTAACAAGCTGAATATGTTTTTTTTATATTGTTAACCGTTTTTTACGTTTGAATTGCTTGCTGATTTTTCCTGTTCAGTTTTCCATTGGGCATTAGTTTTTTCTTATTGATAAGTAGGGATTCTTTATGTTGTTCTGTCGCTAAGTCATGTCGGACTCTTTGTGGCTCCTCTGTCCTCCACTATCCCCTGGAGTTTGCTCAAATTCATGTCCGTTGAATCCATGATTCTACCTAACCATCTTATCCTGTGCCGTCCCCTTCTTCTTTTGCCTTCAGTCTTTCACAACATCAGAGTCTTTTCCAATCAGTCAGCTCTTCACATCAGGTAGCCAAAGTATTGGAGCTTCAGCTTCAGCATCAGTCCTTCCAATGAATATTCAGAGTTGATTTCCTTTAGGATGGACTGGTTTGATCTCCATGCAGTCCAAGGGACTTTCAAGAATCTTTTTCAGCACCACAATTTGAAAGCATCAATTCTTTGGCACTCAGCCTTCTTAATGGTCCAACTCGGACATCCCTACATGACTACTGGAAAAACCATAGCTTTGACTTATATGGACCTTTGTTGGCAAAGTGATGTCTCTGCTTTTTAAATACCCTGTTTGTCATAGCTTTCCTTCCAAAGAGCAAGGGTATTTTAATTTTATGGCTGCAGTCGCTGTCTGCAGTAGTTTTGGAGCCCAAGAAAATAAAGTCTGCCACTGCTTTCACTTTTCCCCCTTCTATTTTCCATGAAGTGATGTGACTAGATGCCATGATCATAGTTTTTTTGAAGGATGAGTTTCAAGCCAGCTTTTTCACTCTCCTCTTTCACCCTCATCAAGAGGCTCTTTAGTTCTTCACTTTCTGCCATTAGAGTGATATCATCTGCATATCTGAGGTTGTTGATATTTCCCCCAGCAGTCTTGATTCCAGCTTGTGATTCATCCAGCCTGGCATTTTGCATGATGCACTCTGCATATACTGGAGAAGGGCATGGCAACCCACTAGCTTTGTTCACAGTAATGCTACCTAAGGCCTGCTTGACTTCACACTCCAGGTGACCACACCATCGTGGTTATCCAGGGCATCGAGACCTTTCTTGTATAGTTCTTCTGTGTATTCTTGTCAAGTCTTATTAATCTCTTCTGCTTCTGTTAGAAACTGCTTCTTACAGTTTCTGTCCTTTATTGTGCCCCTCCTCACATGAAATATTCCCTTGATATCTCTAATTTTATTGAAGAGATCTCTAGTCTTTCCAATTCTATTGTCTTTCTCTATTTCTTTGCATTTTTCATTTAAAAAGGCCTTCTCATCTCTCCTTACTGTTATCTGGAACTCTGCATACAGTTGGGTATATCTTTCCTTTTCTTCCTTGCCTTTCTCTTCTCTTCTTTTATCAGCTATTTGTAAAGCTTCCTCAGATAACCACTTTACCTTCTTGCATTTCTTTTTCTTTGGGATGATTTTTGTCACTGCCTTCTGTACAATGTCATGGACCTCTGTTCATAGTTCTTCAGGCACTCTGTCTACCAGATCAAATCCCTTGACTGTATTTGTCACTTCCACTGTCTAATCATAAGGGATTTGATTCAGGTCATACCTGAATGACCTAGTGGTTTTCCCTGCTTTCTGCAATTCAAGCCTGAATTTTGCAATACGGAGCTCATGGTCTGAGCCACAGTCAGTTCCAGATCTTGTTTTTGCTGACAATATAGAGATGTTCCATTTTTGGCTGCAAAGAACATCATCAATCTGATTTCAGTGTTGACCATCTGGTAATGTCCATGTTTAGGGTCATCTCTTGGGTTGTTGGAAAGGGTATTTACCATGACCAGAATGTTATTTTGACAAAACTCTCTTAGCCTTTGCCCTGTTTAATCTTGTACTCTGAGGTCAAACTTTCCAGTTATTCTGGGTATCTCTCGAATTTCTATTTTTGTATTCCAATTCCCTATGATGAAAAGGACATCTTTTTTTTTTTTTTTTTTTTTTGGTCTTAGTTCTAGAAGGTGTTGTAGGTCTTCATAGAACCAGTCAACTTCAGCTTCTTTAGCATCAGTGGTCGAGGTATCAGTTCAGTTCAGTTCAGTTCAGTCGCTCAGTCGTGTCCGACTCTTTGTGACCCCATGAATCGCAGCACGCCAGGCCTCCCTGTCCATTACCAATTCCAGGAGTTCACTCAGACTCACGTCCATCGAGTCAGTGATGCCATCCAGCCATCTCATCCTCTGTCATCCCCTTCTCCTCCTGCCCTCAATTCCTCCCAGCATCAGAGTCTTTTCTAATGAGTCAACTCTTTGCATGAAGTGGCCAAAGTACTGGAGTTTCAGCTTTAGCATCATTCCTTCCAAAGAAATCCCAGAGCTGATCTCCTTCAGAATGGACTGGTTGGATCTCCTTATAGTCCAAGGGACTCTCAAGAGTCTTCTCCAACACCACAGTTCAAAAGCATCAATTCTTTGGCGCTCAGCTTTCTTCATAGTCCAACTCTCACATCCATACATGACCCCTGGAAAAACCATAGCCTTGACTAAACGGACCTTTGTTGGCAAAGTAATGTCTCTGCTTTTGAATATGCTATCTAGGTTGGTCATAACTTTTCTTCCAAGGAGTAAGCGTCTTTTAATTTCATGGCTGCAGTCACCATCTGAAGTCATTTTGGAGCCCCCAAAAATAAAGTCTGACACTGTTTCCACTGTTTCTCTATCTATTTCCCATGAAGTGATGGGACCAGATGCCATGATCTTCATTTTCTGAATGTTGAGCTTTAAGCCAACTTTTTCACTCTACCCTTTCACCTTCATCAAGAGGCTTTTTAGTTCCTCTTTACCTTCTGCCATAAGGGTGGTGTCATCTGCATATCTGAGGTTATTGATATTTCTCCTGGCAATCTTGATTCCAGTTTGTGCTTCTTCCAGCCCAGAGTTTCTCATGATGTACTCTGCATAAAAGTTAAATAAGCAGGGTGACAATATACAGCCTTGACAAACTCCTTTTCCTCTTTGGAACCAGTCTGTTGTTCCATGTTGAGTTCTAACTATTGCTTCCTGACCTGCATATAGGTTTCTCAAGAGGCAGATCAGGTGGTCTGGTATTCCCATCTCTTTCAGAATTTTCCACAGTTCATTGTGATCCACACAGTCAAAGGCTTTGACATAGTCAATAAAGCAGAAGTAGATGTTTTTCTGGAACTCTCTTGCTTTTTCAATGATCCAGTGGATGTTGGCAGTTTGATCTCTGGTTCCTCTGCCTTTTCTAAAACCAGCTTGAACATCTGGAAGTTCATGGTTCACGTACTGCTGAAGCCTGGCTTGGAGAATTTTGAGCATTACTTTACTAGCATGTGAGATGAGTGCAATTGTGCAGTAGTTTGAGCATTCTTTGGCATTGCCTTTCTTTGGGATTGGAATGAAAACTGACCTTTTCCAGTCCTGTGGACACTGCTGAGTTTTCCAAATTTGCTGGCATATTGAGTGCAGCACTTTCATAGCATCACCTTTCAGGATTTGAAATAGCTCAACTGGAATTCCATCACCTCCACTAGCTTTGTTCGTAGTGATGCTTTCTAAGGCCCACTTGACTTCACATTCCAGGATGTCTGGCTCTAGGTGAGTGATCACATCATTGTGATTATCTTGGTCTTGAAGATCTTTTTTGTCCAGTTCTTCTGTGTATTCTTGCCACCCCATGCCCGAGGCCAGGGGCGGCGGCCGGGAGGAGCAACCCCATATCCAAGGAGTGGTGGCTGCATGGGCGCAGGAAGGCCTAGAGGAGATATTCCACGTTCAAGGTCAGGAGGGGCAGCAGTGAGGAGATACCCCTCATCCAAGGTAAGGAGCAGCGGCTGCACTTCGCTGGAGCAGCCGTGAAGAGATACCCCACGTCCAAGGTAAGAGAAACCCAAGTAAGATGGTAGGTGTTGCAAGAGGGCATCAGAGGGCAGACACACTGAAACCATAATCACAGAAAACTAGTCAATCTAATCACACTGACCACAGCCTTGTCTAACTCAATGAAACTAAGCCATGCTCATGGGGCCACCCAGGATGGGCAGGTCATGGTGGAGAGGTCTGACAGAATGTGGTCCACTGGAGAAGGGAATGGCAAACCACTTCAGTATTCTTGCCTTGAGAACCCCATGAACAGTATGAAAAGGCAAAATGATAGGATACTGAAAGAGGAACACCCCAGGTCAGTTGATGCCCAATATCCTACTGGAGATCGGTGGAGAAATAACTCCAGAAAGAATGAAGGGATGGAGCCAAAGCAAAAAGAATACCCAGCTGTGGATGTGACTGGTGATAGAAGCAAGGTCCGATGCTGTAAAGAGCAATATTGCATAGGAACCTGGAATGTCAGGTCCATGAATCAAGGCAAATTGGAAGTAATCAAATAGGAGATGGCAAGAGTGAACATCGACGTTCTAGGAATCAGTGAACTAAATGAACTGGAATGGGGGAATTTAACTCAGATGACCATTATATCTACTACTGCAGGAAGGAATCCTTTAGAAGAAATGGAGTAGCCATCATGGTCAACAAAAGAGTCCAAAATGCAGTACTTGGATGCAATCTCAAAAATGACAGAATGATCTCTGTTCATTTCCAAGGCAAACCATTCACTATCACAGTAATCCAAGTCTATGCCCCAACCAGTAATGCTGAAGAAGCTGAAGTTGAATGGTTCTATGAAGACCTACAAGACCTTTTAGAACTAACACCCCAAAAAGATGTCCTTTTCATTATAGGGGACTGGAATGCAAAAGTAGGAAGTCAAGAAACACCTGGAGTAACAGGCAAATTTGGCCTTGGAATACGGAATGAAGCAGGGCAAAGACTAATAGAGTTTTGCCAAGAAAATGCACTGGTCATAACAAACACCCTCTTCCAACAACACAAGAGAAGACTCTACACATGGACATCACCAGATGGTCAACACCGAAATCAGATTGATTATATTCTTTGCAGCCAAAGAAGGAGAAGCTCTATACAGTCAACAAAAACAAGACCAGGAGCTGACTGTGGCTCAGATCATGAACTCCTTATTGCCAAATTCAGACTTAAATTGAAGAAAGTAGGGAAAACCACTAGAGCATTCAGGTATGACCCCAATCAAATCCCTTATGATTATACAGTGGAAGTGAGAAATAGATTTAAGGGCCTAGATCTGATAGATAGAGTGCCTGATGAACTATGGAATGAGGTTCGTGACATTGTACAGGAGACAGGGATCAAGACCATCCCCATGGAAAAGAAAGGCAAAAAAGCAAAATGGCTGTCTGGGGAGGCCTTACAAATATCTGTGAAAAGAAGAGAAGCGAAAAGCAAAGGAGAAAAGGAAAGATATAAGCATCTGAATGCAGAGTTCCAAGAATAGCAAGAAGAGATAAGAAAGCCTTCCTCAGTGATCAGTGCAAAGAAATAGAGGAAAACAACAGAATGGGAAAGACTAGCGATCTCTTCAAGAAAATTAGAGATACCAAGGGAATATTTCATGCAAAGATGGACTCGATAAAGGACAGAAATGGTATGGACCTAACAGAAGCAGAAGATATTAAGAAGAGGTTGAGGTATAGACAAAAGATTACTGTGATGTTGAATGGTTTGCCTTGGAAACAAATGGAGATTGTTCTGTTGTTTTTGAAGTTGTACCCAAGTACTGCATTTTGGACTCTTTTGTTGACTCTGAGGGCTATGCCATTTTTTCTAAGGGGTCCTTGCTCACAGTAGTAGATATAATGGTCACTGGAATTAAATTTGCCCACTCCTGTCCATTTTAGTTCACTGATTCCTAAGATGTTGAAGTTTACTCTTGCTGTCTCCTGATTGACCACATCCAATTTACCTTGATTCATGGACCTAACATTCCAAGTTCCTATGCAATATTCTTTACAGCATCGGACTTCATTTTCACCACCAGACACATCCAAAACTTATTGCTGTTTCTGCTTTTGCCCAGCTGCTTCATTCTTTCTGGAGCTATTAGTAATTGCCCTCTGCTCTTTTCCAGTAGCATAACTTCCAACATGGGGGTCATCTTCCAGTTTCATATATTTTTGCCTTTTTATACTGTTAATGAAGTTCTCCAGGCAAGAATACTGGAGTGAGTTGCCATTTCCTTTTCCAGTGGACCACGTTTTGTCAGAACTCTTCACAGTGACCCATCTGTCTTGGGTGGCCCTGCACGGCATGGCTCATAGCTTCATTGAGTTATGCAAGCCCCTTCTCCATGACAAGGCTTTCATTCATGAAGGGGGATCTTTATGTATTACAGTTATTATGCCTTGCATATGTTTCTGGATTGTCATTTGTTTTCTTCTTCTTTTTAGGCCATATAGAATTTAACATTTTAAGATTTCTAACTTTAGACCCTCTCTTAGGCATTATTTAGCAAAAGGTAGAAGCAGAAATGAGTATTTTTAGGTTCCTGTACAAATTATCCTCCATATTTAACTTTCCTTTTTATCTTTGGTTTAAAATTTCTCTAAAGAATCATTGACCATACAACAGGGAAAGTACTTACTAAATCCATCAACTCTAGTGAGAAACATTACCAAAATGTTCTTTATTGGGAAAGAGGGAAAGGTTGTTGTTTCCCTAGGGCCCATTTTGAAATAGTGGGAGCATTTTTGATTCTCATATGACAGGAACATTCTACTGACACTCAGTGGATGGGGCCCAGAAGTACTAAACATCCTGCAATGCACAGCATAACGAAGACTTGTTCTTCCTGAATGCCAATAGCAGTTGCCATTGAGAATCACAGAGTTAGACTATCACCCAACTGTCTTAAACAAAAATACTGATGAAAATACTTCATAAAAATACTTGAAGAAAACACTATACAAAAACATGTTTTCAGTTGATGTATTTTCTCCACACTGTGTTTATATATGCAAGCTTAATGAATTGGAGCACATCAATTTCATGCTCTAATAATAAGTAACACAGGTTTGTGTTGAGTATGGGCATGCAGATATTCTGCATAAGACTGCTTATCATTTGGGCTTATCAAGAAAGTTATACTGCTGATTTGCTCAGAAAAAGTTGCAGAGGAAGCTGAGACAAATGAACTGAATTTGTCAACTGAGAGTAGTGATGCTGCAAAAGAAAGCTATTAGAGGACACGTCTATTCCCCTTCGTATCTCATCTTGTCTTTCATTCTATATTTGCCAGTAAGGACTGTGACCTCAGAGTGGCCAATTCAATTGCTTTTTGCTCAAGGTTAGTCTTCTGTTTCCTCTGGGTGCTGTTTGCTCTAATGCAAAAGCGGAGGGCAGAAAATAACCAAGTCTGTTTTTATCTGTAAGTGTATTATTCCCTGGAAATATAATTATTTTGTTCATTTAAAATTGCTTTTGATCAAACAGGTTGGTATAAACCAGATTTTTTTGGTTGCCTGCAGATGGCAGTGATTATTAACTTGTCATTCTAAATAAAAGGTGTTGATTTTACTTAGCAGTTCTAAAGTGCTATATTAATGGCAGTTTATTGTGTTCTAATAAAAATTAGTAAGATTTACATGCTGCCTTTGAAGAAGAGAGTTGATTTATATATTTAACATGATGTCATTTAAAATATTAGGTGACTAGACATGAAACACAAAAGACATTAAATTAACATACTTCACTGGATTATGCAAAACATTGAATAGTGACAAAAGTGTTTAAGAGCAGGATTTGATTATTGTGGCCAAATCCAGTAACGTATCTTGGAAAATTTGATTCCAAAAATATGTAAAACATGATAAACTTTGCACTCTGTTTTATCTCCAGAACAAGATGTAGCAGTAACAGTTGATTGTACCTTGACGATACTGGCAAGTCACATTCTGGAAGGCAGACAGCAGTGCTGTCCAAATAGAAGGAATTACCAAAAGGCAATGGAAAAAAATCTGAAAATGTAATCTTCCTCTTACATAATCTTTTGGATAATATATGCAATTCTAAGGTCATGAGGAGGACACAATGGAGCTGCAGAAGTCTGAAAAAGAGTCGACTAAAATGGTCAAGGGAAATGAGTAGGAATCATGTGCAGGTCGACTCAAAAGGCAGATCCTCATCAAAATGATAAAGGAGGAGTGGGAACGTGACCAGAATTATTTTTTCATGGTCAGTGACTATAACTTGACTTTTGAAAGTATAATATAGGGAATTTAAACAGAAGGGCTGGTTTCAGTTATGTACAGTCATGGAATATGCATATAAGATGAAACATAGTTTCCATCTTCATATGGGCAGAAAGAAAACGAGGAAAAAAGGGATAGAACTGAAGAGATGGGATATAGATCTACTAAAGAATGAATCATAATAGACCAAAAATTTCCCAAAGTTTTGCTTTAATATTAATACATAAACTTGGAAATCCTGTGTCTTCATTTTCAGTCTGTTCAAAATACTTTTGCATTTTGCTTTCGATTTCTTCTTTGACCCATGGGTTTTTTAGATGGGTGTTATTTAGCTTTCAAATATTTAGTAATTTTCCAGATTTCTTTCTGTTGTTGACTTCCTAATTTAATTCCATTGTGGTCAGAAAACATACTTTTGTTTTTCAAGAGTAATACTTCTTATGATTTGAAATCTTTTAAACATATTAAGGGTGTGTTTGTTTTGGTGGATGACTGTACAGAATGGAATTCTTTTTCTTTTTTTAATGTAGGTTTTATTATTATCATTTTAAAATTTTAACTCTGCTAGGTCTTCATTGGGACACATGGGCTTTCTCTAGTTGTGGTGCAAGGGTTTCTTGCTGCGGTGCTGGGCTCTAGAGTGCACAGGCTCAGTAGTTCTGGCTCACAGACTCTTTAGTTGCAGCATGGGCACACTTGCCCCATGGCATGTGGAATCTTAGTTTCCTGACCAGGGATTAATAGGTGTCCAGGAACTAATACAGGATTAGATCTGTCCTCTGTGTTGGAAGGCAGACTCCCAACCACTGGACCACCAGGGAAGTCCAAGAATGTGGTTCTTTGGCCTTGGATAGTCACTCAGTATGTTGTCAAGTTAAGTACAGCTAGTTGCTAGCTGTTGTAACAAACAAACACTCAGATTTCTGTGGCTTAACAAAATAAATGTTTTGATCTTTTTCACAGTCCAAAGAGTGTTTGATGGGCAGCTTTTCCTGTGATGATTCAGGTACCTAGACTGTTTTATTTGGTGGTTCTATCATCCTCCAAGGTATTCTCAAATTTCTATACCAAAAGTTCTGCTTTCAGCTGCTGCTGCTGCTGCTAAGTCGCTTCAGTCGTGACCGACTCTGTGCAACCCCACAGACAGCAGCCCACCAGGCTCCTTCGTCCCTGAGATTCTCCAGGCAAGAACACTGGAGTGGGTTGCCATTTCCTTCTCCAATGCATGAAAGTGAAAAGTGAAAGTGAAGTCGCTCAGTCGTGTCCGACTCTTTGCGACCCCATGAGTCCATCCTCCGTCCATGGGAGTTTCCAGGCAAGAGTACTGGAGTGGGGTGCCATTGCCTTCTCCTCTGCTTTCAGCTACTTAATAAGTAAAGAGAAAGAATACGGAAGATCCTATGAGAAGTTCAAGAAGTCAAGCCTGTAAGTGCTTTAAATTATTTCTACTCACTTTCTATCACCTGGAACTCTGTCACATGACCCAACCTAATAGTAAGGAGGGCAAGAAATACTGGTTAGAGATGTTCTCAAGAAGAGGAGAAAAAACATGGATATTGAACAGTGCCAGAATTCTCTACTGCAATACATTTAGAATTATCCGGAACTAGGTCACCTTAGATGAAGGCATACATCTCTCAGTTTCCTAAGCTTTCTGAAGTTGTTTACTCCTTTCATCTCTAAATAAAACATCTCAGTATTTCTTCCTGTCTAATTGCAGAAAATTGCAATCAAGTCCCTATAGGATTCCTGCTTGTCACCTATCATCCAACAGCTTTTTTCCTGACTTGATGGTTCATTTCTGCTGGTACAGGTTGTTCCAGTTCATGATAAATATGAACACAGCTTTCTTTCTTCATTTTTTAAGATCACACCAATAGAGAGCTTGTAGTTGTGATTATTAGCAAAGCATTACAAAGACTTAGGTGGAGAATCAAGAGGGAAATCCCAACATGGAAAAGAAAGTTACTTGACATTGCTGCTTGAAAGCTCCAGTAACCAAACCCTACCAAAGAAGCTGCTCCTTGGTTATTTCTCTCTGAATCCTAGGATCTAGCCTAATGGCATCATATGAAGGGCATAAACCTGTCTCCCAGTTTCTTCTTTTGCTCCTCCCCAAACCAACCAACCAGCCAACCATTTTTCAGTTGCCAGAAGAATCAACAAAATGATCATTTTAAGAAAATCAAACCTATTTGCCAGTCAATCAAATGACAAAACAATAGGAAATAGACAATCTGTCAAAAGGAAATGTCTTTTTTTTCCCCCCACCATATTAGAAACCAAAAAATTCCATTTTTTGAAATGACTCATTTCCTACACAAAGTCATTGGTTCTCACCTTGTCCATCTAAAAGTCTTTAAACAATTTCCCCAAATAACAATTTTCTCCCTAAAGTGCCCTCCTGCTTCCTAGAAAACTACCTTTTTTGGTCTTTGCAATGGTTTTTTATTCTCTCTGGCATTTTTCCTCCTCCCATCAGTGTATATTCTAATTAATGCTTTCATAATTTCAAGAAATTGTTTAAAAAGTATAAAGAAAACTTAACTTTCAAGGATATTTAGGAAAACAGCAGATGTTTTTAAATGTAACTGCACATTAGAATTACCTGAAGAGAATCTAAAACTTGTTCTTCAGACCATACTCTGGACCAATTAGCATGAAATGAGGAGGTCGGAGCTATAAATCAATATGCTTTTTAAAAATGTTCTTCAAGTCATTCCACTGTACAGCAAGATTAAAAACTACCAGGTTAAGGAGAGCTCCATTCTCCATTTTAAGGAGTTAACTTTTACATGATGGTCAAATTGCAACAAGACATATGTGTTTACAAAATTAGAGAGCCAGGTGTACATTTAGAGCCATTTCTCTTGGGAAATAGCCTACAGTTGGCTTGGGTGATCACTGATTGAAGATACTGACACGCTGAAATATGATGCACCGGCTTCCAAATGAAATGAGATTGCTATTTTCTCTGAAGGCGATAGCACCAGCTATGGTAATCACTTGACTGTCAAATTTGTATATTCCAAACCTCTCATTACCAGTTGAATTTTATCCATGGGTAATTAAAACACTTCACGATGACTATAATTTAAAGCAAAATAAATTTTATTAAATTTCTTATGGCTCAGATTATTAGACAGCTGGTAAAGCTTTCATAGTCAGTGATGTAAAATAAATGCAAGAATGATTCAATAGCCTTAAAGAGATAGTAAGGACTTCCCTAGTGGCTCAGATGGTAAAGAATCTGCCAGCAATGCAGATCTGGGTTTGATCCCTGGGTCTGGAAGATCTCCTGGAGAAGGGAATGGCAACCCACTCTAGTATTCTTGCCTGGAGAATTTCACGGACAGAGGAACCTGGCAAGCTACAGTCCATGGGGTTGCAAAGAGTCAGATACAGCTAAGCAACTAACTTTCACTTTTTCAAGAGATTTTAAACTCTCAGCCCACCCAGTGTCTAACCCTCTATTAATAAATTCACTTCAATATTAGTTTTCTGGGCCCAGAATTACCTCTTAAAAGAGTGAAAATTGTCTGAACTTCTAGAATTCTACTTTTTCCAAAATTCAATACATGTATATAAAAGAATTAGAGAATTGGACCCATAGATATGATATGTACAGAGTTGTTCCTTCAAGGTGTCTGTCTTACTCTACTTTCAACTCTTGCTGATCAGAGACGGAGTGACTGCGTTCCCTCCACTGTGGCTCCCCTTCTTAATTCCACATCTGTATGGAGTATCATTACAATTTAGTTTTTCCAAATCAGAAACTTCCAGGCCATCTTTGATTTTTTAATTCTCCCTTACTGCTTAACTCCAGGGTCATCAAAATAATAATTTCTCACTTTGGAATATCTGTCAGATATTTTGCCTCCCCCGTGTTTTCACTGCTGCTTTTGAAGATCAGGCCTTTATTGCTGAACCTTCTGGTTGATGTCCCAACTTTCAGCAATCTTTCTCAATTCACCTTTCTCTTTCATGAACTTTGCCTTCTTGGTCCACCATTTCAGCAAAGTCACCAACTCCTCAGCCTGCTTCTTAGGGCCTATGTAAGGAGGATATTCTCTGACTTTCCAACCTATTTCTTACTATTCCAATACCCACAGATGCTGATGGTGTAGATTTTCCATGTTGGTGTTCAGTTGCTAAGTCATGTCCTACTCTATACATTATACTCTGCAAGGCTCCTCTGTCCATAGTATTATTTCCTAGGCAAGAATACTAGAATAGGTTGCCATTTCCTTCTCCATGGGATGTGCCCATCCCAGAGATCAAACCTGTGTCTCTTGCATTGGCAGGCAGATTCTTTACTGCTGAGCCACCAGGGAAGCCCAGATTTTCCATAGAAGAGTCGTAAAAGAAAATTTTTTAAATGGGAGCATGGTCTTAAGAGATGATTATTATTTTGAAAATTGCCTCCAGTGTAACACATTCCCCAAAGATGCAGTCTAGTTAATTTACAGAAATCAACAGCAATTTACTTACTTCTCCCAGAACCATCTGCTCTGTGCCTTGTGTGTGTCACTGCCGCTTGCCTCAGCTATAAAGAAATGATAGTAACTCCTGATCCCCATTCACTCCCTGTCACAATGAGCTGGCAAAGGAGACGGTAGCCAGATAGATTTGGAACTTATTAGTACAGGTTAATGTGTCAAAAAGATGTTATTTTCAAAATTGAAATAGAGTGTGCAAAGCTGACCCTTCAAAGATTGGCTCCTCCCACACTTACGAAGGTAGCCCTGAAGTTGCTAATCAGTGTGTTAGCTTTGCCTCAGCTGCATCTCCTCCCTGAAGGTGCCTTAGTCTTCAAAACCTGCCCCCACCCCTAAGGGGCAGGCCACAAGGCTCAGATTCTCTGCCTTATAAACCACTCCTCCCAGCCCCTTGCATTCAAGGCAAACGGAGAGTAAACCCAAGGAGAGCTAAACTTTGTTCCTAAGCCAGTAGCCTACAGCTTGGCTGAGTCAATTATGCTTACTCTTCAGTAATACCTACAGTAACACCCAGAGGACTGCGCCAGGCCGGTTAATGGTAACTGAAGAATGCAAAAAAATCAAATAAAAACAAAATGAAAAAGCCCTGGAAAAATTTAAGTGCAGTTTCATCAACATTTGCTCATTTTGTTTCATTTATTTCCCCTTGCTCAGATGGTAAAGCGTCTGCCTACAATGCGGGAGGCCTGGGTTCGATCCCTGGGTTGAGAAGATCCCCTGGAGAAGGAAATGGCAACCCACTCCAGTACCTTTGCCTGGAAAAGCTCATGGACAGAGAAGCCTGGTAGGCTACAGTCCATGGGGTCACAAAGAGTCGGACATGACTGAGTGACTTCACTTTCAATTTCCCTCTCTTAAGTTTTTAAAACAAGTCCATGACATCGTATTGTTTCACTGTGTAAAATTAATTAAATGAGACCAGTAGACTGAGGTGACTCTAAAGCTGTGGAGGTCTACATAAGCAAACCAAAGTCTAAGTCTGTCAGAGCCTCAACAAGTTACAATATTGAAACTGAAGGACAACCAATCACAGGCAGCCAATGAGGCTTTGGGCTGTAGCCAATCAATAATTTTCTTACTTTGCTTCTACCTTTTCTCTATAAAAGTCCCCCTGATGGCCTGTTTGTGGAGTGCTCCTAACAACTTTTGGTTTGGCTTTGTCTGATGCCCATCAATTTTTGCTCAAATAAAATCTCAAAATATAATATGCTTCCATTTAACAATCTTTAAATGCTTCATTATGCATCATCATTATGGCATCACCGACTTGATGGACATGAGTTTGAGCAAGCTCAGGGAGTTGGTGATGGACAGGGAAGCCTGGCGTGCAGTCCATGGCGTCACAAAGAGTTGTACAGGACTGAGTGACTGAACTGATGCATCTTTAACACATGAAGTTTTGTTGACATTTTAACTGAATTAATAGTGTAAGGGAGGAAAAATAATTTTTCCTCTATACTTCTAAGTTCTTGGTTGAAATTGTTTGTAATAAAAGAAAAACAAATTATAAGCATGTATCCCTTATGTATCAGTTCAGTTCAGTTCAGTCGCTCAGTCGTGTCTGACTCTTTGTGACCCCATGAATCGCAGCACACCAGGCCTCCCTGTCCCTCACCAACTCCTGGAGTTCACTCAGACTCACGTCCATCGAGTCAGTGATGCTATCCAGCCATCTCATCCTCTGTCATCCCCTTCTCCTCCTGCCCCCAATCCCTCCCAGCATCAGAGTCTTTTCCAATGAGTCAACTCTTTGCATGAGGTGGCCGAAGTACTGGAGTTTCAGCTTTAGCATCAGTCCTTCCAATGAAGACCAGGGCTGATCTCTTTGCAGTCCAAGGGACTCTCAAGAGTCTTCTCCAACACCACAGTTCAAAAACATCAATTCTTTGGCGCTCAGCTTTCTTCACAGTCCAACTCTCACATCCGTACATGACCACTGGAAAAACCATAGCCTTGACTAGACAGACCTTTGTTGGCAAAGTAATGTCTCTGCTTTTGAATATGCTAAAACAAGACCAGGAGCTGACTGTGGCTCAGATCTTGAACTCCTTATGCCAAATTCAGACTTAAATTGAAGAAAGTAGGGAAAACCACTAGACCATTCAGGTATGACCTCAATCAAATCCCTTATGATTATACAGTGAAAATGAGAAATAGATTAAAGGGACTAGATCTGATAGATAGAGTGCCTGATGAACTATGGACAGAGGTTTGTGACATTGTACAGGAGACAGGGATCAAGACCATCCCCATGGAAAAGAAATGCAAAAAAGCAAAATGGCTGTCTGGGGAGGCCTTACAAATAGCTGTGAAAAGAAGAGAAGCGAAAAGCAAATGAGAAAAGGAAAGATATAAGCATCTGAATGCAGAGTTCCAAGAATAGCAAGGAGAGATAAGAAAGCCTTCTTCAGCGATAAATGCAAAGAAATAGAGGAAAACAACAGAATGGGAAAGACTAGAGATCTCTTTAAGAAAATTAGAGATGCCAAGGGAACATTTCATGCAAAGATGGGCTCGATAAAGGACAGAAATGATATGGACGTAACAGAAGCAGAAGATATTAAGAAGAGGTGGCAAGAACACACAGATGAATTGTACAAAAAAGATCTTCACGACCCAGATAATCACGATGGTGTGATCACTCACCTAGAGCTGGACATCTTGGAATGTGAAGTTCAGTGAGCCTCAGGAAGCATCACTATGAACAAAGGTGATGGAATTCCAGTTGAGCTATTTCAAATCCTGAAAGATGATGCTGTGAAAGTGCTACACTCAATATGTCAGCAACGTTTTCACTCAGCAGTGGCCACAGGACTGGAAAAGATCAGTTTTCATTCCAATCCCAAAGAAAGGCAATGCCAAAGAATGCTCAAGCTACCTCACAATTGCACTCATCTCACACGCTTGTAAAGTAATGCTCAAAATTCTCCAAACCAGGCTTCAGCACTACGTGAAACCGTGAACTTCCTAATGTTCAAGTTGGTTTTAGAAAAGGCAAAGGAAGCAGACATCAAATTGCCAACATCCTCTGGATCATGGAAAAAACAAGAGAGTTCCAGAAAAACATCTATTTCTGCTTTATTGACTATGCCAAAGCCTTTGACTGTGTGGATCACAATAAACTGTGGAAAATTCTGAAAGAGATGGGAATACCAGACCACCTGACCTGCCTCTTGAGAAACCTGTATGCAGGTCAGGAAGCAACAGTTAGAACTGGACATGGAACAACAGACTGGTTCCAAATAGGAAAAGGAGTACGTCAAGTCTGTATATTGTCACCCTGCTTATTTAACTTATATGCAGACTTTATTTTTTTGGGCTCCAAAATCACTGCAGATGGTGACTGCAGCCATGAAATTAAAAGACGCTTATTCCTTGGAAGGAAAGTTATGACCAACCTAGATAGCATATTCAAAAGCAGAGACATTACTTTGCCAACAAAGATTCGTCTAGTCAAGGCTATGGTTTTTCCAGTGGTCATGTATGGATACCAGAGTTAGACTGTGAAGAAGGCTGAGCACCGAAGAATTGATGCTTTTGAACTGTGGTGTTGGAGAAGACTCTTGAGAGTCCCTTGGACTGCAAGGAGATCCAACCAGTCCTTTCTGAAGGAGATCAGCCCTGGGATTTCTTTGGAAGGAATGATGCTAAAGCTGAAACTCCAGTACTTTGTCCACCTCATGTGAAGAGTTGACTCATTGGAAAATACTCTGATGCTGGGAGGGATTAGGGGCATGAGGAGAAGGGGACGACAGAGGATGAGATGGCTGGATGGCATCACTGACTCGATGGACTTGAGTCTGAGTGAACTCCGGAAGTTGGTGATGGACAGGGAGGCCTGGTGTGCTGCGATTCATGGGGTCGCAAAGAGTCGGACACAATTGAGCGACTGAACTGAACTGAACTGAGAGTACATCATGAGAAACACTGGGCTGGAAGAAGCACAAGCTGGAATCAAGATTGCCGGGAGAAATATCAATAACCTCAGATATGCAGATGACACCACCCTTATGGCAGAAAGTGAAGAGGAACTAAAAAGCCTCTTGATGAAAGTGAAAGAGGAGAGTGAAAAAGTTGGCTTAAAACTCAACATTCAGAAAACTAAGATCATGGCATCTGGTCCCATCACTTCATGGGAAATAGATGGGGAAACAGTGGAAATGGTGTCAGACTTAATTTTTGGGGCTCCAAAATCACTGTAGATGGTGATTGCAGCCATGAAATTAAAAGATGCTTACTCCTTGAAAGGAAAGTTATGGCCAACACTTATGTATTCTGATAACCAAAAAAAAAAAAAAAATGCAAGAGCTGCATATAAGGATAGAGTTTATTTGGAGCCTTAAGAATTATAATTTCCCCCTTAATCTCTTAATATAATAAACTATATATACAATATAAAATTAATAAATTGCAATAAATATTAATATATTATTGTATATCATATCTATAATATTAATATAGTATAATAATAATTTATTGTGATATTTATATCATTATATAATTAATATATTAAGATGATTATAATAAAGTATAATATTAACATAATAGAAATATAAATATACAAATTAATATTATATTATAAATTAATATTGCTGTGTATTATAATAATTATATATAAATATAGCTTCCCTTGTGGCTCAGCTGATAAAGAATCTTCCTGCAATGCTTGAGACCTGGGTCTGATCCCTGGGTTGAGAAGTTTCTCTGGAAAAGGGAAAGGCTACCCACTCTAGTATTCTGGCCTGGAGAATTCCATGGACAATCCATGGGTAGCAAAGAGTTGGACACAACTGAGTGACTTTCACTGTCATATATTAATGGATTTTTATATATATTATGTTTTATATTAAAATTTGTTCTCTATTTGTTCTCTGACATACAAACCCATTTAAATATATTTTATATTAATGGATTTTTCAATATTAATCTTTTCTCTATATCTTGGATAAACTTAACTTAGTCATATTTATTTTTAAAAGATTGTTGTTGAATGTTGTTTGTTAGTATCCTATTTAAGATTTGGAGTGGTCCTTGATATTCTGTGTATGTAATCTTCATCAGGCTTTTGTTTCAATGTTGTGCTCACTTCAATAAAAGAATCTAGGAGTTTTGCATTTTTGTTTTTTTAGTCTATGATTTAGAGCACTTTGAATAGATTGGCACTATCTATTCTTTAATAGTTGGAAGATTATCATATGTGATGGCTTATATAGATCTAGTGCTTATATGGGAGCAGGGTAATTCAACTATTTCACTATTTCTTCTAGCAAAGTGACATGGTTAAATATACTTTCAAAAAGCCTTTGCTGGTGTCACTTTTCCATAAATTGTATTTTCCTGGAAAATTACACATTTCTTTGAGGTTTTCAATATATCTGTTCTCTATTTGGCATACAACTGTGAAGTAATCTCTAAGATTTTAAATTTCCTCTGTTTTGGTTGTTGGTTCTGAGTTGCAGTTTCTTATTTTAGTTGTATGTTCTTAAAATTCTTGTTAAGGTTAGCTAGTTGTTTGCCTATTTTTAAAATCTTTTGAAGTAACATTATTTTTTCATTTTAAATTGTTCTTTTTACTAACATTAATTTATGCTTTTATTAATTTATTTCTTTTGATTTTTTGTGGCATATACTTTCTTGTTCTTTTTCTAGTTTTGAGTTGGATGATTAATTTTTATTTTCAGTTTATGGATATTTAATATTATCAATTTCCCTGTGATCACTGTTCTACTTGTACCCCATAGATTCCAATATATATTTTCATCAATATTTTTGAAGAAATTCTGCAATCAGTTTGTACTTCTATTTTGACCCAACAATGGTATAATAGTGAGTTTTTAAATTTCCAAGTAGAAGGATTATTCAAGTTTTATTATGAATTTATGGTTTATTGCATTGTTAATAGATATTTTTGATTATCTTTATTTGATGAGATGTTTTCTATGAACAGTTTTTAAGAGTGTCCCATGTTCACTTGGAAAATAACATGATGTTATCTAAGTTTTTGTTTATTCTTGCTTCTCCTTCTTGTAGTTTCTGAATTTTGAAGGTTGTTGCTATGTTATTTGGGTACATAGATGTATTATGGCTTTTTGTAAATTGTGGCCTTTAGCATTAAAACTTGTCCTTCTTTGTCTTCCTCAATGCCTTTTGGGTTGAAGTATTGCCACACATCTAGATCCCAGGTTTTGATTTGTATTCATAGTATACTCTTGCTCATCCTTTTATTGTCAGTCTTTTGGAATTACTTTATATCTTGTATTCTGCAGTTATATTGACTTTTTTTGGAATCACTCTGAACATTTAAAAACACCTTTTCTGATTATAAAAGTAAATGTGCTTTCTGTGAAACAAATGGTAACTATAGAAAGTATAAAGAAGAAAAAAAACAAAGCACTTCTAACCCTCCACTCCAAGGACAACTGCTATTAGCGTTGTACTTCATTTACCTGTTTTTCTCTTCTTTGTAAAACATTTCTGATACAGTATTTCTATTTTATATGTTGCCCATTTTAAAAAAAGCATTATTTTTCAGGACATGAATTGCATCTTCCACTTGTTTTCAGAACCATCAATGGCAGTAAATTCATTTTTCTTGTGCGCCCACATACAAGTATTCAGAATGCCCATGCATGCATTTATGCTGAAGTACATACATTTTTTTTTGAAAACTGATGTAGGGTTTCTTATTGCAAACTTAAGTCCTACAAATTCTGTGATATGTGGACTATGTTGTCTGCTCTCTGGTTTGGCTAGCTTCTTCAATAGTGGGTCAAGATGAACAGTGACAACTGACCTCCAAACTGGGATTCTTTTGAGATGGAGATGGCACTATTAATATTTAGCTCAGGATAAGAGGCATAAACCAAGAGAGTCCAGGGAAAACTCGAATCTATAATCATCTTATAGATGAGCTCCATCCTGAGGATTCTTCCAGACATGCCTCCTGGTAGGCTGCCTACATTCTGGTACAGTTGAGGATGATGGGGTTTTAGACCTTCTCTCTCCTTTTTTTTTTTTGTTTGTTTGTTACATATATTCTTTCTTCTCAGCAGTCTGATTCTTGTCTAACTAATTGATGTTTTTATTGCAGTAGTCAAGAATTCTCTATTTGTTATGATTATTGATCTTTCCTTGATGTTCTTCAACTTCCAGTTTGGTTTTCATGGTGAATGCAAGGGTTTGAAGAAGTTCTTGTGATAATGACCGGTCTTTTTCTAGCTTTGTGTTTTCCCACTTCCTAGACTGTCTGTTCAATATATTACTTGTGCAAATGGCCTTTGTCATAATTTTGTCCTGTTTCTATACATTCTGTGTACAGTAGACACATTGAAGATGCTGGAGACATCTCTATTAAATATTTCTTTTTAAAAAGTTTTTATTGGAGTATAGTTGATTTATAGTGTGTTCAGGTGTACACCAAAGTGAATCAGTTAAACATATACATACATTCACTCTTTTTTAAAAAGATTTTTTCCCATTTTTTCCTGTATTTTTTTCAATACAGAGTATTGAACAGAGTTCTCTGTGCTATAAGTAGGTTCTTATTAATTACCTATTTTATATATATTAGGGTATATATGTCAATCCCAATCTCCCAATTTATCCCTTGTCCCCTGGTAGCCATAAATTTGTTTTCTGCATCTGTGACTCTATTTCTATCTTATATCTATTAAATGTTTCTTTAATCTGCAAAACATCTGTGAGCTCATATTAATGAGCTTGACAACTTGCTTGACATATTAATGTTCTTGGTTACTGCACATTCAACTTCATAGAGCTGAATGAGAGCATAAGTCTGATCAGTTAAGTAGGTAATTACAGTTCGTGTCTACTTGGCAGAATGATGGTATCAGTAGTTATAATAGCAAGAAACAACAAAAGCCCCAGTGAACAGCAAATTCTAGACATGGTCAGATTTTTCTCTAACCAAGATGGTTTTCTCAACAGTTGTGTCATAAGCAAGGCCTTCCCTGGTGGTGTTAGTGGTAAAGAACCCACCTGCCAGTGCAAGAGATGTAAAAGCCGTGGGTTCAATCCCTGAGTCGGAAAGATCCCCTGGAGGAGGGTATGGTAACCCACTCTAGTATATTTGCCTGGAGAATTCCATGAAGAGAGGAGCCTGGCGGGCTGCAGTCTGTAAGGTCACAAAGAGCGGGACATGACTGAAGCGGCTCAGCACAGCACATCGCAGCACAGCAGCACAAGCAATGGTGTCATCGGTGTTTACGGCCCAGTTGAAATTCTGACCACTGAGCTTCCGAATCTTGAGGATGTGGGAGAGCCACCACCAGCATGGTCATGGACCTGTGATATGTCTGCACTGCCTTCATGAAGGGCTTTCACCACATGGTCCAGCATGCCACAAAACATGCCATCATTCAGCTATCAAAATGAATATGGGTGAAGAAGATGTAGATGGAATTTATCTAAATCTTGTCCAAGATGCAGAAAACTTGTTTCAATTGTTCACAAACATGAGAAGCATCAGTTACCCTTCTTGTTCTTACTAATCTTATGTTTCCCTTGAACTTAACATTGAAATGATTGACCCTTGGTTAATGAAGTATTCTGCACACAAAAAGACGTCTCTAGTCCCTAGACATCAAGTATTTCTTCTTCAAAAGGAGGATTAATACATAATACAACACTGCTTCTTGTGTCAAATAAGGTCAATAAATTTCATTTGGCAGTAAGCATCCTGTCAAAGCTCTAAGCTGTGGCAATGGCAGTTGGCTCATGGACAATACCGAGACCAGTGATATTTCCAGACGTGTTTGTGCCCCAGCATTGGGAATCATGAAAGCTCTCCTGTGGTGGTCTGCCAACTAGCTAAAGTAATCCCCTGCAATTTTGTTCATCTTCAAACCAAATTTTTAACAGATGATCTCCTTATACTTCACCTAGATTTTTGGTTTGCTTGTCTTACCAAGTTTGATGAATTGAATCATCAAACTTAAGCTCAACTGTACATTTGAAACCAAAAATCATGGGGTAACTTGATTATTATCTGTGGTCAATCATGTGTCTATAAAAGTGAAATATCTTTCATGATCCTTTCCCCCTGAGCATTGGCAATGATCTCAGCCTTCTTATCCTGGGAGAGACCCTCTTGAATCTTTGGTATCTATGACATGGGATAAGTGCCAATTTAATTTCATGTCTCTTCAACATGGTTTCTGGGGAAGATCGATCTGGCTCATTAGAGGAAGACAGACACAAGAGCCACCGCATTCAATAATCTTATTATTTCAAAGTATAAAAATATAAAAGCTGGGCTTCCCTGGAGGCTCATTGGTAAAGAATCTGCCTGCCAGTGTAGGAGACACAGGTTTGATCCCTGTTCTGGGAAGATCACACATGCCATGCATGCCATCACACTAAGCCCATGCACCACAACTACTGAGCCTGTGCCCTAAAGCCTGGGACCTGCAGCTCCTGAAACCAGGGGCCACAACTCCTGAAGCCCACATGCCCTGGAGCCCGAGCTCTGCAACAGAAGCCATTGCAATGAGGAGTCCGTACACAGCAGCTAGAGGAAAGCCCCCGCAGCAGCAAAGACCTAGAACAGCTAAAAATAAATGAATACAATTAAAAGAAAACAAACTCGATGAACTCAATCTTATCAAAATAAACACTGCATCAAAAACATCTTGAAGAAGTGGAAAAGGCAATCACTGAATATATTTTCAGTGCATATTCCCAGCAGAGGGTTAGTGCTAGGATACACAAGAACTCCTTCAAATCAATAGGAAGAAGACAAAGTCAGTTGAAAGATGGGGAAAAAACGTATGGGATAATTTACAGAAGATCAGAAAAGTAAACCTGAGTAATCAATAAAATGTTAAAAGATGTTCCATTTCATTACAAATCAGAAAACATAAAAATCACAATCACTACTCCATCATGAAAAAAATGTGATGATGAAGAGTCCAAGTGCTAGCAAAGATGTGGATTGATGAAAATTCTTTGTATGCAGCTTGAGGAAGTTTGAATTGGTATGCCATTTTGGAGAACAAACTGGCAATATCTAGGAAAGTTAAAAGAAAATCCCCTGACCACGAATGCTGAGAGTGTATCCTGAAGATTTTCGTACCAGCGTATCCAGGGAGATGTATGCCAGTGTTATTAATGGTCTTTTTCACTGAGCATTGTTCAGTTATTGTAATTTAGATTATGCAGGTCATTACAAAACTTTAAATTAGAATGATTTAGCTATATGAATAATTAATTAATATAATTTATATTAATATAAAATAAATGGACGCTTGGCAAAAATACCCAATGGTTCTAATGCACTCATTCACTTCCTTTGCATTTATCATGTGCCTACCACATGCTACCTGGTATATTAATGCTGTGGTAAATGAGATGAATGAGGGACTGTAGCTACTAGTTATTAATGGAAGTTGAAAAATTACTCAAATACTCTTATCCCTGCTCTTATGAATGTTACTGTCCAGAGGTAAGCTGTGACTCTGCAGGGGATGTGACACTTTCTAGACAAATGCACCTCTGTCTCCTGTTGTCTTTCTCTTGTGATCATAGATGGATAATACGCAGTAATCACTGGCTGATGGGGATCAGTGATAAAGTTTTTGCTTACCTATATCCTGGGCTTTCATCTGTTAAAAGGCATTATAGACATCCATTTAGTCACTAGCAGGAAATGAATATCAGATACAAAATGGCTTGCGAAATTACAAAGCACAGACAGAAATAATTTCCTGAAGTTCCATCTTTCAGAGCGGTTCCATTCTTGGCTTCTAAGATGCAGAGGAAATAAGAATAAAACCTGATAAAGAAGGTAAAAACATTTCTTCAGTACTTTTAGTACAGTATCTAATGCATTGCTCCTAAATCTTTTCAGAGGAAAATGATGTGTTTTTTAAAGATTTTTTTTTTTTTAAATCAGAGAAGGATGTTGACAACATCTGTGTCCCATTTATCAAATGCAGTGTCCTATATATATTTCAAGATGGCAAACTGATTTTTCTATTCAAGATATTCACCAAAGTCATGAACACTTCTTTCTTGGTTGGTAAATTGGATTTTAATCTCTTAATCTTGATTTCAGGGCCTGCAGTGTTGATCTCATTGAACCTGTTTATGGGATGGAAATATTGCAGGCAATCTATGTCCTTCTTCTATTTAGAGATGAATACTTTTGTGTGAATTTTGGGTGAAAATAACCTCAGATTATCGGCAACATGAAAAATGTTTCTGCTTCAATAAAATGATTCCTGCTTGTAGCATATGTGCCCCAACTGTGCATCTCTGGATAGATGTCTCTGGCTTTGTGCAGCAGCAACGAGAAGAAAAGAGACTTTTTTTTTTTTTTTGCTTCTAGTCTTACTAGAACACTTTTGGAGAATCTCTGCTGTCCATAGTTACTTCTTGTTTGCCCTGTTGCTGCAGAAGGGATCCATTCCTTGAGACTGCTCCTGCTGCTGCTAAGTCGCTTCAGTCGTGTCTGACTCTGTGCGACCCCATAGACGGCAGCCCACCAGGCTTTGCCATCCCTGGGATTCTCCAGGCAAAAACACTGGAGTGGGTTGCCATTGCCTTCTCCAATGCATGAAAGTGAAAAGTGAAAGTGAAGTCGCTCAGTAGTGTCCGACCCTTCGCGACCCCATGGACTGCAGCCTACCAGGCTCCTCCGTCCAGCTATTTTATTCCAATACACTTTGTGTTCTTACTACTCTACAGAAGCAGAGTGAAGTCACATAGAAAATTTAGTATTGGCATCAAGATTTGTGATGCCACACACACACAGATGTGGAAGGTTTATTGCTTATGTGATGTGGCTTTCTGGGCAGAGCATGGCTTGAGAAGCAAAGGAAGGAGACTGGCTTGGGGTGTTCATTCAAGTTGGGGGCTGGGGTGAGGGTTCCCACATGCAGGAATGACCTTGTGTAGTTTAATTTTTCAGTACAGCCAAAGGAAAAAGCACCCAGAGTTTCTTATCAGCCAGCCCAGATGTGGGGCACATGACTCTCTGCGACCCCATGGACTGTAGCCTTTCAGGCTCCTAGGCAAGAATACTGGAGTGGGTTGCCAAGCCCTAATCCAGGGGATTCTTGTGACCCAGGGATCCAGTCCAGGTCTCCTGCTTCTCCTGCATTGGCAGGCGGGTTCTTTACCACTAGTACCACCTGGGAAGCCCAAAAAGTTGTTAGTAAACATTAAAAAAAAATGAAATCGATTCTCTTATACTATGTGTATCCTCTGCTCCTATCACAGCAATGACCCCCACCCTCCTTTACATGAGAGAATAAGGAATAAATCTGTTTTTACAAAGACATCTATGCTTAAAAATCCATTCCTACCTGATATACAAAGCGCATCAGATCATGAATTCTTTAACTTGGACTCATTTTCTTGATTTATTTGTAACATTGGTTTTGTTTTGGCTGTGCTGGCCCTTCACTGCTGCTCAGGCTTTCCTCCTAGGTGTGGCAAGCGGGAGCACTCTCTGGTTGCTGTGTGCGGGCTTCCTGTTGTGGTGGCTTCCCTTATGGGGCACAGGTTCTAGGGTGCACGGGCTTCAGTAGCTGTGGCGCATGGGCTTAGTTGCTCCATGGCATGTAGGATCTCCCGGGATCAGGGGTAGGATTGGATCCGTGTCTCCTGCATTGGCAAGCAGATTTTTCACCACGGAGCCACCACGGACACTCCAACATCAGGTATTGTACTAAACTTTCTCTAAATTTAACACTTACTTACTTATCTTTTAATGTATTGCTTTTAAAATTTTATTGATTTTTATTATTATTTTGGCCATGCTCTTGCCTGGAAAATCCCATGGACGGAGGAACCTGGTGGGCTGCTGTTCATGGGGTCGCTAAGAGTCAGACACGACTGAGCGACTTCACTTTCGCTTTTCACTTTCATGCTTTGGAGAAGGACATGGCAACCCACTCCAGTGTTCTTGCCCAGAGAATCCCAGGGATGGGGGAGCCTGGTGGGCTGCCGTCTATGGGGTCGCACAGAGTCGGACACGACTGAAGCGACTCAGCAGCAGCAGCAGCAGCAGCAGCATGCAGCATATGGGATCTTAGTTCTCCATCCAGGGATTGAACCCAGCCCCATGCATTGGGAGTGCAGAGTCTTAACCACTGGACTGTCAGGGAAGTCCCTACTTACATGTTTTTTGATGCTTAATTTTTTTTTTTTAGCACTTAGTATTTTCAAGTACAGTTAAAAATATGTGTTTATTAGCCCAAATCTGATTAAACAGTTTTAAAACGAGCTGTCAGATTGAGGTCAAACAGTGAATCTGGTCCTAATTAATACTTGGAATATCTGAGGAGATAGAAGGTGACATGAACAGGAAGAAAGCAGAGAGAATACAGGGCACCATTATCTTCTGCAGGTTTGTAAGAGAACCCACAAAAGGGAAAATAGCATGGGCAGAGAACACCTTTTTTTCCTCCTTCTGCCAGAGAGGGTGGAGGGTTTCTAGGCAAGGTGGAGGAAATCATCCAAGAAGAAAACTAGAGAGAGAAGTATTCCTGGAATTGGTAGGGGCGGATCAAGCCCAGTGATGACTGTGGATGGGAAGTCAGTGTGCAGCTCAGCAGGGACAGGAAGACGTGTCTGGAGTCATCATAGGCAAAGGCTCTGCCTGCCAGCTCTGGGAGAAGCTCTTCTTCCTGGGAAGGTGTGGAGCAGCCCCAGCTCTGGCTGGGGTGGAGACTAGAGCTTTAGGACTAAGATGATGGAAAAACTGGCAAGGGTGTTTGTGAATTTCACAAGGCTGAGAAGATCATGATCTAAAATAGAAATATGAGGAGACAGGTGAAACAAAATGAAATGGTTACTTTGGAGTCATGTTTCATACCAGGGGATGGATAAAAAATGGTGAAGACGCTTAGTAATTCTTAGGAGAAAAACAGCAAAGTAAGTTGGGAACAAAATTCCAGATTATATTCATTAATATGTTCACACATTCAGTCATTATACATGACCGAATTGGTTGTATGCTTATTATGTACCAGTGTCTAGGTACAGGGAATAAAAAGGTGGGAAAGATGAGGCTCTCCCTGAAGGGGCTGGTGGTCTAGTCCAGTGCTTGGAAGGATGGAGGGATAATGTCTTGACTAGAAGCAAGTTCTGGGGAAGTTAGGAGACAGAGACTGAAACCAGACACATTCTAAGATTATGTTTACATAGGCTTTAGGAAGAAGGAATGTTACTTTTTGCTTTTTCTAATTGATAAGGTGCTATCTGTGGATACATTTTTCTAGAAGGAAAATTTACTTTTAAAATAGATAGAGATATAACTTAAATCTGAGCTAGGGGCTTCCCTGAAATTCAAGACATAGGCAAAATGGGTGTAGAACTTCAATTTTCTGTGAATTCCCAAGGGCAAGAGTGGGGAAGGAGCTAATTATTAATCTTAAGATCACTCCATCTATGGAGTGTGGATCCTCACAACTCTTACATAAAACTCCATCTGCAGGCCCCATATTGTCCTGTGGAACCATGGCATAATCTGGGTTTTCTTGGGGGTGACAACCACAAAAAGAGACGAAGAAGTGAGGCTTTGTCTGCTCATGGAAGGTCAACCCACTGCATAGCTTTGGGCAAATGGAGTTACTCTGGGGCTGTGATTTAGGGAAACTGAAAAATCACCTTTAGCCCCACAGCTGTCTGTCCTACTTGCCATTTATGGCATGTAAAGTTTCACCAGCAAAGACTCATTTATTTGGATTAGAACTATGTACGCGTCCATAGAAGGGACAATGGGGAGCCAAAACTTTCCATTAGAACTTGAGAAGGTGAGTTTTCATCGTGAAAACAAAATGAGCCCTTGTGGCTGAGACACAGAACTTGGTGGGTTTTGGTGGTAGTGTAGAAGGAAGGACCAGTCCTGGGTATTAAGATCTATTCAGTAAGAGATAGCCCAGGAGGGTGCAGCTGTGCTTACTGATTTCAGTAGCAGGCAGAAAGAGGACACAGGGACCCAGAGAGATGGGGACTTAGTGGGGGTGAGAAAAGGGAAGTGAGTGCAAGGTCAGAGTGGAGGGCTGGTGATACTAAAACTTGTTTTGTTCATTAACTCAACTCCCCAGGGTCCCAGCCCTTTGGTAAATTCCATTTTGAATTATTTTTCTCCACTCTTTTTTTTTTTTTTTAGTATTTAATTTGTGTGTGTGTGTGTGTGTGTAGTTTAGCATTACCTTGTCTTTCTCTGGGCACGTTGTCAGCATCACCTAGTTTGGACTAAGATCCAAAATTTCTGTATAAATGTCCTTCCTAATATTCAGGAAATTTATACTTTTTTCAGAAGCCAGTGTCCTTTGGCAGTAATAGTGGAGTGTTTGCAGCAAAAAGCATTTAAAGATGATATAGTGTGGCATCACTTCACCAAATGCTATTTCAGCTTCAGGCATTGTACACAGAGACTATGGGAAAACAGTTCCAACGGTGGTTAATAAAGCTTGGTGCATTTTTGCACTTAACTATTAACTAAAGAGTTATAGATATTTAAGCAGAATATCAAGTGGTAAAGCCAGCTGTGTCCATGAACAAGGAGTATTCAAGAAAACCACTCTGCAGACACCATCTGAGTTTCAATAATGAGAACCTTCAGTAAATGCCTGTGCTGGGAGAAATGTTTTATTAATGCCATGTTACTGGTTGTTTTAGAAATGCTTTTAAAAATGGCTCTTGAAGCATCCATGAAACTGAGAAGTGCAAGGGCAAAGTGGGACTAACAAAGAGTGTTGTCTGGGGCCTCTCCAGGCAGAGACCAGGCCAGGTGAGAAGATGCTGTGGGCTGAGGATGGCTGAATAGGGCCACAGGGCACTCGGAGGGTGAGGAAGCAGGGCTCTGTGCCTCAGGGGTCAACACTGTGACGGCTTATTTCTACAAGAGTGGGTATGTTTCCAGCATCCAGATTCTGTGCTATTTGTTTTCTTGTCTATCCCAATGCCAGTATTATAATAGTCATATACTACCGTTTTATAATAAATCTTGATACTGGGGTATTTTTTTTTTTAACAGAAGTTTAGACTAAGCTGAATAGGACAGCATTTAAACGTAGGCTGCAGTCCATGGGGTCGCTAAGAGTCAGACATGACTGAGCGACTTCACTTTCTCTTTTCACTTTCATGCATTGGAGAAGGCAATGGCAACCCACTCCAGTGTTCTTGCCTGGAGAATCCCAGGGACGGGGGAGCCTGGTGGGCTGCCGTCTAAAGGGTTGCACAGAGTCAGACACGACTGAAGTGACTTAGCATAGCATAGCAAAGAATGCTCCTCATTATATGAAGGCACTTTCCTCCCAAAGTTTATTCTTTCTTTACTAAATTATTCTTATTATTTGCCTTTTGTTTTTCCATTGGAATTTTAGAAATTGTTTCAAGACTTGTAGGATGAACAGTTTGGCACAACTTGTAGTCAGAGAATGAAATGACTATTTCTGAAACAAAAATGTTTTGGGGCTCAAGACAGTAATGAGATAGTGTGTGTGCGTGCACTAAGTCTCTTAAGTCATGTCTGACTCTTTGCAACCCTATGGACTGTAGCCTGCCAGGCTCCTCTATCATGGGCTTCTTCAGGCAAGAGTACTGGAATGGGTTGCTACGCCCTCATCCAGGGGACCTTCCCAACGCAGAGATTGAACTCACATCTCTCCTGCACTGGCAGGCGGGTTCTTTACCACTAGCGCCATACTGCTGCTGCTAAGTCGCTTCAGTCGTGTCCGACTCTGTGCGACCCCATAGACGGCAGCCCAACAGGCTCCTCCATCCCTGGGATTCTCCAAGCAAGAACACTGGAGTGGGTTGCCATTTCCTTCTCCAATGCATGAAAGTGAAAAGTGAAAGTGAAGTCGCTCAGTCGAGTCTGACTCTTAGCGACCCCATGGACTGCAGCCTACCAAGCTCCTCTGTCCATGGGATTTTCCAGGCAAGAGTACTGGAGTAGGGTGCCATCGCCTTCTCCAGCGCCATACTACTACATACCTATTGGAATGGTGAAAATTCAGAACACTGACAACACCAAATGGGGATGTGGAGCAATAGAAACTTTCGTTCATTTTTGATGGTCATACAAAATAGCATAGCTACTTTGGAAGACAATTAGCAGTTTCTTACAAAATTGAGTATATTCCTACCACTCAGTCCAGCAACAGTGCTCCTTGGAATTTACTCAAATGAGTTAAAAACTTATTCCATACAAAAGGCAGGACACAAATACTTATTGTGGCTTTATTCATAATTGCCAATCTTAGAAGCAAACTTAGGTGTCCTTTCGTGGGTGAATGGAGAAAAAACTGGGTACATTCTGACAATGGAATATTATTTGGCAATAAAGAAAGAAACTATTAAGCCACAAAAGATATTTGGAGGAACTTTAAATGCAAATTGTTAAGCAAAAGAAGCCAATCTGCAAAGGCTGTATACCATATGGCTCTAAGTATATGACCTTCTAGAAAAGGTAAAACTATGGGGACAGCAAAAAGAACAGTGGTTGCAAGATGTAATGTGGGAGAAATTAATTTTTTAAAAGTGTTATTGGAGAATTTCCAGTATGAGACAATGAGATTGAACTAGATTGAGATGGGTGTCCCTGTTATTTGCTTTCACAGCATCTTATTCTCACCCAGAATGTGAGATTTATGTTGTTTGTATTGCAGTTCTTGCTGCCTTCTGTTTGGGTGTAAGCTTCTTAAAGGGAGTGCTCAGTTTTATTTTTTGTTTTATTGTAAGTGGTAGCAGGAAACTTGACTCTCTTGTGGTGTTCAAAACATTTGAGAATGTGTTATGCTAATTATACAATGTAATAAGAATCTAAAGAGGAAATGGGAGAAGTTTAAGGAAAAAACAAAAACCCCTAATGCTCATTTGCATGAAGAAATGGAATAAAAATGAAACAATAAAACCCAAGTTTTAAGCCACAGTATATCTGCTATGATCACATTTTATGTTTAGACATGAGGATTTTACTTTCATAGGGTTCACTTACTCACAGAAAAATAAATTTGCAATTTGAATGTGCTGCAAATTGCCTTCTAGAAAGTATCTTGCTGCTGCTGCTAAGTTGCTTCAGTCTTGTCTGACTCTGTGCAACCCCATAGATGGCAGCCCACTAGGCTCCCCTGTCCCTGGGATTCTCCAGGCAAGAACACTGGAGTGGGTTGCCATTTCCTTCTCCAATGCAGGAAAGTGAAAAGTGAAAGTGAAGTCGCTCTGACCCTCAACGACTGCATGGACTGCAGCCTTCCAGGCTCCTCTGTCCATGGGATTTTCCAGGCAAGAGTACTGGAGTGGGGTGCCATCACCTTCTCCGAGAAAGTATCTTGCTGCTGCTGCTGCTAAGTCACTTCACTTAGGTAGAGGCAAACAAGCTATTCTTCCTTAAAAAATACCCCTAAAATATCTAACTTGAAAAATGTTAGTAAGCATTGCATTTAAAGGAAAATAAAGGTAATTAGGCTTTTAGAGGAAAACACTTAGGTATACTTTTGTTCCTTCTCCATTTATACTGTATTTAAATGCTGCCCAGCCAGTTTTCTCTGCCCTTAGAAATTCACTATTTTCCACAGTGGCTTCCTGTTCTAGCCTCTTTTGATTTCTTTTTCTTTTTCCCTTTGGTATTCTCCAGTGAACCCCCTTCCTCCCCTACCCACTTCTACTGACTAACCAGGATTATCTCTCACTTAAAGATATCAGAAGATGCCACAAGAGAAACCACTAATGGGAAAAAATAGCATCAGAGCCCAGTTAACTAATAAGAGTTTAGTATTAAGATATAGAAAGAACTTCTGTGAATAAATAAGAAAAAGGTAGACAATCCAGTAGAAAAAAAGTGGGAAAAAAAGAATGGAAATGCTATTTAACACTGCAGAGACTTCTCATCAAATTGGCAGAATCTAGTAAAACTGATGGGAACGCCCATCTGCTGCTGCAGGGAATGCATTTTGGCACAATCCCTTTTGAAAACCTGTGAAAAACAACTTGTATTACCTAGTAAAGTGGAACGTGACTATACCATATGACCTAGCCATTCTATCAAGTACATGCTCTTGGGAAGATTTGATACCTGTGTATTAGAAGGCAGATACCTGAATGTTTACAGCAGTAATATTTGTATCAGGAAAAACACTGGAAATACCGAAATGTTCATTTTTTTTTTTCAGTCAGCTAAGTTGTTTCTGAATCTTTTCAACCCCATGGATTCCAGCACTCCAGGCTTTCCAGTCCTTCTCTATCTCCCAGAGTTTGCTCAAACTCATGTCCATTGAGTTGGTGATGTCATCCAACCGCCTCATTCCTCTGTCGCCCCCTTCTCCTCCCGCCCTCAATCTTTCCCAGCACCAGGGTCTTTTCTAATGAGTCAGTTCTTCACATTAGGTGACCAAGTATTGGAGCTTCAACTTCAGCATCAGTCCTTCCAGTGGATATTCAGGGTTGATTTCCTTTAGGATCGACTGGTTTGATCTCCTTGCTGTCCAAGGGACTCTCAGGAGTCTTCTCCAGCACCATCAATTCTTTGGTGCTCATCCTTCTTTACAGAGAAGGCAATGACACCCCACTCCAGTACTCTTGCCTGGAAAATCCCATGGACAGAGGAGCCTGGAAGGCTGCAGTCCATGCGGTCGTTGAGGGTCAGACACGACTGAGCGACTTCACTTTCACTTTTCACTTTCCTGCATTGGAGAAGGAAATGGCAACCCACTCCAGTGTTCTTGCCTGGAGAATCCCAGGGACGGGGGAGCCTGGTGGGCTGCCGTCTATGGGGTTGCACAGAGTCGGACACAACTGAAGTGACTTAGCAGCAGCAGCATCCTTCTTTATGGTCCAACTCTCATATCTGTACATGGCTACTGGCAAATACAATAGCTTTGACTATATGGACCTTTGTTGGCAAAGTGATGTCTCTGCTTTTGAATATGCTGTCTAGGTTTGTCATAGCTTCACTTCCAAGGAGCAAGTATCTTATTTTCATGGCTGCAGTCACTGTCTTCAGTGATTTTGGAGCCCAAGAAAATAAAATCTGTCACTGTTTCCACTTTTTTCCCATCTATTTGCCATGAAGTGATTGGACAGGATGCCACAATCTTAGTTTTTTGAATGTTGAGTTTCAAGCTTTCAAGCCAGCTTTTTCACTCTCCTCTTTCATCCTCCTCTTTCACCCTCATCAAGAGTCTCTTTAGTTCCTCTTCACTTTCTATCATTTGAGTGGTATCATTTCCATATTGAAGGTTGTTGATATTTCTACTGGTAATCTTGTTTCCAGCTTGTGATTCATCCAGCCAGGCATTTTGAATGATGTATTACTCTGCACATAAAAGTTAAATAAGCAGGGTGACAATATACATCCTTGATGAACTCCTTTCCCAGTTTTGTTCCATGTCTGGTTCTGTTGCTTTTTGACCGGCGTACAGGTTTCTCAGGAAACAGGTAAGGTGGTCTGGTATTCCCATCTCTGAGAATTTTCCACAGTTTGTGGTGATCCATATAGTCAAAGGCTTTAGTGTAGTCAATGAAGATGTTTTTCTGGAATTCCCTTGCTATCGCTATGATCCAATGAATGTTGGCAATCTCTGGTTCCTGCACCTTTTCTAAACTCAGTTTGTACATTTGGAAGTTCTCAATTCATGTACTTCTGAAGCCTAGTTTGAATTATTTTGAGCATAACTTTGCTGACATGTGAAATGAGGGCAATTTTATGGTAGTTTGAACATTCTTTGGCATTGCACTTCTTTGGTATTGGAATGAGAACCGATGTTTTCCAATCCTGTGGCCACTGCTGAGTTTTCCAAATTTGCTGACATAGTGAGTGCAGCACTTTAACAGCATTATCTTTCAGGATTTGCAATAGTTCAGCTGGAATTTCATCTCCTTCACTAGCTGTGTTTGCAATAATACTTAAGGCCCACTTGACTTCACACTCTAGGATGTCTGGCTCGTTAGGGGAGTGACCATATCATTGTGGTTATCTGCATCATTAAGAGGTTCCTTGTATAGTTCTTCTATGTACTCTTGCCACCTCGTATGAAACTCTTCTGCTTCTGTTAGGTCCTTGTCGTTTCTGTCCTTTATTGTGCCCATCCTTGCATGAGATATTCCCTTGATATCTCCAATTTTCTTGATGATATCTCTAGTCTTTCCCATTCTGTTGTTTTCTTCTATTGCTTTGCACTGTTCATATAATAAGAATTTCTTATCTCTCCTTGTTATTCTCTGGGACTCTGCATTCAGTTGGGTATCTCTCTCCCTTTGTCCCTTACTTTTCACTTCTCTTCTTTCCTCAGCTCTTTGAAAAGCCTCTTCAGACAATCACTTTGCCTTTTTGCATTTCTTTTTCTTTGGGATGGCTTTAGTCACTGCCTCCTGTATAATATCATGAACCTCTGTCTGTAATTCTTCAGTCACTCTGTCTATCCCTATAGATAGATCTAATCCCTTGAATCTGTTTGCCTCCTCCAGTGTACAATCATAAAGGATTTGATTTAGATCATACCTGAATGGCCTAGAGTTTTCCCTACTTTCTTCAATTTAAGCCTTGATTTCACAATAAGGAACTCTTGATCTGAGCCACAGTCAGTTCCATGTCCTTTTTTTGCTGACTGTATAGGGCTTCTCCATCTTTGGCTGCAAAGAACATAATCAATCTGATTTCAGCATCTACATAGTGATGCCCATGTGTAGAGTTGTCTTTTGGGTTGCTGGAAAAGGATGTCTGCTATGACCAGCATGTTCTCCTGACAAATCTCTGTTAGTTTTAGCCCTACTTCATTTTGTACTCCGAGGTGAAACTTACTCATTACTCCAGATATCTCTCTTGACTTCCTACTTTTGCATTCCAGTTCCCTATGATGAAAAGGACATTTTTTTTTTTTTTTTTTGCTGTTAGTTCTATACGTTCTTGTAGGTCTTCATAGACCCGTGCAACTTCAACCTCTTCGGCATTAGTGTTTGGGGCATAGACTGGGATTACTGTGATATTGAATGGTTTGCCTTGCAAATGAACTGAGATCATTCTGTTGTTTTCAAGATTGCATCCAAGTACTCCATTTCAGACTCTTTTGTTGACTATGATGACTGCTCCATTTCTTCTAAGGGATTCTTGCCCACAGTAGTAGATATAATAGTCACCTGAATTAAATTCTTCCATTCCTGTCCATTTTAGATGTTAATGTTCAATCTTGCTATCTCCTGCTTGACAATATCCAATTTGCCTTGATTCATGGACCTAACATTCCAGTTTCCAATGCAATATTGTTCTTTACAGCATGAGACTTTACTTTTACCGCCAGATACATCCAAAACTGAGCATCGTTTCTGCTTTGACTCAGCCATTCAATTCTTTCTGGAACTATTAGTAATTGCCCTCTGCTCTTCCCCAGTAGCATATTGGACGACATATTAGACCTTCCAACCTGGGGAGCTCATCTTCCAGTATTATTTGTTTTTCCATTTTCATACTGTTCATGGGGTTCTCCAGGCAAGAATACTAGAGTTGCCATTTCCTCCTCCAATGGATCATGGTTTTTCAGAACTCTCTCCTATGACCTGTCCATCTTGGATGGCCGTGCACAGCATTGCTTGTAACTTTATTGAGTTACAAAAGTCCCTTCACCACGATAAGGGTGTGATCCTTGATGATCTTTGAAGATCATCACTTTCCTGTGATGAAAGGGAAGTCTTCATCAAGGTGGATAAATAAGTATGGAGTAATAATACAGTAAATTACTACACTGCAGTGAAAATGAATCCAGTTCAGCACATACATGACATGAATGATCTTAAAGGTGTAAACTTGAACAGAAGAATAAAGTTAGAGAAGAAGAGACAGTATTATTTCACTGCTGCTGCTGCTGCTAAGTCGCCTAAGTCGTGTCCGACTCTGTGCGACCCCATGGACTGCAGCCCACCAGGCTTCTCCGTCCATGGGATTCTCTAGGCAAGAACACTGGAGTGGGTTGCCATTTCCTCCCCCAATGCATGAAAGTGGAAAGTGAAAGTGAAGTCGCTCAGTCATGTCCGACTCTTAGCGACCCCATGGACTGCAGCCTACCAGGCTCCTCCATCCATGGGATTTTCCAGGCAACAGTATTTCACTATAGGTGTTCAAACATGGGGACATACAGGCTGTAAAGATTGAGAGATTAACTAGTGACTCATTGCAATTTCAGGACAGTAGTTACCACTGACTGAGAAGAGCAAGAAGGGGTTCGATCAGTGAGAGCACA